>NW_027555625.1:186708743-187308743 GCF_003287225.1 Phascolarctos cinereus
TTCCCAAGTTTCTCTGAAATCATCCGTTTCATCATTACTTATGGTATAATAGTATCCCACTATATTCATATACCATAATCTGTGTAGCCATTTCCCCATAAGTGTGTACCACTTAGGTTCCTGTTCTTTGCTATTGCAAAAAGAGCACCCTAATGTTACTCTACATATGAGTCCTTTTTCTTTGATCTCTTTGGAGCATAGATCTAGTGGTGATATTGATGTATAAAAAGTGGTGTTTAGTAACTTTGGGCACATACTTCCAAACTGATTTCTAGAATAAATTCACAGCTCAAACCCTGTTTTAGAAATCATAGAATAATTGAGTTCTAGAGCTGGAAGTGACTCAAGATAATTTCAAACACCTTTGTTTCATAGAGGGGGAAACTGAGATGCAGAGAAATTTGATAACTTGTATAATAGATCATTCAACTGGCCAGTACTAGTGGAAATGGAATGATAAGTCAGGTATCCTGAGGCTTAGTCCAGAACTCTTTAAAGTCTATGGCTTACAAATGTGAAGAATAAAAAAGAAATAGATACTGAAATGAACTAGAGTGAAGAGTTCAATTTTGACCAAAATGGACATATGGATTTTGATAGTATTTTATAAGAATAAAAATGAAGCCAACAAAATCCAATTGAATACCTAGATGGAAATGGAATTGGAAGGAAACAGAATAAAAATGAGGTTATTGTTAATATTTTATTACATATTATTTCTTTGTGCATAAATACTGTATTTAATTTTCTTAGTTCAGACCTCTGATTTCAACGGTGTGAGAACTTCTCTGGCATAGAAACCACTTTTGATATATATCAACAACATGTCTGTGACTATCTAGGAACATTGAGGTTAAATGACTTGTACAGGATCACACAAATAATGTATATCGAAGTTAGAATTTGAACTCCAGTCTTTATGTTTTTATTTTGGTATTTATTATTATATCATTATTATTTATTGTATTCCCTGTTTTTATTGTTATGATGAGCTGTCTTATGTCAGTACAGTTTCTACAACAGGAAGTCCCTATACTAATAATAAAACAGGTATTCTATAAACACACATCCATGTAAAATATAGTTTTATTCTCTTACGTACTATATTTTATGCCACTATACATAGTAGACTATAGTAAAATTTAATGTATATGCACACATCTATATATACTTCTTTTTAGCAAATTTTCAGTTATTTGGAGTTTGGAGCATATGATATGATTCCTGGCTTTGTTTTATTGATACTGTTATCAAGTTTATAAGATACATACATACATATGTATATTCTTTTTTGTTTTTTAACTAACAACTACAACTCTAAAATGAGCAGCTAGGTGGGATTGTGGATAGAATGACAGGTCTGAAGTCAGGAAGACTCTCTTCCTGTGTTCAAATCTGGCCTCAGATACTTACTAGCTGTGTGACCCCAGGCAAGTCACCTAACACTGTTTTACCTCAGTTTCTTCATCTGTAAAATGAGCTGGAGAAGGAAATGGCAAACCACTCCAATATCTTTCCCAAGTATACTCCAAATGGGGTCACAAAGAGTCAAACAGACTGAAATGACTGAATAACAACTCTAAAAATGTTGTACAAGGTCAAAATTAAATAGGGAATGATTACGGAGGAGGGAGGAAAATCACATATCTTTTTTCAGCCTCAATTTCAGCATTTGTCAAATAAGGTTTGTAACAGCACCTACCTCATAGGGATGTTGTGAAAACCAAATGAGATACCAACTGTGAAGTGCTTTGCAAACTTAAAGTTCTACCTAAACGTCATAATCATCATTGTCATTGTCATCATCATCATCACTGTCATTTGAGAGCTTGCTGTCCTGTAGATCAACTGGAATACTATATTCTTTTTTTGGGAGGCCATCTATAATCAGGAAGACATCCAAATAAAGAAAATCTTTCCTAAAGTGTTAGATGATGAAATAACAAAACTGGGATTTGGATCAAGTCCATAGACTCCAAATCCAGTGTTCTTCTTACTGCTTCATGACTCCCCTTTAAAAATGAAAGAAAAAATATAGAAAATGAAGGGTGATTTTTCTAGGTAGGCAAATACCTTCCTGACAAAGAAAGTAATTTGCTTAACTGAATGGAAACATATGACACAAATTTTAGATCACTGATTTAGAGCTGGAAGGGAACTGAAAAGCTCTTCAAGACCATCCCCTTCATTTTTAGATAAAGAAGCTAAGGCATTGAGAGAGTGAAAAGTATTGCCAAGAGAGTGCCACAGAGAGTAAGCAATAAAGACTGGATTTGAACACAGGTCCTCTGATTCCAAACCAGCATTCTTTCTACTGTGCCAAGCTGCCTCACTAAAATTGTGCTCAGTGGGCTCACCACATTGGCTATTAGCTAAATTCATTACTTCTAGCCTTAGATAGCTCCTCAAGACTCAGACACATTGAGCCATTTCCCCATGGTCGTACAGGTAGCAAGTCTGAGTAGCAGAATTTTAACCCAGGCCTTCCTGATTCCAAGACCAATGCTCTATCCACTACTTCATGCTGCCTCTGTACTGGTTGAATACTTATTGGTTACTACTAATTGACAAGTAATCCTAATGATTGCTCCTTACTAAAACTTATTCCTAAAAAAGCAGGACTTTCCTCCACTTAAAAGTTTCATTTTGAATCCTGTGACCTTTCAATTTGTACTACTAAAAAATGAGCAGGCCAGAATCATGGCAGACCATAAATGGCAGTATAAAGCACTTGCCAAACTCAACATATTTGTGTCAGGTCATAAGCAGTGATGTGGATGCCATCGAATGCCAGGGTCAGAGCAAGCACTCTGCTGTTTGTATCCAATCCCCGTTATTTTGAGAAACTCTGAAACAAGAAGGGTTATCCAGGCATGCATTTGAAATCTTCTGTTTACAAAAGAGTGGCGCTACAATAGTCTTTGAAATACTGCAAACCATTAAATATGCATATTAAGGCCCAGAGGATAATGTGGTCTTCCTGGAGCTCTGGATGTTGTCTCAGTAAATGCTGCCTCAAAGCTTGCTCTCTAGTAGTTTCATTACCGCTGTCATGCTTATTTTAACTAAAGCTCATGGCAGCTATTAATGATCAACAGAGGTAAAGCTGTATTGAAAATTACAAACAGTCTTTGCTTGAATACAATTTGCCTGTTGAGAATGTCTGTCTGACCTCTAAGATTCTCTAACTTGGAAGTAAAGGAAAGGAGTCCGGGTTTTAATTGTTCAAATTTCAATCTTTTCAAATTTCATACAATTCTTTTCACTTCAGGGCCCCATTTGGCATTTCTTCCATGTAGATAATAATCCCATCCAGCTATCCACCCTGGCCATGCTGTCACCTGTCTTACTGTTATCCTGCCTTTCTCCATATGGGAAGACCAAACCTCAAAAAAAAAAAACATGTTCCCAAACTCTGAGGATGATAATCCACTTAGTTTTGGAACTCCCACCCTGAGGCTAAGATGTCTTGATTGGTGAGAAAGCGAATACAAATCCAGCACTCTATCCACATAGCCTACCATATCTAGCTAGCTCCATACCATGCTTCACATCCTATGTAGCCATCCAACCTGGCCATTTTATTATCTATCCTGATGCTGTTTAGTTTAATAGCTGGTGTATTGTAAGTGCTTAATAAATGCTTTTTTCTTTAATACTTCACTCCTTCATTCATTCATATCACAGGTCCAAGGAGAAGATAGGCAAAAAATAACCAGCTCTCTGAAATGTTTTATCTCTCATGAGTTCCAGAATCCCTTATATAGACGAGGCTATCCCACCTACATTTGAATACCTCTAGTGACAGGGAACTTCTCTCTAAAGGCAGCCTTTTGATTCTGATTATTAGACATTTCATGGAATCATAGTATGTAGATTTGGAAGGGATGTTACAGGACATCTAGTTTTTCTTCTCATGACCTTACCTCCTCTTCTACTAATTTTGCTTTGGGGCTCAGCCAAATAAATCTGCTCTCTTTGCCTTATATGGGGATATATAGGGAAACAGCAAGTGCAGAGTCTTCTCTTCTCCAGGATGAACATCTCTGGCTCTCTTACAATCCTTCTTGAGACCGTGACTGCCCCAAAGAGTCCTTATTTACAGCCACCTGTATACACTAATCATGAAGATGTTTCATATTCTTCAAAATCAGAGTACTAATGGCAACACGCTTCAAGAATGAGAGCATAAAAGCAGTCACAAATAGCTATTAATTATGAAATAGAAGGTGAGACAACTTTTGATTTAATAATAGTGACTGCCATTTATATAATATTTAAAAGTTCATTATTATCTTTTCCTCACAAAAAATCTTGAGATGGGTAGTAAAGGTGGAATTGATGATATGAACATAGTAAGTACTTAAAAATATTTATTCATTGAGTTGCAGTGCATTTTGGTAATATCCTGGTTTATCAACAGAAATTGAATCCACAGAAAGATTTCACTTTGATGCAGTAGATATAGAATTAGATTTGGAATCAGAAGAACTGCATTTAAATTGTTACTTTTCTTCCATGGCCTTAGGCAAATTATTTTCCTTCTCTGAGCCTTTCTTTTTATATATATATATATATATACATGCAAATATATATATAATTTAAAAAAAAACATTTCATTAAAATCTGTTGTGTCCAGCACATCAAGCAAAATGCTGGGAAACTTAAAAGGTTTAGATATGATAAGATCCCTATCCTCCAGGAATATGCAGTCTAGAAAAATAAGGTTGGACTACTTTCAATATGTTCAACAAACACTGACTATTGCCCATTGCATGCAAAGCAATGGGAAACAAAAATTAAAATTCTTTCCTTTAAAGAGTTTACTTTCACCCGGGCTAGAATTAGAAGAGTATAGCACAGTTTTTAACATATACACAAATAAGAATAATGCGAGGTAGATGTGTGCAAAAGAGATATCTAGACAAAATCTTCTAGGAAATTTTAAAGAGGGAAGGAGCCAAGTTCAGCTGAACATATCAGAGAATGGTGAATTCTGAAGTACATGAGGGGTAGCTGGTGGTATAGTGGATAGAGCAGTAAGCCTGGAGTTAGGAAGACCTGAATTCAAATTTGACCTCAGACACTTACTTGCTATATGCCCCTAGGTAATTCATTTAACCTCTGTTTCCTCAATTCTAAAATATGGATAATAGCACCTACCTTTCAGGGTTGCTGTGAGGATCAAATGAGATAATATTTGCAAAAGTGCCTAGCACAGTGCCTGGTACATAGTAGGCACTACATAAATGCTTATTCTCTGTCCTTATCTGCCATATAGTTCTAAATCCTATTATCTGACATGATAAGAGAACAGTAGTTGTTTTCAGCAAAATATATATATATATATATATATATATAATATTTCCTTTTTTTCCTTACTTATATTTTTTCCCAATTACATGTAAAGATAGTTTTCAACATTAATTTTTTATAAAATTTTGAGTTCCAAATTTTTCTGCTTCCTGCCTTCTTGTCCCCCCCCTTTTCCCTCCCCTCCCCAAAACAGCAAGCAATCTGATCTAGGTTATACATGTACAATCATGTTAAACGTATTTCCACATTAGTCATGTTGTAAACCAGCAAAACTCTTTTACTTCAACAAATCTCAAAAAGAAATACAACACGTCTCTAGGAATTAAAGTTGCACCAACAAAAGTAAACAAAATTTTCACGCAATAAAATAAAGCCTTCTGAAAAAACAGCTGAGAGGCAAACTATCAAATGTACCAGCTGACCCTGAACAATCCAAAAACTCCTGTGCACTGGTGACAGCCTGCTCAAACAACCCACCTGGCCTATGTTTCAGGCTCTGGCTTTGACAGCCTTCACCCTGTCCCCTTACAGTATTGGTTTACTCTGACTACCTTCCCTCTCACCACCTTATAAGAGATGGAAAACATGGTTCTTCCCATGGCATGCTGGAAAGAAAGTACCTTTGCAGGATGAGGAGTGAAGATATGACACTGGAGAACTGGTCAGAGAAAGAAGGGATTTCTATACCCAGGGAAAAGGGGAACAAACATGTACCTGCTATCAGTCCTGTCCTTCAGGAGTCTGCACAGAGCTGGGACCTGGCCAAGCTTTTTTACTGAAGAGATTGAAGATACTTGATCTCTGGGGTCTGCAAGAGAAAAACTGAGTGCCACAGCCGAGGAGCCAAATACAGAAGAGGGAAGCTTGAGGAAAAACTATCAGAAATAGAAGAAAAATTCTGAAAAACTAAAAGGACAAGAGAGAAGGCTGGTTATAATACCAGTTCTCAAGAAAACAAAACAACAATAAGATTAATGATGACAGAAGAAAAAATAAGCAAGAATTTCAAAAATTCTTTAATTGAGGCCAGAACACATAGACCAGAGATTATACATAAAGGAAAGCAAATAAATATCAAATGAATAAGAGGATAATCTGTGGATTCCCTAGATATTGCAAAATGGTTCAAAAGTAGAAGGAAACTTGTAAAAGATAATATAGTATAAATTAGTTCATAAAATGAAAGCTCTTGATATAGATTGAGACTAAAAACAAGGTAGAATCATTAAAATCTCTGAAAAAATAAAACAGCAGCTCTGGAACTGAAAAGTGAAGAAGTGGAAGGAAATGGAAGAGAAAATAGATATTAGCAACTCTATTTCTATGCATTCTATGAAAGCCATTGCAAATGAAGACAAAGTGAACATAGATACTTTGAAAGCATAGCTCCCAGAAAACATGATAAATCAAAATGATTGCCAATCATGATACATGAGAAAAACATTTTTTTAAATTGCAAAATTCAAATTAATAGAATTTTCAGATCCCTAGCAAGAAAAACATCAAGAATGAAATTTGAAATTCCAAATCACATAGTAGTTAAATATCAAAATTCCAGTGCAAAACAACTCACTTTACAAGAAGGCCACAAAAAAAAAACATACCCAAAAAAACCCTAAGGATTATTCAGCTCTATGCAAATCTGAGAAAAGATGAAAATGTAATTATCCAAAAGGTAAAATTGAGTCTAATCATCAATGAAACATATAGAACTTCAACAAGAGACTTTGAATCTTTCATACAAAAGGAACCAGAAAAGACATGCACACTTTCCAAACAAAATAAAACTTTACAAATCATCAAATAGATCTGTGATTTCATCTATATGGAAGTTCCCTCCAAAAATGCACATTTGAGGCATATATGTGTCTGTTCTGTAGAATTCTCCTCCAAACCTGCCCAAAAGTTCGCCACAAAGAGTCCACACAACATAATTCAAGTCTTCCTTTCTTTCTCCTGACTTTGCAATGATACTGGTGGGAACACTCTCACCATTTACCTGTCATCTCTCACTCTTGCCTCATGACCAGACTATCTTCTTTGCCCCATCATAAAATTCCTTAATGACATCCTTTACTCCTGTTCTTCATAATTCCTCATTGGTTTTATGTTTCAACCTGATCATACCCAGCATGCTCTCTTCCATGTTCCTCTGTATAATGCTCATCTTTAGTTCTTCAGAAGCAATGTTATTCCAGATTTGCTGCAATATAGCAACACTAGGAAAATGTTTGTGGTGAAAAAATGGTCCTTTGCTGTTATGGGGAACATGGAGAACAATTTCCCCCAAACAATCTAGCCCACCTTCCTCTTTCTTTTCAATTCGTATTCTACCTCTCTTTCCCTCCATATTGTCTATTCCAGATATGCACATTGTCAAAAAAAACTTTACAGATTGTCCATTTAGATACAATTTGAAATCTGGGCAATAAATCTCCTTTGTAGATGGGTAGACCATCCTCCTTTGAGTGATTACAAGGTCTTTCTAGGAAGCTCTGCCATCTATTTGAGCTTAATACAATCAATATAATATTAAATTTCAAAATTTTTAAATTGTCAACAAAAGAAACAAAAAAGTATGTAAATACAATTATCCAGAAAAGACTAAGCAATAAAATAAATTCTCTGATGTTTCTAGTGTAAGTCAAAGTTATTCTTTTGTTAATTAATATTACCAAGAATAAAAAGAAAAAGAAAGAAAAAGAAAGGAAGGATTAAAGTAGAATTCCATGGATCAAAATTGACCACTTCCCTGTAAGTGAATAAATGTTTTTATGAGTGGAAAAAAGAAGACAGATGTCACTAAATGGGAAGCCATTTAATTGAAAGGGAAGAGATAAGAGACCGAGGGTATAAGATTTGTACTCCCACCTCATCTTGATTTGAACAGAAAAGGAATAGTTATTTTCTTAGTCTCTGAACAAGCATAAGGATCTATGGGAGAATAGAGTCAAAATAGTAAACTGGAGTTTATGGGAATAGGAATTTTATCTTGAGCTAGAATGGGAAACAAGGAGGTGTCATTGACAAATATTTCCATGGCAGTGGTGGGAGACAAGGAAGCTCAAAAGAGGTTTAATTTGGATGAATGGGGACTTTAGGAAACCCAAGGATCATGCTTCTTAGGACTACCTTAGACAAAGGGGTGAATGGCCCTCAGGGAGTGACAAGCATCCAGAGTATAAAAGTAGAAATAGATACACAAGTAGAATATATTAGCTTTAGGATGCATAAGTGGCCATAGTAATGCCAAGATGTTGGACCATATCATCTGACTAGGAAAGGAATTACCATAATCATTCATATTGAAGCAAAACCATATGATAAGATTTAAATAAATATGTATATATATATATATATATACATACACACATATGTATGTATATGTATGTGTGTGATCATATATACTAACCAAAAGTCAGAATTATCTGTGCTTGAAACATGCTAGGAGCTTTCTTGATAAAAACTCTCTCCCCAATATTGTTTGTTAGTTCTAGATATGCTTTTGCTGGAAGTAAGGCAAATGAAAAGAAATATTGGCGATGAGGTTATGAAATTACCCTTATTTGCAGATGACATGATCAAGAAATCTGAGAAAATGTGTATGAAAACTACTTGAGACAATAACTTCAGCACATCAGCAAAACACAAAATACATCTATGAAATCATCAACATTTCTATACAGAAATAACAAAATGCAAGAGGAAATATTAAGTAAAATGCCTTTCAAAACAACTATAAAATGCATAAAATATCTGAGAGTCATCTATTGAGATACTTGCAAGACATACAAATACAATTACAAAATAATATTTACAGAAGATTAAGAAGATGTATAATTGGAAAGATAACCATTACTCGTAATTGGGTCACATTGAATAATAAAAATGATGATAAAACCTAAATTAATTTATAGATCTAATTCTTTACCAATAAAACCACCAAGGATCCACTCTATAGAAAGGGCAAAATAATAATAAAATTCATTTCAAAGAATAAAAGATATAGAATCTGAGGGGAACTAATTTTTTTTAAGTAAGAATGAAGAGAGAGTGACATATCCAGATGTCAAATTATTTAATAAGCACAAATCATTTAAAAGAGTTGGTAGTGGTGAAAAAATAATAAAGGAACTAAGCAGAAAAGACTAATTAAGCAGAATTCAGAACCAATCAAACTCAGTATCCTACTGTATGTTGAAACCTGTGTAATGTACATTGTTTAGAGAAAGCTTCCCTTTCTGACAATAACTACTAGAAAACTGGAAAGCATTTTGGAAGAAAATAGGTGTAGACCAGTACCTTATATGATAAACCATAATGAGTTCCAAGTATACAAACAACCTAAGCATAAAAGATCACATCATAAAAAATAAATAGAGGAGGATGGAAAGATCCATCTTTCTCAGCTATGGCTAGGGAGAGAATTCTTTTGTAAATAAGGAATGGAAAAAGATCATAAAAGATAGTTTTGTTTACATGAAGTTAAAAAAAGCTTTTCCTCAAAAAATTTAGTGATGATAGAATAAGGACATGAAACTTTAGATTTGAAATACACACACACACACACACACACACACACACACACGCAAGCACATATATTATATATCTTATAAGAATCTGATATCAAAAACATATAGGGAATTAGCATGATTATATAAGACCAAGAGCCATTCCCCAGTAGATGAATGGTTAAATAATATAAGCAAACAATTCTTAAAATAATTTCAAACTGTCAAAAATAATATAAAAGATTACTCCAAATCACTAAAAGAAATCAAAATAAAAGCAACTGAAATTTTACCATACAGCCAGCAAATTATACAAAAATAACAAGAGACAGAAAAAGTCAATGTTGGAGGGACTTCAGGAAGATAAGCACACTAATACGCTGTTGAAGAAGCTAAGAATTGGTTCAACCATTATGGAAGATAATTTTAAATTAAATCAAGAAAAGCCACTTGTCATATCCTTTAGCTCAAAAATAATTGCTATACATATATGCCAAGGAGTTTAAAGATATAAAGAAATGCCCTGTAGGCCCCAAAATATTCATAGCAGCACTTTTTTTTGCATTTGCAAAAAAACTGGAAACAAAGTAGGTATTCATAGATTGAAAAAATGTCTAAAAATTTTTGATATGTGGTGGTAACAGATTTTCCTTGAAATATAAGAAATGATGAATAAGAGGAATTCAAAGAAATCTAGGAAGATCTATATGAACAGAATGAAATAAGCAAACCAGGAAAATAATATGCACAATGACTATAATGATATAAATTAAGAGAACACTAAAATGAAGCCAATTGCCATGTAATCACAATGACAGATCTGGGCTCTAGAGAAGAGAAGAAATGTGAACTTCCTTTTTCTTGGAGGTCTGTGGAAGTGGAAGTTTGCCTGTGTTGTCAGATATGGCCTATGTCAGATGTTTTTCCTTAACTCTTTTCCCTTGTCACAGTAGAGGATTCATTTGGTGCAGGGATGTGGCCTATGCAAAAATGACTATAACATAGAAACAAAAGCATGCAGAAAATATTTTTGAAAAAGAAAAGTACTGAACTTTATGCCCTATACCTATTTCAGTACATTAATGAGTATATAAGTAAAAACAACAAGAAAAAAAATGATACTAGAACTTGTATTATTACTAAGGTTCAAACTACAGTATACTAGAACAATGGAGCTCAAATCAAAAAAACCTGGGTTATAGTCTGGATTTTGCCATTTACCAGTTGTGGGACCTTTTGCAAGTCACTCTCATAGTTTCAGTTTCTCCGTCTGTAAAATTGGGGAGGGTGAGGGAGATAGCTTGCATTTATGAATGATGTTCTACATACTTTATTTAATTTGATTCTTACTGCAACTTTGTGGGGTAGATATTCTAGGTATTTCTATTATTATTATTCTCACTCTTAAAATAAAGAAATGAAAGCTCAGAGAGGTTCATGGTGGGGAACTGAGTACAAGTTTTATAGAACAAATCCTTTTATTCAAAGGATTTGTTCTGTAAAATTTGGATTCAGTCAAAGAGTTGCACCTGAGGACCTACAGGCCCACATGTGACCTCGAGACCACAGGTTCCCCACCCTGGACTGATTTGCTCATGGTTACATGGCTAGTAGGTGACAAGAGTCAGGCTCTGAACCCAAATCTCTCCTCAGTACAATGTACTTTCCTCTATACCATGTTCCCACTATAAAAACGATAATAATACCCACATTATTGCTTCCCTGAATTTTTGTAAGGATAAAATTGAAACAATGCATATAAAGTACTCAGTAATTCATAAAGTCCCATATTATTGTGAACTGTTATTATTATCGTTATTACTCCCCCCAAAAAAAATTCCAAGCCTTCCTAGGGCAACTTAGTTTCTACCACGTTTTTCTTCCACAAAAGGAGCCATTTCATTGCTTCTTGGAAAAAGGCATTCCATGGCACTGGAGTCACGAACATGTGGACCCATTCTGAGCTGTCAAGGACTTAACTGACTTTGGAGTCTATGCTAAATAGTGCATTCCAAAGAGCATAACCCACTTCTTTTTACCCCCAGTGCTTCACCCTAGAGTGTTAACGCTGTCACAGACACAAAATGCCAGCTGACCGTTGAAAAAAATCACATGCATATTTGGGGCCACAGTGAGGAATGAATACATAATAAAGCTGCTTATATTTTAATAGACAGGGTTGTAGTTTTTTGTTGTTGTTGTTGTGAGACAGATTTGATTCACAGCATCTCAATTTAAACATGCACATTTTAGGTGCTTAATAAATGATTGTTGAATTGCACTGAGGGTTACCTAGGTAGCTAGCATATGGATTGCCTCTCTTATCTTTCATTTGTGTGAGCACCTAGGACAGGCTTTCCTATAGGTAAGTGGGTTATTATATGTGATTCTGATTCACCACTTTGCAATAAATACAGGAAATTTAAACAGAATATTTGAGGGAATTTTTTTTCACCTGCTTCTGAACAGCTCCTTAATCCTCTCCAGAGCAGTGCTTATATTTCTGCTTAAGGATTTAGGAATGTTTCTTCTCTTCTCTAGTCTTGTGAAATTTCCCTCTTTCATTGGGAGCAACTGAACTCCTATAATCAACATACACTTCTCACTTCCAAAAGACTGACTAGTTGATCACTTCCCTCTTCCTGAATGGTGGTTATTCTTGGCTGATGGAATTATTTATTTGGAGAATTGCAAATGAACAAGAAATTCAGATATGCTGAAGAGTAATCAGTGATCTAGCACTTCACCTTACACAGCACTTGCCTCTGTACCTGATATAATATTTGTAAAGCACTTAGCCTAGTACCTGGAACATAGTAGACAAACTTCAGAAATGCTTGTTCCCTTCCCCCTGCCCCCAGGCAAGAGAAAGCACTAACGAATGGAGACATCCTAGAATACCTTGGTGAAAGGGAAGTGGCAATTGAGCTGAGCCTAGAAGGAAAACAACAATTTTGAGAGGTGGCAATGAAGAGGTAGAGTCTTCCAGGCATAAAGAATGGCTTATGCATGTAAAGGATTTCAGGCCCAGTCACAGAATTACTTGCTTTATATTGGCCCGAAAGGAAAATGAACTACTCAGGATGCGTATCTGTGTAAGCTACCAGATGTCACTCCATATCTGAGTTATCAGTTTGAATAACTACCCCATTGTCTCCTCTTGAGGACACTGAAACAAGACCAGCCTTTCCCAAACTTTCACAGCCTCGTTAGGCTCTTAGCTAGTCTAAGGGTATGATTTAAGCCCCTCAAAATTAATAATTTTCTTGGTCTACATTCATCCCCATATCTCAAGATCTTCATCTCTTTCTCAGCTTCTCAGGACTCCAAAGAATTACTCATTCTCATGTAAATTAGAATACATTTATTGAATGAGATTAAAAAAGTGAACGATAAAGCAGTAAATTGCTATGGCTTAAGCAAGTCACATTGATTGTGTCGGTCTAAACTTTCTAGCTTCCAACTTTCTTTTCTTGGGATTTGCTTCTTGCTGTCATCCCTGAGAAAGATGACTCCCCAAATGCTTCACACCAAGCAGTGTTTGGTCTGAACTGTCAAAAGGGTATGGGAGAAAGGGTCATTGTTTTGTCACAATCCTATTTACTCTTTCCTATTGCGTGGTTCCTAATTCTAATTTGCTTGACTCCTATAGAGAAAGCATTCACTTTCTGACCAGGTTCCAGGTGAGAACCATGAAACCACTTGTCAACCTGGAGAGTTCTAAGAAAGACAAACAGAATTAGGCTGTATGTCCATTTATTTCTCATTTCTCTCAAAGTGGGCAGGCATTGATACGAATGCAAGGGAATGATAGCTCACTTTGGGGTCAGGCTGCATGATTTATATATCCTTCCAACAAGGTTGTCACTCCAGCATCATTTCACCTCTGGCAAGAAAAAAAAATACACACACACACATATCTATATGTCTGTGTGTGTGTGTGTGTGTGTGTGTATACACACATAATATATATATACACACGTGTGTGTGTGTGTGTGTGTGTGTATGTGTACTACACACCACCCCCAGCTATACCAGACTGCTCCCAGCCTTGTACCATCTACACAAAAGAATCCTCTCAAACTTGAGTAGTACGCAATGTTCTTCTCTACTTCAGATTAAATTCCTTGCAAGCTTCGGTAGGGGCTGACCAGGGTAAGGAGAGTTAATCAGTAATGTTCTTTTGTAGAAAAACCAAACTTAAAGTCAGGACTTTGGAAGAAGGGCGGTGGGGAAGCTCTGAATATCACCAAGATATAGGTTATTAATAATCATTTTTCACACTCTCCTCAACAGGGGCAGCTAGGTGGTGCAATTGATAGAACACTGGCCCTGGAGTCAGGAGGACCTCAGTTCAAATCTGACCTCAAACACATAACAATCACTAGCTGCGCAACTCTGGGCAAGTCACTTAACACCAATCACCTCACCAAAACAAAAAAAAAAAATGAAGGATGAGCAGCACACTCTCCTCAAGTGGGTTCTGAGGTCAGATGCTATCTCATTGTCTTCTCTGAGGGTCCATCATTAAGTACCCCTTTAACGTTGTAGTCCTTTTTCAGTTGTGTCTGACTCTTTTTGATCCCATTTGGAGCTTTCTTGGCAAAGGTACTGGAGTGGTTTTGCCATTTCCTTCTCCAGCTCATTTTACAGGTGAGGAAACTGAGGCAAACAGGGTTAAGTAACTCGCCCAAGGTCACATAGCTAGTAAATGTCTGAGGACAGATTTGAGCTCAGAAAGATCAGTCTTCCTGAATTTAGGCCTTGTACTCTATCCATTACACCGCCCCACTGCACAGATAGCCCTTGGGAATTCCCATCTTCAGTTCTGCTTGCAGCCAAACTCTCTCTCTTTTCTCACTGACCTCTGGATTCTTGCACATCTTTTCCCTAAAATGTGGTATCTCTTTTCAAGTGTTCCCCTCTTACCGAAACATTAGAAGAGCCTTAGACATTCAATTTATATGACTCCACTGAGGCTACTCAGCCACACACTGACCATCTTTTTCATGTCCTTAAGAAGCATAAACTGTTTGGAAGATGTAGCCATGCTTAGTCTGCATAGAAAGAGGTTGTCCTAGGAACAAATACATTTGAAAGCATAGACATGGGAGACTGAATGGCAAGTTCAGGGAAAATTTGGCAAAAACATAGTTTGAAATAAGGCTAGTGTGGAAGGCTTTAATTGTCAGTCTAAAGGGCTTGTGTTTAGGGAGATGCTTGAAACTATCAATCAGGGGAATTACATTGGCAGTTGTGTGCATATGGAGAGGACATAGTAACAGGTAGAGACTAGAAGCAGGAAGAGCAAATGTTATAGGAGGCGACCAAAATAGTTACGACAGAGTCAGGGGTCATTCTAAGACTGTGGACTTGATTAACTTGGCGAATTGTAGTATCCTCAACAGAAAGATGGAAGTTTGGAGGGAAGACAATTATGTTTTGATACACTGAGTTTGAGGTGCCTGAAAGGGTTATTCAGGCTTTTTCAATTTGAACATTCTTTGATCTCCTTGATGGGGAGGGGAAGCTACGTATGGTCCTACCTCTCCCGGAGATTACACTGGAGAGTGATGGAGAGGTGAAGGAGTTGCTGCTGTCTGGTGCTGGCTAAGATTGGGGGCCAACTTCACTGCATAGCCCTCTTGTCTGGAATTGCCAGCTAGCTAACTTTTCAGGTTCTCTTATGGACTAAAGTAAAGAAATACCTAAGAGTCAAGTGACTTTGCCTTCTAAGTGCCTTCTGAAACTACGAATCTATTTAATCACCTGAACTTAATGGCAGCCATACCTGCTGTTTGTAGCCCCTTAGTGGCCTAACTTATCAAACAAGACTTGAAGAAATGGTACCAGTTATACTATCCTTCATTGTACTGCTAAGAAGGGTAGGCCTATGGCTGCTGAGTATCATAGTATCAAGATTTAGAGCTAGAAGTTACCCATTTGCCTCACACAGTCTAGGCTGGCTTTCTCCTTAAACATAGTAAGATTACCCTTGAGATTTAATTGGTAAAAGGAACTAAGGCTTACGCTGTTGACACAGCATCCTGGTTGTCTAAATATAAAAGGCAACATAGAAAGAACCATTAGGTTCTCAGATGTGGTGCATAATTCTACAGGTCAACATGGCAGATGAAAGCATGTAGAAGCTAAAATCAGCTTAAACAGTTGTCTCCTTGTTAAATATCCTTCCCATGTCATCAGCAAGGGAACTTTTTGTTATGTATTTATAAACCTATAATCTATCTTATATATCTTATATGTTATCTATCTATAAATCTATCTATCTAGAAATGTTTCATTTTGTGACAGTGTTGGATGGGGCAGCAGGAAGGCTGGTATAGACGTCATCCCTGACCCAACAATTCCAGAAAGCCATTCAGAATTATGCTCAAAAAGTGACATAATTGCACACACCTTTTGACCCAGAGATCCCATTGCTAGGTACTTGCCCCAAGGATTTCAAAGACAAAAAAAAAAGTAGCTTATAAACAGGGGCATGCTAGAGTTTGTTGTAACTGAGAACCATTTAAATTTTTTCGATATGAGCTTTTACACGTCAGAAGTCAGCAGTCATTACAAATTGCAGCTTGATTTATTGTTTTGTTGATTGCCTAGACTTAAGAAAGTGTTGATGATTAAATGAAGATTAATAAATGAAGAATCAATGAAGATTAAACTTTAAAATGTATATGTGTATGCATCAGAGCCAAATTGTTAAATATTTATGAGCACGCGTATGCATATATATATCAAAATTTTCATAGCAATATTGTTATGGTAGCAAAGAATTTGAAACAAAGTAGATGCCCATCAATTGGGTAATGGTTAAATAAATCATAGTATATGAAATCAATAGAAGATTATTGTACTGAAAGAAACGATAAATATGAAATATGAAAAATTCCGAGAAGCATATGAAGACATGCAGAGTGAAGGCAAAACCTTAAAAACAATATACATGACTACAATACTACATATGGAAAGAACAGCAACAAAAAAGCAAACAGCCCTGACTACTTATAATGACCTGGCCTGGCTTCAGGAAAGATGAATAAATCCACTTCCCTCTCTTCTTTGAAGAGGTGGGGGACCATGGATATAGAATATTCTGTATGCTTTTAGATTTATTTGATGTGTTCTTTAGTATTATTTAACTTTTTTCTCTTCTTTATTACAAAGGATGACACCCTGGTTAGGCAAGAGTATATTTGGAAATTTCCCAAATATATGGAAATGAAAGTCATGTAAAAACAATCTTCAAAAAAAAAAAGTTTGTTGATCATAGTTGCCAATTTCTTGGTTGCTCTTCTTTTTTTTTTTTTTTTGCCAAAAGTACCACACATCAGTGACACCAAATTCAAATAGAAATGGGAACCATTAACTGTACACAAGGATTTCTGCAGGCCACATGTTTACTTAGAAAACCAAACCTGAGGGGCAGCTAGATGGTGCAGTGGGTAGAGCACCGGCCTGAAGTCAGGAGTACCTTAGTTCAAATCCAGCCTCAGACACATAACACTTACTAGCTGTGTGACCCTGGGCAAGTCATTTAACCCCATTGCCTAGCAAAAAATTTAAAAAAAAACACTAAAAAAAGAAAACCAAACCTGTTCAGGTATTTCTTTTTTTTTTTTTATTAACACATCAACATTTAAAAATTATATAGGAGCTACATTTAAATCTGTTTGGGGCTGTACCTGCTAATGTTGTGGTTTGCACCCAGCCCATGTGCTGTGTGCTTGACAGCTCTTATATACATAATCTTTCCATCCTTTCAAATATTGTCTTTGAGATATATTAAAAATGAATCCCTTTCTCCCTTACCTGTTTAGTCAATTCCAGGTACTCATTCTGACTTCATTTCTCAAGTGTCATTTCCATTTCCTCAGAAGTATATATGGGGAAGTACATATGAAATTGTTTCATTAAAATTGCTATGGAACATAAATCAACATAGGTTGAAAGCCATGAGATGTGTTCTATTTTGTATCTGTTTGTTACCCCACCTCCTTTTCAGTTTCAACCGCAAATCCTATTGTGGTGATTTGTCATACCTCGAGATATGTACAAGCCTGTTTTCTCCCGCTGCTTTTCACTCTTTCAAGAAAATATTGTTCAAATTCTTCCACTTGTATCCTTCATAATGTCTTGCAAATGAGCTAATGTCCCAGTCAAGCATTGTCCTTGGCTTCCACACATCCCTTTATAGCAATGAGACTCCATGTTTGCTAACTGAAGTAGAACTTTTTCAGCTTCCTAATTTTATTACTATTTGATATCATTTATACTCATCTCCCACCACACCCTCCAAAAAAAATCCAAGAGTCAATATATTTATTTTGCCCTTTTCCCAGATCAGATGGGAGTTGCTATGACATTAACCATAGTCTTCTACCATTAGCTTTTATTCTACTTTGTTATTAATTTGACTTTTGCCTCTACTGGCTAATGGTCTGTATGGCTGCACACAGCAGATGATTCTGAAATGACTTTCATGTCTATAACCAGTCATTCCATCTGATAAAATATAATCAATTTCACTTTTATGAAAAATAAACAAATTACATCAAATGTGAACAGAAGAATTTTTAACCAAAATGAAAAAAAAGAAAAACAACCCTAGAAGATGTATATGGAAAGAAAATGCCTTTACCTGGATGATAGATTTGATATTAATTCTACATGCTTTAAAATTCATTAATTCTGTTAGATTGACATCTATTTCTCTATTTCTAAAACCTGAATTGCTGCCTACAGAAATAATCTCTAGTATGATTGCACATTTTGATGGAGGCTAGTATTTTTAAAGTTATTAAAGTCATTCTTCCCATCCTCCTTTCTGCACCCTGTCCCTACTAAATTCCCACAGCTGGAGGTTTATTTTAAACTATATTCCTTTCCCACGTTCTTGCTTTTCATAGATAACGTACAATTTGAAAATAAAATCAGGCCAAAGGGTGCCTTTTGCAGCGATGGGTGCATCACAAACCTACTGAAGTCTGTATGAGATGGTATTTCTCCTCTGAGAGATGTTTGTGTTTATACTGTGGGAACATTACAAGATGATGATTTCTGAATGCTTAGAAAATAATGTTCAGTGCAAATGAGATCTGCCGGTTCTGCTTAGTCATCTTGAGGAGTAGGAGTGGAGTTTCTCCACTGCACATCTATATTTATTTGCATCTCTTTCACTGCCTTAATCGGGCCCCAAGCCAGCTGTAAATAACATAGAAGGTATTTTCATTTTGGCTTTCCAATTGTGCTTGGCATGAAGCTGGAAACATGTACAAGTCTCACCAAATATCTTCTCTGACATGACCTAGTGCTCTTTTCTGCTACTTTATAATTTTCATTTCTACTACGGTTGCCCTACTGCCTCCACCTATCCTTCCACCATTCTCTCATTGACTTTTAATTGAATCTCATGAATATGTGAACTCATTATTTTTAGTGTTCCCTTTAATTGTGTAACACAGTATCTCTACTCACCTCATTCTATAAAGTTCTCATTATCTTTCTATAAATTTCCTTAGACTATAATCTCTATCATGGGAGTCCTTCTTTCCTCTGGGTTATGTAAAATTCCATGAACACAATTGTAACATCTGTTTGAGCCAAAGTCTATTACCAAATCAAATATAAACACTTCTATTTGGTATTTAAAGCCCTTCAAAATATAGCCCCAACCTACCTTTACAGTCACATTGCATATTATCCCCCTCCAGCTACAATCAGACTAGTCTTCTTGATATTCCTTATACGTACATTCATTTCAGGGTGTTTTTTGTATGTCTTGCACATTTTAAGTGTTTTGTTCTAGTTAATTTAGTGAAGCTTGCCCCAAGCATGAGACTTGCTAGTTAAGACTCTGGTTTGAGGCATAAAATGGGAGCCATGAGCTGAGAAGGCATGCTAGGGATTTGTTATGGTTCTGCTCCAGGGAAAAGGCAAGGAAATAACCCCTAAGTGAAAAGTCAATATATAATTCAATTATTCTTTTATTATTATTATTTCAACTATGTTAAAGTCTGGGTAGCTTTCTCAGCAGTATTATTTCATCCATTATCTCAATAAAATAAGGTTTGTATGAAACATTTAATTGAATCTTATTAAACTTAGCCAAAGAGACCCAAAGCCTAAAACAATTAGGTCCCATTTCCAGGTTTCTACCTATCGTTCTATTGCTAAAGTAGCTCAGTGAGATCTCTGTTTAAACACAGACAGCTTTTATTTTTTCATTGCTGTAATAATAAAAATACAATTACAGAGTAATGTAAACATTAATATAAAAATACAAGTAGAAGCCAATCACAATACTAGAAGTGCCAAGCATACCAAGGCCAGAACTGCATCCTTATGTAGTGCCACAGGCAATGACCCCTGAAGAAAATGCCACTAGGCCTGGCTGCAGTTTTTTAAGAAAGTATCCAAATGAGTCCTTCCCCCCCCCCATAAAGTATGTTTTACATGAAAGTCAATTGCCTTTTTCTTATTTTACTCCGATTTTTATGTCACTAATCTCTTATAAGGCCATATTTAGCATTGGGCTTCATTTCCATTCATGGTTCCCAAAAAGGCTGGAATGAGCTACCGGTGGTAAAATGTAATACTTTGCAATTCTTTGTTTTGTTTTGAATCACTGCTCTTTAGGTATGTCATTTAGGATGTACTGCAGTAAAAAGAAGCCAGATTTAAAATAAAAGAATCCAACTCTGTCACTTTTTAACTAGATCACTCAGAATTGAGGGTTCAAATAAACAATCCTGTTACTTAAGTCATATACCAGCACCCTCAGAAAGAAGTTTTTCTCAAGGTGGTTAAATATCAGTTCATTAAATTAAAAAAAAATTTAAACCACTTGCACAAAGGTTAAAAACAGTTAACAAAAATGTTCCCTGGGGTCTCATGAACTCTTTGCCAAAGTCCTTGGAACTCCTTTTATACACATCTTGCCCAAAAGGCCCAGATAAATTCACCCGGAGAAGTTAACTCAAATGCCTCAGTTTTATACCATAACTTCATTGCTTGAAACTGTAGAAAAAAACTGAATTTAAATCCATTTCTGAGCTTCCTAGCTGTGTCACCATGGACAAATTATGTAATATCTCTTAGCCTCAATTTTCTCACCTCTAGGACCTACCTCACATGATTATTGTGAAAATAAAATGAGTTAATATTTATAAAGATAATTATAATTATAAAAATGCTAAGTAACACTGGTAATAATGCGTCTATCACCCATGGCTTTCTTAAACTTTCCTTGTATCTATATTTTAGCCTCTAACTTCTCTAAGTTCACAAGTTCCATATATTTACTACCTGCTGCATAAAGTATTTCTCCTTTTTATTTGTCTTAAATTTAAGCCCTTTCAAACTTCAAGGAAGTGTCTTCTAATTTTGGGATACGGATTGTAAGCAACACATTCTTGTAGTCTAAAAGCTATAAGATTACTACTTTGAAAACTACAGTAAGGTGGTATCTAAATGGGTTTTCAACTCTAATAGCTAAAATCAGCTGCCAATTAGTCAACACACATTTATTAAATACCTACAATATTCTAGGCGTTTGCTATGTGATGGGGATGTTGTTTGTTTTTCATTCTTGAAGAGGACCATGACATTAGGGACGTGATGCCATGACATACAAATGAATTGGGTTTAAGTGAGGGAGGGCTGTGCAAAGTCACTAGCCTCACTTTCTCCTCCAGAGACATCTGGATCCAGTGGTGAGATAGAGATCAGGAGGACTGGAAAAGTGCTGGGGACACAAATAAAAACAACAAGTAGACTTCCCAAAAGCTCACATTCTAATGAGAGAGACAACACACAAATAGCTCTATGCATAGGGATGACTGGGTGGCTCAGTGGATAAAGCCCCAGGGCCTAGGAGCCTTTTCAATGAGAATTAAGACATAAATCTCTAAAGAAGCATTCACTAATGCTTGAACACACAATTATTTTCATCCTGAAAATAAAAAATCAAAAGCGATTACAGGAGGTAAATAATTTCCTAGATTTCCTTGCTAGAAAAATGGCAGACCCAAACGGTCAAATAAAAAACATTTATTAAGCACCTGTTAGATGCCAAATCACTGTACTTGGGGTGCAAAGACAAAAATGAAACAATCCCTATCTTTACGGAGCTTACTTTTATAAGGAGAAACAAGGTATCTACATCTCTACCTCTGTCTCTAGATATCTTGTTTATATATGTATATACACACACATATATACATACAAATGCATGCATATATAGATATATACATATAAATATATGTGTGTCCACATGTGTATCTTGTCTTTATATAATGTATATGACTATATGTAAGTATGCACATACACTATATATACACACAGACACACATATATACACACACAACATAAATGCAGGTTAGTATTTTGGAGGTAGATGGCATAAAGAATGACCTCATACACAAAGTAGCAATTGAACTGAACTTTGAAGGAAAATAAGAATTCCTAAAAGACAGAAATTCAGAGGAAATGCATGAAAATGCCTTCTGAGCATAAAAAGCAGGTCAGAGTCAGAAATTTGTAAAAAAAAAGAAAAAGTTCTTTAAATTCAATTTAAATGACTATTTCTTCTATCCAAGCACCATAAACCTAACACAACAAATTTTTTTAAATTCAATTGTTTTTTAAAGAAGTTTATATTTTCTTACCCTTGCATTGATCAACCCATTATATTGAAAGACAAATAACATTGCACCAAAACAAAGTATCTGATGGTAATTTTTCCCCTTTATTCAGAGATGGAATCATAAAATCATAGAATTTTAGAGCTGGGAGAGATCTTAGGTATTATCTACTCAAAGTTTTCACTTTACAACTAAGAAAACTGAGATCTTGAGACTTGATGCCTAAAATCAAGTAGCGCTGGGCCTGGAGTCAGGAAGACTCATCCTGGTAAGTTCAAATCCAGCTTCAGATACTTACTAGCTTTGTGACCCTGAACAAGTCACTCAACCCTATTTGCCTCAATTTCCTCATCTGTAAAATGAGCTGGAGAAGGAAATGGAAAACCACTTGAGTATTTTTTTCCAAGAAAACCCCAAATAGAGTCACAGAGTCTGACATGATTGAATAACAACAGGTAGCAGAATGGAGTGCTGAACTTGAAATCGGGAGGGCCTAAGTTTGAATCTTTCCTCAGACCCTTGCTAACTGTGAGATCTTAGGCAAGTCACTTAGCCTCTCTCAGACTCAATTCCTTTATCTGCAATATGGGGTTAGTAGTAACAATAGCCACCTAGGATTATTGTAGGGGTCAGATGGGACACTATATTAAAAATGCATTTCAGCCTTAATATGCTTTATAAAGATTAGCCATTGTTAGCTATTAAAATCACACAGTGACCTAGTGGCAGAATTTCAAATAAAAACAGGAGTATACTGGTAAATGTTTGACAAATAGCTTTCTGAAAAATTTAATCCGCATTTTTGACATTTTCTTTTTCACTTTCTTAAGTCTAGACATTCAACCAAAAAAACAAACAAATCAAGCCTCAATTTGTAACATTTGTCAATTTCCAAAGCAGAGATGTTCACACTGAAAATACTCTGGCTCTCAGTAGCCAGTATGAGCCAGCTCCATCACTCTGCTGATTCAAACACATATCTTCTGATTCCCAAGTGGAATTTTAGTACAATGAACTGTATGTTTATAGTCTCATGGTCCATTTCTGCCATTAGTTTTGCCCTCTCAAATACTGAGCCATTGGCATTAAGCACACTTTCTAAGAATGTAGTTTATATAATACTGCACCCATTCATAATGCCACATTTCACACACCAAGTTTAATGACCAACCCAAGCAATTTGAAATGAAAGTGACTTAATTTATGATAAATCATTATAACTGAGAAAGGTGCTCATTGCTCTTAGAGCTTAGGAAAAATAAAAAGAA
The DNA here is from genome assembly GCF_003287225.1 of Phascolarctos cinereus. Lineage (NCBI taxonomy): Eukaryota > Metazoa > Chordata > Mammalia > Diprotodontia > Phascolarctidae > Phascolarctos > Phascolarctos cinereus. Next base: position 186,732,498 of record NW_027555625.1, read on the forward strand.
AAAACACTCTCTGTCTACATATAATTATTGGGTATCATTAGCTGTTCTTACTAGATGAAGTGTACAAATTGTACATAGCATAAAGTAGACATGTTTCCAGGGTAGGAATTCTTTGAAGATTTAAGAAACTAAGCTCATGTGGTTTGAATGCTGCATTCATGGAATTCTTTCAATCAATTTGATTTTAAAGGAATATGGACTGAAGGCCTATTTTATGTTCTACTATATGAATCCTGCTTGGTCTTAGACCACATCTATATTCACATCAGGAGGGTAGGTCTAAGAAATTTTCCAACCATGACTTTCACTCAAAATGTACAGCATGCTTTAGTTTTTTTCCAGAGGCATGATAAGAATTCCTGATATTTCTGGGTTCCTACATATCTAAACTGTCTACTGATTTGAGTTAAAGTTTCTCTAAACAGATCCACAATTCGCTTTACACCCCTTTGTTTATATTACAGGCCAACAAAATCAGTCTACTTGTTCTCCCTTACACACAACATTCCATTTCCTATCAGTGTGCCTTTGTACAGACCGTCTGCTATTCCTGGAATGGGACTCTCCTCCCATTTCCAAATCTTAGAATCCCTAACCATCTTTAAAACTCACCTGGAAAATGACACCTTTCCTTGTCCACTCAGCTGTTCATCCAACATTGTCTTAATATTTTATTTTGACTTACATAAAGATTGTTTCCCTTTAAAGCAGTAAACTCCTTGAGAGCAATGACTTTTGTTTTTTATCTTTGTATACCCAGCACTTATCGCCATTGTTGGCACAAGCTAGGTGCTCAATAAATGCCTTTTGACTTGATTTGATTAGTATGCCCATGGGCTTTTTAAAAGTAATGTAGAGGTTGGATGTGGTGGTGCATTCCAATAATGCCTGCTAGCAGGGAGTCTGAGGCAGGTGGATTGCTTGAGCTCAGGAGCTCTGAGTTGCAGTGGGCTAAGCCAATAAAGGGTCTACGCCATGATTGATTGACATGAATGTGGTGAGCTCATGGGACTAGGAGGCTATCGGGCTGCCTAAGGAAAGATGAACTATTCCAAGCCAGAAAAAACAGAACCAGTTAATGCCAATAAATATTCATATCTGCACTTCTGGCCCATGTGACTAGATGGCACAGTGGATAGAGTACCAGGCCTGGAGTCAGAAAGACTCGTCTGCCTGAGTTCAAATATTGCCTCCGACACTTGCTAGCTGTGTGACCCTAAACATGTCATTTCACCCTTTTTGCCTCACTTTGCCCTTTTTGCCTTTTACAGATGAGTTTTCTCATCAGTAAAATGACCTGGAGAAGTAAATGGCAACAACTCCAGTATCTCTGTCAAGAAAATCCCAAATGGGATCACAAAGGGTGGGCCATGATTGAAATGACTGAACAACAACAACAAAAGTTTCACCAAAAAAACCCCAAAATTTATCCATAGCCACTTAGTTTTTTGATAATTTTTAAATATTTTGCAGGGTCGTCTTTTCAGTCTAATGAAATGTATGCTATCCTCCGATTTCATTTCCTACTTATTGATTCTTCTTCCTCTTCTTCTACTACTACTACTACTACTACTACTACTACTACTACTACTACTACTACTACTACTACTACTACTACTACTGCTACTACTACTTGATTCATTTGACAAACGTTTAATAAAGTGCTTACTGTGTGCCAGGTACTGCTTTGGGCATTGAAGAAACAAAGACAAAAATGAAACAGTTCCTATCCTCTAGGAGCTTATTTTCTATTGGGAAAGAAAACAGCCTAGTCGGAGAAAAGCAAATACAAAATAGATACAAAGTGGTTACAAAGTAACTTTGTAGCTGTGCCGAAGACCACAGAAATCAAGGGCAATCTTGATTGCCTTCTTGAAGGTGGTGACACCTGAGCCAAGCTTTGAAGAAAACTAAAACTACCTCATGTGGTAGTTATAAGGATCAAATGAAATGTTTGGAAAAGAGCACTTAACAAGGCAGAGCCAAGGTGGTGGGAGTAGAGGCAGCAACCCAGCTGAATTCTTCCAACAGTCCCCTCCAAACAACTTTAAAATAACACCTCAAATGAAATGTTGGAGCAGCAGAGCCAACAAAAGGACAGAGTGAAATATTTTTTCCAGCCTGAGACAACATAGGAGGTTGGCAGGAGAGGTCCATGACACTGGGGTGGGGTCTGGCCTGGAGCACATGCTGTGGCAACAACAGCAGTGGGCCTTGGAGGCTACTTTGACAGTGGCAGCAGCAGTTTCAGGAGCTGTCAGGCAGAGATGGCAAGGAAGTAGGGGGGAGAGGTGAATAACTGGTCAAAATGAGATGACAGGGGCAGCTAGGTAGTAGATAGAGCTCCAGCCTTGGAATCAGTAGGACCTGAGTTCAGATCTGGCCTCAGACACTTGACGCTTACTAGCTATGTGATCCTGGGCAAATTGCTTAACCCTGATTGCCTTATTTAAAAAAAGCAAAAAAAAAAATGAGATTACAGGGTCCCTTTGCTGGCAGTGGGTGCATTAGTGAGTTACTAATTGGCAACTCTATTGCCCATGTGAAGTTCCAGGTTGCAATTCCAGGGCAGAGAGGAGGGCTTATGGTCCATCACAAGGAAGCAAGAACTACGGTCACAGTTCCAAAGCAGCGAGTAGTGCTAGCTCTTAGAATTGCAGGGAAACAGGAGACTAGATCACAGTTCCAGAAGAGGAGAACCAGTACTTGAGGTTATAGGGGATCAGAAGCCCTTCCTGGGTAAAGACCAGAGCATAGACTGGGAGAACAGTGACCACAGCTCTCCCCAAATCACACTACTTTGGAAATACTGAAAACTTGCAGACCCCCATAACTAGTTCTGAAAACAGCAACACAAAAAAGCCTGAAGCTCAGGATAGCGTCTCCCCAGCCCAGATGAGCAGAGCCCAAATTTAACACAAAGATTGAAGTCAAGAAATAGGCTGGGAAAAATGAGCAAACAATAAAAAAAATAGTAATCTGGCCATGAAAAGCAACCTGGCTGGCAGAGAAGACCAAGACACAAACTCAGAAGACCCCAAAGTGAAAATAGCCACAAGCAAAGTCTCAAAGAAAAATGCTAATTGGACACAAGCATAACTAGAATTTCTGGAAGAGTTAAAGAAAGATAAGAGTTGTCTGATAGAGGAAAAAATGGGGAAAGAAATAAAAATGATGCAAGAACATTATGAAAGGAAAATTAACAGCTTGGTAAAAGAGGCACAAAAATACTGAAGAAAATAACTTGGAGAATAAAAAATCCCAGGGGGGAAAAAAACAGAATATAAGACTCAAAAGAAGCATAGAAAGGTAAACCTGAAAGAGAAATCAAAAGAGACTCAATAAAGTTAAAGTGTTTATATTCCTATATAGGAAAATGATATATGTAACTCCTAAGAACTTTTAGGCAGAGGGCACAGATATGAGTTGATTATGTTGAGATGATCTCCAAAAAATGAAGAGATGAGAAAGAGGGATGCCCTAAGAGAAGGAGAAAGGAAGAAGAAGAAAAGGAAAAATTATCTCACATAAAAGAGGCACGCAAGGAAGAACTTTTACAGTGGAGGCAAAAATAGGATGGGTGGCAGGCAATACTTGGACCTTACTATCATTGGAACTAGTTGAGGGAGGGAAAAATATGTATACACACTATAGAAATCTAGCTCACGCAGCTGGGAAATAAAAGGGTGAGGTGGAGGAGGATAAGAAAAATGAGAGGGAGTAACTAAAGAAAGGGTGAGTCAAGAGAGGTAGTGGTCAAAAGCAAAACAGATTTCTGAGGAAAGACAGGAAAAAAAGAGAGGATAAACAGGAGAACATTAAATGGAGGGAATTACGCAGTTAGTAATCATAACTGTGAATATGAATGACATGTGCTCATTCATAAAATGGAAGCAGGTAGCAGAATGGACTAGAAACCAGAATCCAGTAGTATGTTGTTTACAAGAGACACACTTGATAGACATACACTCAGAATATTAAAAGGAGGGACTAGAGCAGAATCTATTCTGGTTCAAGTAAAGTAAAATAGGTAGAGGTAGCAATCATGATAGACAAAGCAATAGCAAAGAGACTTAATTAAAAGAGATGATCAGGGAAATTACATTTTGCTGAAAGGTACTACCATCAAGCAATATCAGAAAAATGTATAGCAAGTTCCTCTGATAAAGGCCTCATTCCTTCAATACGTAGGGAACTGGATCATTTATAAAAAATAAGAGGCAATCCAAGATTGATAAATGGTCAAAGGATGTGAAGAGTCAGTATTCAGAAGAAATCAAAGTTATCTATTGTCATATGAAAAACTGTTCTAAATCTCTATGGATTAGAGAAATGCAAACTGAAAACATCTCTGCAGCAGTGTCACACATCTATCAGATGACAAATGTTAGAGCGGATGAGGGAAAACGGGTACACTAATGAACTTTTGGTGAAATTTTAAACTGTTCCAACCATTCCGGAGAACAATTTGGAACTATGTCCAAAGGATTGTAAAAGTGTGCATACCCTTTGATCCAGCAATACCACTACTGGTTCAGTCCTCTAAAAAGATCAAAGGACATAGAAAGGAAAAATGCAGATAAGTAATCCCACTACTCCTTGAAATCTAAGGTCAATGAATCTGCTGCATTCTTGTCTGCACCACCAATGGTCAAATCCCTCCAATAATGTGACATAGAACATGGAAGTAATTTAAGCACAGTGAGTTTTTGTTTTCATGTTGTTTTGTTTTTTTAAGGGGGAAAGTGAATTGCCCCTGAATTACTCCATTTCTCCACTTCCTTATGCAAGGGAACACTTGGCCAACCTGTTTAGAAACCAAAGCACTACAGTTTTATTTACTCCTGGAAAATTAAAACCAGGTTTGCTTAAAGTAAAAAATGTTCTTTAACATATTTATTTTTACAATATTAGAATAAATAAATAAATGAGCAGAGCAGAGATGTTTTGAGAAGAAACTAGTAGGAAAAATTTGTTTCAGAAGGCACAGTAAGTATAATGTCCTCATCAGTTAAAATCATTTTTATCATGAATTTGACAAGCATCAGCAAACATAAATATTACAAGTACAAAGAAGAAAAATAATATTATATAAGAAAACATGTATTTTATTAGGCATAGACTGCTATTTTTAGTATATATTAATTTTAATATGATAAACAACATATTCCTGCTTGTCTATGTCCCCTTATAAACTTTCTTCTGCATTCTTCTATGTATTTTTAACTGTTTTGTTTATACTTTAATTTTTTTTCTTAGCTTTATCACCATTCTCCCACTACCCCCACCCCTGCCTCACAACTCTTCTCCCAAACAGTAAAAGCCTGCCTTGTAACAAGTAAGTATAATCATATGAAAACAAACCCACCCATTGGTTCTGTCTTTTTTTTTATATAATTTATTTTATTTTTAATTTATGAACAAAAACAGGCATTTCTTAAAATGGATGTCCAGTGATGGCATTTCTTTAACAAAGACAGTTCAGGATGTTCCCTACTTTCTTTAGGGATCAGTTTTAAAAGTTCCCTCAAATAAAAAGATTCAGGGGTGTTTCTGGGGTCATCTGATCATAGATTTAGGGTTGGAGAGGACTTCAGAAGGTAAACACCTCATTTACAGATCATTAAATTGAGACTGAGAGAGGGTAAGTAACTTTCCCCACATGTCAGAGCTGGTCAGGGCTGTGACAGAGATGGAATTTGAACCCAAGTCTTCTGACTCATTCCCATACAATTTCCAAAGCAGAAATTCCCTTTACAACACTCAGAATTGGGAAGGGCAAGGAAAGAAAATAAGCATGTATTAAGTACCTACTATATTCCAGGCACTGTGCTGAGTACTTTACAAATACTATCTCATTTGATAATTGGAATTGAAAAGTTGCATAGTGGGATAGAGCCTTGGTCCTGGAGTCGGGAAGACCTGAGTTTAAATACAGCCTCAGATACTTACTGGCTATGTTACCCTGGGAGAGTGACTTAACCTCTATTTGCCTCAGTTGCCACATCTGTAAAATAGAAGAAATAATAGAACCTACTTTACAAGGTTGTTGCAGGCCCAAATAATCATGGTAAAGTGCTTAGCATAGTGCCTAGCACATAGCAAATGCTATTGTAAATGTTAACTATTTTATTTATTTGTGTATATATGTACAGATATGTTTATGTAATAACACATACATATGTTTATATATGTATCATAAATACATATTTAGATAGGAACTGGACCTGTGATTCCGTTGGCCTAGGAAACTCCCTCTTCCAATGCAGATCAGTATCTTCTCTGAAACTTTTATTTTTTATAGAACTGTCTAAACCTGCCCAGGGTAAAATAGCCAGTATATATTCTACTTATAACAAATGTAGGATTATGATCCTAGGGTCACAGATTTAGAGCTGGAAGGATAGATTAACCTTTTTGAAGTACATAGTCTAGAAACTGACACACCCTAATAGGACATGACTTAATAGAAAGAGCCTTGGGTTTGCAATCACAAAATCATAGATTTAGAACTGAAAGAAATGTTGGTGGCCATTCAGTCAAACTCCACATTTTACAAAGGAGGAAACAAGTTCAGGAACTTGCCCAGCATCACACAGCTGGTATCTGAAGCAGAATTTGAACCCAAGGTTTCATAACTCTAAATACCATGTCCAGACCACTATTCTATGCTGCCTTTCTTCAGTCAAGGATCTTAGTTCAAATCCTAACTTATCTGATCCTGCCTCAATTTCCTCATCTGTAAAATGGATGTGAGGGTTAGAGATTGGGGACTACCCACTTACATGATCACTAAGGCTTCTTCTAGCTCTAAATCCTTTGATCTTGTAAATGTGGTCCATGGTACCAGAGGAACTGGTTCACATCTTGTCTTGTACCACAGATAATGAGTTATCTGTTTATTTAATTTATGCCTTCCAGGGGCACGTTGGATATAAATCCACTTCAGCAGATTTTTCTAACAGGAAAACCTAGACCCAGGAGGAAAGACCCTTGTACTTTGGAAATAAACCTTTCTTTTTTTTTTCCTGAAAGGTATTTTTTTTACAAACATAACAAGATCCCCAAACACCCAAAGCAAGATTTGCAGGGGTAGAATGGGTCTTTATCACTGCGACAGAAATTCGTTTTGACAACCCTGTTTACGCTGGGGAGAATAATGACAGCTGACAGGCCAAGGGACCACCAGGCAGGTTGTTTACATTTGGAATGTTGGAAATCAACTCTGTTTAGATAATGTTTCAGTTCTCCAGTCCGGCCATGCTGCACGAGCTGCTTCCATTCCTGTTTGAAAGGATTCCAGAGCGCAGGGATTGTAATCAGTAATGCCCGGGTTCACACTGACAGGTGAGAGCCCCTATACTAATGTAATGAGCCGCTCGGCCTCATGCTAAGCATTTGCTACACTGGGGTGATCATGATATGGCACACTAATGGAATCTTCTACTTTAAAGACAATTTGGAAGGGGCAGTCTTCAAGCTACAAGAAACATCGAAGTGGGTTTCTTGCCTCCTCCTCTGAAAACACGTATAGATGGTCAGAGTAAGAAAGGATGCTTAATATCTTTTTCCTTCTTATTTTACAGATGAGGAAGCTGAGGCCAGAGAGTAGATGAACTTTCCCTGAGGCCACAGTTAGTTGCTATTACCTATTCAAAATGCTTTCAATTACTTGAATAAAAAAGCATTTATCAAGTATCTATTTTTTGTGTTAGGCAGTGGTGATGGAAGGATGAGGGCAGCTAAGTGGCACAGTGAATAGAATGCTGGGTTTGGAGTCAGAAAGACTCATCTTCCTGAGTTCAAATCTGGCCTCAGATTATTCCTAGCTTTGTGACCCTGGAGAAGTCACTTAAATCGGTTTGCCTTAGTTTCCTTATCTGTAAAATGAGCTGGAGAAGCACATGGCAAACTACTCCAGTACCTTTGCCAAGAAAACCCCAAATGGGGTCATGAAGAGTCTGACATGACTGAAATAATGAACAGCTAAGTGGTTATGAAAAGATAAAAGTAAAAACAGTTCCTGCCCTCAAGGAGTTTGCGATATACATGAAGCAGCATGTACACATATAGGTATTTGCAATATGTATATGAAATAGTTACTAGGTGATTTTGAGAAGAAACTAAAAGCTAGGGGAACAAGCAAGGTCTCCTGTAGAAGGTTGCTCTTGAACTGATCCCTAAAGGAAATTGAGTTCTGAGAGAAAAACCAGAGGAGGGAGAAATACAGAGGCAGAAAAGTGAGCTCCAGAGTGAATGTGGAGGGCAAAAATAACTCAATACGATCAGAAGTTAAGGCGAGACCATGGCATGAAGGACTTGAAATACAAAATAGAGGAATCTGTGATTTGCTGTCCTCAGGCTATGTACTTAGGACAAATGTTAATGTCCATTTACCATTGCTTCAGTGCCTCAGAGTCAGGAAGCCCTGAGTTCACTTCCCATCTCTGATATATCCTGCCCTTAAGTGGGCAAATATCATGGAGCCTCACAGTACTCTAAGTTATTCATTAAGACTCTAAGCTGCAGAAGAGTTGCCAACCTGAATTGGTTTAGGGAGTTTCCTTACTGGGAGTTACCTAGCCCAGTGAAATCATGAGTTGAGTCCAAGTATCTCTCTCTCTATTTCTTTATTTAGCTACTTTTATGTTTGTATATATTAATGTAAATATTACTTAATACAAAATAAATCTATAAATGTGTGATTTTCTAAGTCATTATGCAGCCCATAGGGATCCCCACCTAAGGCTTGATGGTCCACATTTCTATTTGAGTGCACACATACCTGAAAAAGAATTCCTCTACAATATACTAGACAGAGCATTGTTTAGAGATTTACAATAAAGGGGAAACCCATTACCTTCTAAGGGATCATACCACACTTCAAGAAAACTATTTTTTTTCTTTCTCTCAAATACTCAATGGATCTTTGATCAAATTGTCATGTATATTTCCTTCAGTGACACAAATAGCCGCCCACTCAAGCCTGACCACGCTATGTAACTCTTGTCCACATCCTCACTTCCTATGTTCACCACTGGCAGTTTACTTGACATGCTAGACACTGTTCTTGTTTTCTTTTGGCCTCATGAAGATACTAGTGGAGTACAAAATGTGTCCATCAGTTATCCCTTGTTCTTACCATGTGACCATACATTTCTTTGATGACATCCTTTATTCTACTTTTCTATCATAATTCCTTATTTATAGTATATTGCCACCTGCTCACATTATATCAAGTCTAAATATTCCCTTTTGAAACCTCTGCTTTTTAGTTGGTCCTAGTTCTGTACCCTAGAATGAAACAGAACAGTTCTAAGGCCTCTTCCATTTGAGAGTCCTTCAGGTACATGAAGCTGGCTATTTTGAACCCCTTCTCCCCAAGTCTTCTCACATCTAAGCTAAACATGTCTTATTCCTTCAACTAATCCTCATGTGGCATGATTTCAAGGCCATTTACCATCTTAGTCGTTCTCCGGCTTATCAATGACCTTCTTAAAATATGGTGCTCTTATTGAACAGATCACATGTCATGTGAGAAAAGGATAGATGAACTTAGAGTCAGAGTACTTAGGTTCAAGTCTCAAACCTGCCACTTCCTAGTGGTGTGTCCACAGGGAAAACACTCATTGCAATGAGTTTTCTTTTTAATCTGTAAAATGAAGATTAATAATACCTGTCACAGGAATAGTATAAAGAAAGTACTCTTCAGGCCTTCAAGTACTACAGAAATGTAGGCCATTGTGATTTCCCTAATTGTGTATTTTCTCTTTCTTTTTTCCTTTTTATTATTCTTACTTAATGTCTATGCATGCACACCAATATCACTTTATTCCACACACTACTAAAATTTGTTTCCAATTGAGCTACAATAAGGAAATTAGGGAAATGTCCTGAAGAAGCCAAGGGAATTAATTTATATTTACTTACAGAGAAAAAAATATATATGCATATACACATATATACATATAGTGTATACATGTACATGCATATATACGTACATGAATACATATGTGACACACATACATGCAACATGTGTGTCTCTATATGCTATATACACATGTGTGTTGTTATTATTTCAGTCGTGTCTGACTCTTTATGGCCCCATTTGGAATTTTCTTGGCAAAGATACTGGAGTAGTTTGCCATTTCCTTCTCTAGCTCATTGTACAGATGAGCAAATAGGATTTAGTAACTTGCCCACAATTACACAGTAGGTGTCTGAAGCCAGATTTGAACTCAGGAAGATGAGTCTTCCCGACTCCAGGCCCAGCACTCTTTTTTTATATGCCACCTAGTTACTACTTACACACACACACACACACACACACACACACACACACACACACACATTGTATACATATATACATACATATATACAAATGCATATGTATATGTTTATATGTATGTGTGTGTATTTATATATACACATATATATTTATAAAATCTACTGTGTGGTCAACACTGTACTAAGTGGCACTATAGAAATATTATTTCATTTGACTGTCACAACTACCCCGTGAGGTAGGTACTCTTATCATTCCCAGTTTAGTTTCCTCATCTGCAAAATGGGGATGACAATAATAGCACCTGCTTCCCAGGGGGGTTGTGAGGATCAAATGAGATAATAGCTACAAAAGTCTTAGCACAGTGCCTGGCACATAGTAGGTACTGTGTAAATGTTAGCTATTATCATTATTACAGTTGTTCAAACTAAAGCAAACAATGCTTAAATGACTTGCCAAGGTCATACAGCTAGTAAGTGTCTCAGGACAGATTTAAACTCAGGCCTTCTCAAGCTCTATCCACTGCACCACCAACCGTGTCATAGCGTTTGTGAAGAGAGTTTACCATCTACAATGTTCTAACTTTTTAATGGTCTGTTTTTTTAGAATGATGGCTACAACAGGAAATGCTTCCAAAGGCCTCTGATTTTCTACTTCATCTTATAAACATCCTCCTACTCACAAACATGTCCTGCCCAAAAAAGCGCAAAGTAAGACAAGGTAGCATTGTAAAGAGAGAACTAAATCAGAAAATCAGAGTTCAAATATTACCTTGACATTTCCATAAATATATATCTCTAGGCAAGTCATTTAATGAGGAAATTAAATCCAATGACCTCCAAGCACCCTTCCACTTCCATATCCATGGTCCTCTGACTTGTTAAATACAAGAGAAATAAAACCCCACTGACACCACTTGGGTGGGAAAATGTGAAACAGCTTAGAGTTGGAAGAGATGTCAAGGTGCACTGAAGCCAATCTATACCAACATCCCAAACATGTGATTATCCTGCCTTTTTATTTGACCATTGGAAATGAGGTTTTCTGCCCATTATCTGTGCTAGCAATCTATTCTGCTTTTGGACAGCTCTTATTATTAGGAAGATTTTGCTGATATCAATTGTAATCTGCCTTTCTGCAATTTCAATTCATCACTTCTAGTTCTGCTCTCCAGTGTCCATCAGAACACTCTCATCATTTTTCATATAACAGCCACTATCTCTCAATTTTGAGCTTTTCCCATGCCCTGATTCCTTCCTCAGTATTGAGTGATTTCTCTTGTTCTAATAAGCCACTAATACTTTAGTATGAATTGGCATTATTTGTTAGCCATCCCAGATGACATTAATTTTAGTAACATATTTTTAAAACTCTCTTTAAAATTTTTTTAAGATGCGAGAATTTTTAAAAGAGTAAAAAAATTTAGTGGCTTTTGTATGCAGTGTAAAGTTCAAAATCTTGCATTGAAGGATGCTTACAATGTAGTGTTGCTTTAAATTTCTAGGTATTTCCTTTCATGCACTCTATATTCTAAAAAAAACTGGTCTATTCTCTGCTTCTGGAAACATACTAGAGCCTCATGCATTCTTGCCTCTGCCTCAGCTGTTTCTTATACCTGTAATATTATATCCTTTATGTTCTGCTCTCTTAGAATTCCCACTCATCCTTTAAAACTAAACTCAGGGTCCACCCACATTGATGAAGCCTTCCTAGTCACCCATCTCCCTCCCTAACCCCTCCCCCAACACTCCAAAGTGTTTACAAGCTTGTATCTCACATGAAACTTTCATAGGTAGCTCTGTGAGATATATATTATATAATATTATGTCTTCTAATCATCTGTTTATGTTATATTCTCTTTTTAGATGTGAACTACATGTCTTTTCTAAATTTTGTCCCCTGGCATCTGGAACAGGGCTCTCTACATACAGTGGGCCCTTAATAAATGTTTGTTGGATGGATGGATGGATGGATGGATGGATGGATGAATGGATGGATGGATGAATGGATAGATGGAGGGATGGATGGGGGGATAACTGGATATAAAGGGATCCGAAAGAGAAGAAATCAAATAAATGAATACTGAATGATGAAATTTCAGGCTAGTGTTTTCTGTGGCATTGTAGAAATATTTGAGATAGTCAGGAGAAGCCACATAGGTCATAACTCATAAATTAAATCTGACGATACAACTTACTTTGGTCATTTGGGGGTGGGCAGAGCTGGAAATGGAGAGCAAAGATATCAGTTGAAGGAAATAAATGTCACCTAAACCAACCTTCATTTTGTAGAACAGAAAGTTGAATTACAGTTTGATTCTTGCCAAAAATAGAAGACCTGGTTGCTGGGATAGAAATGATAGGAATCCCTAAGAGGAAAGGAAGTGATCGCTCCTATCTAGAACTTGTGATAGAGACAGGAAACCATGGCCTAATCTGACATGTTCCCTAAAGAACAAATTTCAGAGGATTCAGAGGAAGGATAGATGGGATCTCATCAACTGAACTTCTACTAGGGAAGTTGAGACTCAGAAAGGTTGGGAAATTAATGAATGAAATTACAAAGTCACAAAGTGAAACAATTCCAATGAGGAGGAATAAAAAAGGATTTTTTCAGGACATCAGTGTGTATGCACAGAGAACTCACCAACCAACATAGATTTCAAAAAATAAGTGCAGAATTTAGAAGCAAGGTAACAGAGGATGAAAACAAAAGAGGTAAACAGAGGAAGATGGAAAAGCTGAAGGATGAAATATAAATGTATGGCATGAAGGAAAGGGAACAAATATCTATTAAGTGGCTACTTTGTGCTAGACACTATGCTAAGGGTTTCATGAATATTATCTCATTTTCTCCTCACAATAACCCTAGGAGGTAAATACTATCATTATAATGCTTTATATTTACATTTTAGGAAACTGAGGCAGACAGCAGTAAAGTGACTTCCCCAGGGTCACATACCTAGCAAGTGTCTGAAGCCAGAATTGAGCTCAGGCCTTTCTGATTCCATACCTAGAGTTATATCCATTGTACCATCAAGCTGCCCGTGGTCCTATAAGAATAATATCAGGACTGCTCAAGTTCAGAATGAGCAGAGGAAAGTAAGAAAAGTTAAGGCCAAGAAAAAAGGGTTTTTTTGGTTTTTTTGTAAACCTATATTTGGAAGAATCAGAGAAGAAACAGAAGGAATGGGTATTATGTTAAAGGTTGATAGAATGATGATAAATGACAAGGGAAAAAAAGAAGCTATCTAATTATGATGTTGCTTTCTTTTCCTTGTCAAGGAGAATGACATTTGACTAGAAAAGACAAAACAAAAATGGCTAATAAGGGAGCTAATATCCAAGATAAGGAGATAGAGAACATCTTGCTGCTCTTTAGAAATTCATGTCACCTGGCCCAAATTCTTGGCTACTAAAATAAGTGGGGAATGTGATTGACGAGGGTGATATTTGAATGACTATACAGAATGTGAGAGCCACCTCAGAATCAGGAGAAGACATGTTTTCTATCCACCTCCAAAAAGGGAAAGAGGATAGTTTATGTTCTATAAGCCAATGAATTTGACCTTAATTTTTGCCAAAATTCTAGAATGGTTCATTAAAGATATGGTTAATGCACATCTAGAAGAGGAAGTAATGATTAAGAAGAACCAGTATGATTTCATCAAGAACAGGCAATGTTGGGCTAACCTTTAACTTTGATTTAATATCTCATACTATTCTGGTTGAAAACAGAGAGAAATGTGGAATAAATAACAACATAACTTGTTAGATTCTGAATTGGTTGAATGTCCAGACTCAAGGACTAGACATTAATTGTTCTATGTCAACCTGGGAAAAAGTCTCTAATGAAGTACCGTTTGCATCCTTACTTATCCTTGTTGTTATTCAGTCATTTCAGTCATGTCCAACTCTTTGTGACCCCATTTGGAGATTTCTTGGCAAAGATACTGGAATGGTTTTCATTTACAGATGAGGAAACTGAAGCAAACAGGATTAAATGACTTGTCCAAATTCACACAGTTAGTACATGTCTGAGGCTAGATTTGAACTCAGGAAGAGAAGTTCTCTGGACTCTAGGCCTGACTCTCTATCCACTGTGCCATCTAGCTGCCGTGCATTTATCCTTGTGCTGTTTAACATTTTAACAAGGACTTGGATATGGATAATGGTGCAGCTGGTATGTTAATGAAACTTAGAGATTATGCAAAATTGGAAGGGGTAGCTAACATGCAAAGATAAGAATCAAGATCCTAAAAGCTCTTGATAAACTAGAACACTGGAGAAAATCTATAAGATGAAACTAAGGGGATAAATGAAGAATCTTACACTTGGGTTCAAAAAATTGCCTTTGAAACTACAAGATGGGGTAAGTGTGGAATAATGATTTGAAAAGATTTGGGTGTTTCAGTGGATTGTTGTCCCAATGTGATTCAGCAATGTGATGTAGCAGGCAAAAACTAATGCAGATGTAGACCTCATTTGGAGAAGCATGGGGAAGCTGTGTGTTGTAGTGGATAGAGTGGTGGGCTTGGAGTCAGAACAACTCATCTTTCTGAGTTCAAATCTGACCTCAGACACCAGCTGTGTGACTCTGGGTAAGTCATTTAACCCTATTTGCCTCAGTTTCTTCATCTGGAAAATGAGCAGGAGATGGAAATGGTAAACCACTCCAGTATCTTTGTCAAGAAAACTCCAAATGAGGTCATGAAAAGTTGGACATTGCTGAAAAACAAAACAAAGGGAGAAGTATAGCTTTGAGAATAAAGTAATAGATGACTGTACTCTGCCACAGTCAGCCCACATGTAGAGTATCTTTTGCCTTAGTGCCACAGTTTAGGAAGGTTTTTCTATTTTGGATAGAGTTTAAAGAATAACATTGGCTACTAAAATAAGTGGGGAATGTGATTGACGAGGGTGATATTTGAATGACTATACAGAATGTGAGAGCCACCTCAGAATCAGGAGAAGACATGTTTTCTATCTACCTCCAAAAAGGGAAAGAGGATAGTTTATGTTCTATAAGCCAATGAATTTGACCTTAATTTTTGGCAAATGGTAAACCACTCCAGTCAATGTGATGAAAGGCCTTGAGTCCATACCATGTGAAGATTGAAGAAACTGGGGATGCTTATTACAGAGAAAAGAAGATATAGGAGATACATGATGTATAAGTTATCATTATCATTATCAACGACAGCAGCAGCAGCAGCAGTCTACAATGAAGAAAGGACAACTCCAATCTGATGAGGACTTCAGTCCCTGAGTCTTCTATTACACTCCTGCTGAGCTCAAACAATGTTTATAGAGCAATGCTGGGATGTCCTGGCAGATGTTTAACAACTGGCCACTCCAGAGGAAAGAAGCGTTCAATATGCTTTTAAGCTTAACCTGTATTATTAATACTTTCTTAAGCCTAGGCAAACAAGAAAACAATAAGTTGGAACAATTTGCAACAATATTTCTAAAGTGTCTTCACACAGAGGCCAAATGACCCCATATCAGCTATGTTATAGCAGAAATTATCTGGGAGGTATGGATTGGACTAGAAAGCTGATGAGGTCTATTCTGAGTCTATAATTCTGTGACTCTGTGTTTCTACAAGGCACAGAGTGAAGCAATTTACTTCAGGTCTAGAAGCTTAGTTATTGAGCCCTGACTTCACTCAAGTTCTCTTGCTGTCTGAGAGGGAGAGAAGAGAGAGAGAGAGAGACTGATATAATGGAAAAGGCATTGGCTTTAGAGTCAAAGACCTGAGTTCAAATCACTGTCCTACTTACTTATCAATTTTGTGACATTGGGAAAGTCTCTTTTCCTCTGAAAATTTGACTAGATATTAATAAAAACAATGTTCACATGGGTCTTGTAGGTTTGCTAAGCACCGTTCTTCCAATAATTCTACTAGGCACTTTAAGAATTAGTATACTCCTAAACGCACACAAGGAGACAGGGTGGAACAAAATTAAAATAGAAATGATGGTAGAGAAATGTGCCTGAAACACCGTGGACTCAACTGCACAACATTCAATTTACAAGTGAATCAATGTCTCTGTGCAACTAAATCATAGAGTCACAGGGTGTGTAAAAGAGGAGAGGGGAGGTAGATAGGGGGGAAAATAAAATAAAATTAGTGTACTCTTTATTTTTAAAAAAATATTATATATTTTATTTTTAGTTTGTGGAATAAAACAAGCATTTCCATAACATGGTATAATAAAAAAAAAGTTGATTGCACACGAAAATGAAAATTTATTATGTACAACTTGCTATTCCTTTTAGATATATAATAAAGTTACCATGTAAATTTCTTTTTTTCTTGTCTTTTTTTTTTGCATATTCTTTCTTTCTTTCTTTATTTTTGGTAAGGCAATCAGGATTGCCCAAGATCACACAGCTAGTAAGCGTCAAGTGTCTGAGGTTGGATTTGAACTAAGGTCCCCCTGACTCCACTTTATCCACTGCACCACCTAGCTGCCCCTGCATATTCTTTAGAGGATCATTAAGTTCCCTTACAATTCAGATTCAGATTTTATATATATATACACATATATATGTATAATATATTATATACAGATAAATTCAGATATATATATACACACATACATACATACATATATATATATACATACATATATATATATATATGTAGGGAAAGGCCATCTATGTGGAGCTGAGTGGAGGTCACTTGGGCCACTTCTGGTGAGTCACATGTGCTGTCTTAGTATTGAAGAACTTGGTGCTTCAAGATGTCAAAGCAACATCCTTATTATCCACTGGGCCAGGAAGAACTTCTGCTGAGTAGACTTTAAAGTAGATTCCCACTTTTGTTTTTGTTTTTTTGCTCTCTCTGGAATATGGGCCAAGGAAATTTCTCTTTTTAGACTTCATTTAATGAGAGGCCTCCTTCCTCCCCTTCCCCATAGTAACAGACTTGCACATGGAAGCTAAAGCAGGTATTTGCCTACATGAGCATGTGACTGGGCAATGGGCTCCTTGCTGTCTCTTTAGCATATGTGACCAGTCTATGATCCTTAGATGGATGTTTCCAGTCTGCAAGTTGATTTCATGAGTTCAAGAGGTTGGGAGCTGCTGGGTCCCTCATTCTATGACAGCTGTACTGTGGGACATTTTTCCTGAAATAACTTCAGAGCTTCTCAGAGAGGACCACACACAAGTGGAGCCAAAGGTCTGGCCTGGTTTGCCAGAAGACATGGACCTTAAAGAACTTGTTCAGCTCATGATTTTTGTTTGTCCTTCCTTCTCAAATAAGACCAATGACATCAGGAGGGTTATGTCTTGACTTGCAAGTGAACTAAATTTAAATGAGGCAGGGCTGTGTAAAGTCATCAGCCTCACTGTCCTCCAAGGTCATCTGAGTCCAATAGCAAGAGTCAGGATGACTGAAGATGATCTCAGAAGCAGTGGGAGACCTTGGCCTTTTTTAAGCCAAGGTCTTTCTGGCAACTCAGTTTGTCTGAGGCAACACCCATTCAGTGATTTAAAGCCATGTAAGAAATGAAGCAAAACATGGTCTGGTTTGCCTACTGAAAGGAAAAAAAAATCAAACTGGGAGGGGAAGACCCTTAGGGTTTCTGGCCAGAACACAAACAATTGCTATTTACACTTACCCTGAGCCATCAAAACCCAAACAATGACCAAGAGAGGCTTGGGCTGGGACCTATTATTGGCTAAACCGTGAGAGCCAGAGTGATTTGGGTTTAAGGCATGGTCAAGTAGCTTCATTTCAATTACAATGGGCTTTATTAAAGCCAGATTTTTCAGAGCTCTATTTCAAGAAATCATAAATTAAACTACATGCAGCAAAAGTTAATAGTTCCAGTTTTTTTTTAAACGATAGAATAAATAAGTAGGGAGGAGAAAAAAAAATCTAGCCCCCAAATCCAAGATATTTTGTGAAGTTTCAGTGATCAAAATTTATATTCCTTTGGGCAGTACACCCACATGTAAGGGTATGATTCATTCCCCATGTGGACAAAGAGGGAAGAGGAAGGAAGGAAGGAAGGAAGGAAAGAAGGAAGGAAGGAAGGAAGGAAGGAAGGAAGGAAGGAAGGAAGGAAGGAAGGAAGGAAGGAAGGAAGGAAGGAAAGAAGGAAGGAAGGAAGGAAGGAAGGAAGGAAGCATTGCCTAACTGGAACTGGTAGGTTGGGTCCCCAGTGGAGCAGCCACTACTACTCACAGATTATTAGTTGTCCTTCATTCTCAAAGAGAACCAATGACATCAGGAGGGTGATGTCTTGACTTGCAAATGAATTGGATTTAAGTGAGACAGGGCTATGCAAAGTCATCCACCTCACTCTCTTCTCCAAGGTCAACTGAGTCCAGTGTCAGGATGACTGGAGTTGACCCCAGCTCAAACCACAAAGAAATAATGTAAAGGTGAAATACCCATTCAATAATTTCACCAACTTTCCCATTTTTTAATGGTTTAAGAGAAGTATTGACTTCTCAAGAGCATTGTAGGTTACTTTATCATTTTATGTCTTTATCAATGTGGGCTTTTAAGTCTTTTGTGCTTTTAGCATTTCTTTTGAGTGGAGGAAATAAATACTTATCCTATAATTTTGATCTACATTTTATAAGTATCTTTCTTTTCCCTTTTGGGAAGACCTTAGATATTAGCCAAATGTAATTTTAAATGATTTTTTTTCTTAGAGCTCCAGTGTTGGAGTATAAAGAAGCAGGGATGACAAGAAAAGAGCCTGACCCCTATGTCTATCCAGATAATCTTAAAACTGAACCTGATTTGCATAAGCCCAGAGACAGAGATGCCTCGGTAGGAGTGGGACTCCCCAGTCACCTCATCCAGCAGCAGAATTTAAAATTACATCCAGGATCCGAGAGGTCAGAATCCTGCTGTGTTCTGCCCTGGCAAGACCTCAAAATTGTGACTGTGTTCAGTTCTGGTCACCATTTTACAAAAGGACATTAATAATATGAAAACAGTCCAGAGGAATATAAACAGTTGTTATTAAGGATTAGTAAAGAAAATGAGAATGTTTGGCCGGGAGAAGAGAAGACAAAGGGGTGGGGTGGGGAGGACAGACATGATTCTATAACTTTGGATTATTTTTTCAAATAATTTTTTCCAATTATATGTAAAAAACAATTATTAATATTTGTTTTTTTTATTTTTAGTTCTAAATTCTCTCCCTCCTTCCCCACTCCACTCATTGAGAAGGCAAACAATTTGATATAAGTTATACATATGCTATCATGCAAAACATATTTCCGTATTAGTCATGTTGTGAAAGAAAACACAGACCAAAAAGAAAAACAAGAAAAATAAAGAAAGTAAATAAAAAAGCATGCTTTGATATGCATTCAGACTTCATCAGTTCTTTCTGTGGAGGTGGATAGCATTTTTCATCATAAGTCTTTTGGATTTGTCTTAGATCATTGGATTACTGAGAATAGCTAAGTCATTCACAGTTGATCATTATATACTATTGCTATTACTGTGTACAATGTTCTTTCTCACTTGCATCAGTTCACGTAAATCTTTTCAGGTTTTTCTGAAAGCATTCTGCTTGTCATTTTTATAGCATAAAGTATTCCATCACAATTATATATCACAACTTGTTCAGTCATTCCCCAGTTGATGGACATCTCCTCTATTTTCAGTTCTTTGCAACTACAAAAAGAGCAGTCCTATAGGTCCTTTTCCTTTCCTTTTTTTTTTTAATGTCTTTGAGATACAGACCTAGAACTGATATTGCTGATTCAAAGGGTATGCATGATTTTGTGACCATTTGGGAGTAATTCTAAATTACTCTCCAGAATGGTTGGATCAGTTTGCAATTCTACTAACAATGATTTGGTGTCTCTATTTTTCCATATCTTCTCCATTTGTCATTTTCCTTTTCTGTCATATTAGCCAATCTGATAAGTGTGAGATGGTACCTCAGAGTTGGTTTAATTTTCATTTCTCTAATCAATAGTGATTTAGAGCATATTTTCATGTGACTATAGATGACTTTGATTTCTTTATCTAAAAACTCTTTTCATATCCCTTGACCATTTATCGATTGGGAAATGACATAGTTTTATAAATTTCACTCAGTTCTTTATAAATTTGAGAAATGAAGCCTTTATCAGAGAAATTTGCTATGTTTTTTCACATTTATGATTGCTAATTGTATACTTGCCTACATCCCTTTTCCTCCATTTGTCTTCTCTCTCTCTCTCTCTCTCTCTCTCTCTCTCTCTCTCTCTCTCTCTCTCTCTGTCCTTTCACCCTCTTCCTCCTCAAAAGTGTTTTGCTTCTGACCACTGCCTCCCCCAACATTGCCCCCTTTCTATCAGCCCCTGCCCTTCTCTTATTTCTCTCCCCTCCTATTTCCCTGTATATTAAGATAGAATTCTATAGTCAACTGAGTGTGTATGAGGAGAGTAAGGTTTTAGCATTGTCTTCCAACCCCCCATCTTCCCTTCCACTGTATATGCTCTTTCACACCTCTTTCATGTAACATAATTTACACCATTCTACTTTTCCTTTCCCCCTTCTTCCATTTCATCCTTTCTCACCCTTTAATTTTAATTTTTTTTTCGATATCCTGACATAGTCAACTCACACAGTGAGCCACATAGCCCTCTGTCTATGTAGACTCCTAACTGCCCTAATAATGAGTAAGTTTTTAGGAGTTACACATATTATCTTCCCATGTAGGAATGTAAACAATTTAACTTTACTGAATCCCTTATGATTTCTCTTTCCTGTTAACTTTTTTGTGATTCTTTGGAGTCTTGTATTTGAAAAACATAACTTCCATTCATCTCTGGTTGTTTCATCAGGTATGCTTGAAAGGCCTCTATTTCATTAAATATCTATTTCTTCCCGTGAAGGATTATATTTAGTTTTGCTGGGTAGGTGATTCTTGGTCATAATCCTAGCTCCTTCAGCCTCTGGAATATCATAAGTCGTGCCCTCTAATCCTTCAGTGTAAAAGCTGCTAAGTCTTGTATTATCCTGACTTTTGCTACATGATATTTGTGTTGTTTCTTTATGGCTGCTTGCAGTATTTTCTCCTTGAACTGGGAGTTCTGGAATTTGGCTATAATATTCCTGGGAATTTTCATTTTGGGGTCTCTTTTAGGGGTGATTGGTGGATTCTTTCAATATCTATTTCCCCCCTCTGGTTCTAGAGTATTAGGGCAGTTTTCCTTGATAATTTCTTGAAAGATGATGTCTAGGCTGTTTTTTTTTGATCATGGCTTTCAGGTAGTCTAATAATTCTTAAATTATTTCTCCTGGGTCTATCTTCCACCTAAGTTATTTTTCCAATGAGATATTTCACATTTTCTTTTTATTTTAATTTCAATTTTTTTAATTGTTTCTTACTATCTCATGGAGTCTTTAGCTTCCACTTGCCCAATTCTAATTTTTAAGGAATTATTTTCTTCAGTGAGCTTTTGCACATTTTTTTCCCATTTGGCCAATTCTGCTTTTCAAGCAGTTCTCTTCAGTGGATTTTTTGTGTTTCTTTTACCATTTGGCCCATTCTGTTTTTTAAGGTGGTATTTTCTTCACTATTCTTTTGTGCCTCCTTTACCAAACTATTCACTCTTTTTTCATGATTTTCCTGCATCACTCATTTCTTTTCCCAGTTTATCTTCTGTCTCTCTTATATGATTTTTAAAATCCTTTTGGAATTCTTTCAGGAATTCTTTTTGGGCCTGAAACCAATTTACATTTTTCTTTGAGGTTTTAGATGTGGCAATTTTGGCTTTGTCATCTTTATCTGAATTTTTGTTTGGATCTTCCCTCATGATAGTAACGTGCTATGGTCAAGTTCTTTTTGTTCTTGTTGTTATTTGCTTTTTTACCAGCCTATTTTTTGCCTTACAACTTTATAGTAAAGTTGGATTCTGTTCTTGGGGTACAGGGGACACTGTCCCAAGCATCAGGTTTTTTGTTCTGATGTTTTCAGAGCTAATTCTGGGTGTCTGTAAGTTTTCAGTTCTTCCCAGGTGGTATGATCTAAGGAAAGGTAGTCACTGAACTCCTGGCCTGTGCTCTGGTCTGTGAGTGATCACAAGCTCTCTTTTTTGCCCTGGACGCCTGCTAATATTCCTCCTTACCCTGGGACTGCGACCTGGAATAATACATATGAAATTAGGAAGTTGAATTAGTTGACATCTAAGGTCTCTTCCAACTCTAAATTATATGATCCTATATAAATTTTACTGTATAAAAAATTGGGGATGAAATGGCTTGAGGCATAATCTCAGTACCCCCTCATTTTAGGGGTCCCCCCAATTTTAGGAGTTTCCTGCATGCTAGTTCCATTTAACATATTATCCTGTTCCTTTTAACATACTGCCAGCAAATAGAGTCTGTTCCCATTCGTATGGTAGAGGAATGCAGAATGTCTTCTCTTAGAAGCAGATCTCTGGCATCACCCATGTGTGTGCTTCCATGTTAGGTGATCTGGACATGCACAAAAGAAAGCTCCATTACACTCTGTTAATTTAATTCCCTTACAGGCTTCCAGCTTCCTCCAGCTGTTAGTTGTCCCTGGAAAAGCGTATTTCTATATGGGGGCCATGGATCTACTTTGCGTGGAAGCCTTCTCCACTGTCTTAGCATACCCTTCTTTCTTTAGGAGACACTGGGAACCAAAGGTGCTAAATGAGTTTGTCTTTCAAAATGAAAACCAGTCTGACCCCAGAACCAGGAAGAACTTTAGTGCTACAGTATTTACAGTTATGCAGATCAAAGCAGGGCTGGTTACCCTTCTGCTCTTGAAAACTGCTATCAGATCTTATCAGGGGGGAGTGTCTGCTGAAGTAATAGCAGCTTTTTGACACAGGGTCTTGGCCACATGTTCTGGGTCTAGGTAGTAAAGCTATGTCTGCATCTCCTTATTACAGTCATCACTGGAATCCTCAGGTGACAGCAGCTACTTCCATTCTGCTACATGCATGAGTTAGCCACATTTTCCTATAAGGGACTTTTCCCATGGATTCTAGAGAGAGGCACTGGAAGACTACTTTTGCTTAATGAGTATAACTTGGAGTATAAGCAAGGGAGCCTGTGTTTTCCATTTTGTCTGTCTTAGTCCCATTAGGCCCTAAGTGAGGATGGCTAAACAAATGGATTTCTCCCCTCTCTAACTCTCAAGGTTTTGGTTTTTTGTTTTTTGGTTTTGAACCAATTTCTAGCCTTTGTTCCCTCACCCCTGCCCTTTTCTGTGTTTCTAGTTACTCCTGTAAGGCATATTGCCCTTCTTTACACTCCTGTAAGGTACGTGCTCCACCAAAACCACCCAAATCAAACTGCATTCCTATCACCTACTCATTTTATGCCCAAACCTGAAAGAGTAAGTGAATATGACTCCTACTCCCTTAAGAAAAAATAATGATTCCTTCACAGGTTTGTTTTCTTGCCACCAAATCATTAACATCATATGAGTCTCCAAAAAGTTCAATAAATAAAGTTTCTCTTTGTGAGGAATCTCTATCAAAGAGCTAGACATGACAAAAACTGATCTCAGGAGTAACTATGGAAATCTCTAAGTGTCATCTTTACAACAGCCTTTAATTCTCATTGGGGTTTAAATTACAGGACATAAATGTGGACACCATTTGATTAAAAAAAATAAAGATTACACCAACTGTGATATAACCTGAGGGGAGTAAAGTTGTTTTGTTAATTTAAACTGCTTTTATTCTGTGTATTTCTCCTTCCTGAAAATGCACAAAAATAAGGATTAAATTATTACAAAAAATGGTTGTACTTTATTTTAATGAATGAATGCCTCCATTTGGTTGGCAGCTCTCTCAGCTTGTACATTTTAATTTTATACAAGGAATTTTGTAGCCTTATTT
Organism: Phascolarctos cinereus; assembly: GCF_003287225.1. NCBI lineage: Eukaryota > Metazoa > Chordata > Mammalia > Diprotodontia > Phascolarctidae > Phascolarctos > Phascolarctos cinereus. The sequence goes on from NW_027555625.1 coordinate 186,756,633, forward strand.
ATATGCATGATAGGAGGTAAAAAAATTGTATTTCTCTTAAATGATCTGTGAATATCTGATTTGTACTCATATTGAGGACTCATTTGATGAGCATGAGGACCTGGAAGATTTAAGGATTAGCCTTTGGGGGGATAATATACTTACTGATTAAAATAATTTTTGTTATGATCTGCAAGTATGACAATTGCATTTTTTTCATTTTGGTCTAGAGATGAATATACATATTTTCTTTTGATGATAAAGTTGCATTTTTTAGTACGTAATGGGAAAACAAAACAAAATACTGGACTAAGAAACACAGAGCTTGTTTCAAGTTTTCTGCTTAGCCATTTACTAACTCTGTAACTCTGAATAAGTCAATGTAACCCTTTTTTTTTCAGCCTTGACTTCCTTATCTGTAAACTGGGCATGATAATAACAGTTCTGTCCACTCACAGGGCATGCATTAGGCACTGTGCTAAGCCCTGGGAGCATAAAGACCAAAATGAAGGAGCTTATATTTCAGAATTGTCAGGATCTCACAAGAAAACTGTCAGCAGGGCCCAACCTCAGAAAAAAACTAAGACTGGTAATGATAATTACAATAACTAGCGTTTATATAGCACCTTGAAATATCCAATAAACAATTGGAAATGTGAGAATGGAGGTCAACAGAGAGATTAGGCCTAGATAAGCAGATTTCAAAATCATCAGCACAGAAATGATAAGTAGATGCAGGACAGCTGATGAGATCACCAAATGAAATAGCGTGGAGAAAGAAAAGAAGGCGTAGGAGAGCTTTCTGGGAACACCCATTATTAACAGAGGACCTAGATTATAATACAACAAAGGAGATTGGGAAAGAATAGTCAGATAGGTAGGAGGAGAACCAGGATAGACTATTGTCAAGAAAGCCTTGAGATAAGAGAATATCAAGGAAATATTTGACAGAATGGTCAAAAAGGATGAGGATTGAGAAAAAGTCATTAGACTCATCAATTAAGAGATCATCAATAACTTTGGAGAGAGCAGTTTTGGCTGAATAATGAGGCTGGAAGCCAGGCTGGAGAGAGTTAAGAAGAGAATGAGAGAAGGGGCAACTAGGTGGCTCAGGAGATAGTACCATCCCTGGAGTCAAGAGGACCTGAGTTCAAATCCGGCCTCAGATACTTGCCACTTAGTAGGTGTGTGACTCACAAAAAATGAAACAAAATAAAACAAACAAACAGAAGAGAGTGAGAGGAAAGAAAGTGGAGGCACCTAAGGTAAATGTCCTTTTCAAAGAATTTACCCACAAAAGGGAGGAGAGATATGGGCTGATGGATAGGTGGATCAGTGGGTGTCTTTATGAGGATGGAGGAAACATGAGCAGGTTTTTGGGTAGGGAGAGATTGAAGAAAACTGAGAGAGTGAGGATAATAGAGGGGCAATGTACTGGAGAAGATGGAATGAGATCACTTGTGCTTGGAGAAAGTTTTCCTTAGCAAGGAGAAGGACGGCCTTATCATGTGAACAGGAGATAGTGGTAGAAGGCCATCTGGAAGATGTGAGAAGAGAAGGAAGGGGGACAATTCTCAGGGAACGGCTTCAATTTTACTAGCAAAATATATGACAAATGGACCTGGTATTCTTTCTGTTGCTCAAATGAAACACTCCTGATTCTGGGAATTTTTCGTGGGCTGTCCTCCTTGCCTGTAATGCTGTCCCTCCTTATCTCCACCTTCTGGCTGCCCTGGCTTCCATCAAGTCCCAGTTGAAATCCCCTCTTCTACAGCAAGCCTTTCTCAATCCCTCCTTAAATCGAATGCCTTTGCTCTATTGATTATTTCCAAGTTCTCCTGTATGTATCTTGTTTGTACATAGTTGTTTTCATGTTGTCTGCCCTGTTACCTGTGAGCTTCTTGAGAGCAGGGACTGTCTTTTACTTTTCTATCTCCCATGCTTAATATAGTACCTTATACATAGTGTTTATACATGTTAATTAACTGACTGATTGACTCATGCCTTACATTATTTTTCTTCTTTACCTCTGCCCCTCAGAATTCTCAGATCCCTTCAATACCTAATTAGCTCAGATGCCACCTACCTTGGGAAGTCTTTCCTAATTCCTGAGTTGTCAGTGTTCTCTGCCTTATTAAATATCTTATATGTTCTTATCTGTGGGAATGATGTATCCTCTAGTGCAAGAACTATTTCATTTCTCCTTATATCTCCAGCACCTAGCAGAGTGCCTGACACTTAGCTGAATTATCCAAATGAACTGAATTGTTTAATTCTTGTCCCTTCTGGAATAGGTATGGATATGATGTCCACTCTCTATCAATCAAGGAAATTCTTTTCAATTTAGAATAAGCTACAGTCAGATTTTTGCATATATGGCACACCACTGAACCCTGGGGCTACTATTTTAAAGACAACATGTGTTTCCTCAGCCAAAATGTCATTTGGGATTTGCTTTGTGACTAGAATTTTCAAGTATTATATATCACTCTGAAGCTTAACTAGTTTGGGGTTTAAATTAGAATAAGAAATGTAAAAATTAGAAACCTAGTCTCATGAAAAACTTTATCTTCCTCCATCTATTGTGAAAAGCTGGAATTTCCACAATCTGTCTTTCAAATCACAGTATGTCCAATTTCCTGCTTATTTGATTACCAAATTAAGTCCACATTGTGTTGGTGTGAACATGTGAGTCAGCATGTGATGCTGTCAGTCATCAGTATTATAGACGTTTGTAAAGACCTTTCAAAAGATTTAATAATCCTAAAAATGTCTTTGGAGATAGAACATGTCATAGTCATCTGCTTTGCTATGCAAGAAGCTACAATCTCACAGCTACTCTTGCTGCAAATGAGAACTGGGGTCCAGTGAATTGATTTAGAAAGAAAGAAGCTGGGCCACAGTAATCCAAGAGCCACATTCGTGTTCTGGTTCCTTGAGTATAAATTTCAGGTTTTTCCCAGTTGAAAACTTTTCTTAAGTCTTTCCCTTAAAAAAATACTTTCTGCTGATTGTTTGACATTCATATTACCTCTGCTTCAACTTAGTTTTGCTGTCACCAGGTAGGCTGAGTTCTAAAATAACTCTTTTGTAACAATTACTCAATAAATAAACATTTTCACATGCCATGTGCAGAAAATGTTAGATAATATATAGTCTTTGCTCTAGTGGACTAGCACATGTCTATCTAGCATGAGGATAAGACATAAATGCATTGAAATATTGTGCACATTATCTCAGAGGAGCCCATTAGAAAGCTAGCACGGTTGCTATCAGCTGAAACAGAGAGAGGTAGGTCAGAGAAGGTTCTCTAAAGAAGGTAGCATTGAGTTGAACTTTTAAGAATTCAAAGAGGCAATATGGCAACATGGATAAAGGACATCACTCCCATATCCTGTCAGCTATCAAATATTGTCATTTCTATCTACATACCATCTTTCAAATTCAACCCATTCTTTCCACTCACATAGCTACCACCCAAGTTCAGGCCATCATCATCTCTTGCCTGGACTCTTAGCCACTTAATAGTTCAAGTAGCTGCTAAAGTGACTTTCCTGAAGCCAGTCTGGATTGCTGGGAAGAGTTTCCAAACAAAGAAAATAAAAACACAATTGATCTAGAGCAGAAATATCTATTACAATAATGGGTAACTTCTTCTGATAGATCTGACTCAATTCTGTGAAAACCCTTTTCTATTACTTTAACTCCAATCCGTTATAAAATTACAAAATCTTTAAAACTGCAAGGGTTTTCAGAGACTGTTCTGGATCATGTCTAGTTGAGAAGGAATCTTGTCTAAAGTATTCCTAATAAGCGGTCACTCAGCCTTACATTGTAACTCCTAGTATAGTATAATAAGCCATTGAGTCTAATGCATTCATTTCACACATTAGGAAACTGAGGTAGAGAGGGAATAATGAGTCTAAATGGGACACGAGACATAAGCTATACCTGTTACATTTTGGAGATTATACATAACATTCTAGGTGGGGGCAAAATATGAGCCAAATTTATGAAGGGATTTATGAAATATGGTGTGTGCATAATTATTTTACCTTAAAAAAACTGCTCTAAGGAATCTAGGTCAAGGTAAAGGGTTGTTTTTCTGTAGTTAGGATAACATCCTGACTATCCTACCAGACACAGGTGGGATAAATTCTCTACTTATTTTAAATACTTCTCTGTATGGTCATCAAAACTCATTCCTTCAGGGACCCCCTGCATCACTACATACAGAGAACTCAGGCCCAAAGAGGCGAAGAAAATTCCCCAAAGTCACAGAAAGATAGAAGAGCCAAAATCAAAAGCCCAGGTCCTATGCTTTCAAATTCATGTTGCTTTTATGCTATGTCATACTTATACTTTACTCTTTAAAAACAATTTATATAAATTATTTCATTTCACAGAATTTCTGAGTTATTATTCAGTTGTGCTCGACTCTTTGTGACCCCATTTGGAATTTTCTTAACAAAAATACCAGAATGGCTTGCCATTTCCTTCTCTGGCTCATTTTACATATGAGGAAACCAAGGCAAACAAGGTTAAGTGACTTGCTCAGGGTCACCCAGCTAGTGAGTATCTGAGGCCATATTTCAATTTAGGAAGATAAGTATTCCTGACTCCAGGCCCAGCACTCTATCAACTGCACTAGCTAACTACCCCTCAGAATCTGATTTAGGAGGGACCAAGAGGTTATCTAATCTAACCTGTGTCTACCAAAGAATCTCTTCTATAAAAGTCCTAGTAAATTATCCAAACTTCACTGGAAGACATCAAATCATAGAAAACCCACTACTTCCCAAGGTGGAGGTGGCTAAATGGATAGAGCACTGGGCCTGGAGTCAGGAAGACCTGAATTCAAATGTGGCCTCAGACACTTACTAGATGCATGACCATGGACAGGTCACTTAATCTTGGTTTGCCTTAGTATCCTCTACTATAAAATGGGTATCATAATAGCATCTGTGGTCAGTAGAGTGTCTGGTACATATTAGGCACTATATAAATGTTTATTCCCTTCCCTGTCAACCCTATTGAACTCTTGTATCATTCTAATTGTTATGAATTTTAAAAAAAAAGTATGAAATCAGCCTTACTGCCACTTGTACACAGTTTCCCCACAGTATAGGATCATAGGATCCTAAAATTAGAGCTGTAAGAGACCTTCTAGGCTATAGAGTATAACTCCCTCATTTTATAAGAGAGTAAACTGAGGCATGAGAAGTTAAGTGACTTGATAAGGGTCACACAACTAGTGTTTCGGGCAACAATTCTGCCCAAGCAGAGAAAAGGCTATTCTGTCTTCCATATAGCAAACCTTGAGATACTAAAAGGCAGCTCCCCTCCCCACCCAAATAATCTGTTATACATACTAAGTATCCCCAATTCCCTTTTATAATTTCAAGGTCCTTCAATATCCTAGTCACCCTTCCCTAGACACTTTCTAAATTGTCAAAGTCCTTCCTAAATTGAAGTGCTTGTTACTGAGAAAGGTACTCAAGATGTAGTTTGACCAGTGCAGAATACAGAAAGATTGTCACCCCATTCATCTCTTTACGTAAAATAAAATCTTGTTAGCCTCTTGGCTGCTATATCAGTGTTGACTCATATTAAGCTTTTAGCCAACTAAAATCTCCAAATATTTTCCACACAAACTGCTGTCTAGTCATGTCTCCTCCATTAACTTATGCATAAGACCTAACATTTATTCATCTGATTGGATGTGGCCCAATGTTCTAGCCTTTTAAAATCATTTTGCATAATTACTGCCATCCAGTGTATTAGCTATTAACCCTAGCTTTGTGCCATCTACAAATGTGAAAGAGCTACCATTTTTGCCTTCATCTAAGTCAATGATAAAAATGTAAAAAAAAAAAAGCACAGGGTCAAGTACAGTGTGCTGTTAGGAAGTCTACCTCCTTTCAAATTGGTGCTGAACCATCAGTGCCTACTCATTGGGTATGGTCATTCAATCAATTCCAAAATCATCTTACTTTGCTATTATCTGGCCCATAAAGCTCCATTTGTTCACAAGGATTCAATTTGATTCAACTGAGAAAACGTTGATTAATTGTGTGCTATGTATAAAGCACTATACTACATGTTGAGGTACAAAGACAAAAAAAGAATGATTCCTGCCATCAAAGAGCTTGCATTCAGTTAGTGAGATGAAACAGGAATACAGATAAGAATAACATAGGATAAGAAGTGAGGAAGGTAAGGTAGAGATGGAAAGAATTGTATAGGAAGGTTTGAGATGGGAGAGATCATTAACTGTGGGTATCAGGAAAGGCTTATCTGGGAGATACCATCTGAACTGAATTTTGAAGTAAGATAAGGGACTATGGCTTAGTGAACAGAGTACTAGATTTGAGATTAGGAGACTTGTATTTGAATCCTACCTCAGTCACTTAACTAGTTTTGTGATCCTGAGGTAGACACTTCATATCTCCAAGACTCTCCACTACCCTATCTTTAAAAGAAGAAATAATAAAACAGTATCTACCTAACAAGTTAGTAAAGAAAGAACTTTGCAAACCTTAAAATGGCATAAAAATGTAAGCTGTTAATATTATTGTAAGCATGGCAAAGATGACTTTGCATCATCAAGGAGATAAGAGATAGGAGATGGAATGTTGAGGTCTGGGAAGAACAAGTTGTCCCATTTAGGGTAGATAAGGAAGTAAGGTAAAAAAAGATATTCAGAATTAGGTTGGAGCCAAACTAGGGAGGGCTTTAAATGCCAAGTGAAAAGTTTGTGTTTTATCCTAGGCACAATAGGGAGAAACCACACATTTTTGTGAAAAGGAGAGTCATGGTCAGAACCATACCTTAGTATATGATGAGACTTTATCAGATACTTTGCTGAAATCTGAAGTCATCTGCAGATAGTATTGGCTGGCATAGCTGGAATAACACCAGGGAGCAAGTGCATCCATGCTACTGCATATAGTGAATGGTCTTGATCACAAATGCTAAATCCATGAAAGTCTTCCTATAAATCAGTGAGCATAAACATCATAGGATGATAAATTTAAAACTAAAAGGAACCTTAGAGGTAAAAAAAAAATTAAATCTCCTTATTTTACAGATGTGGAAATTGAGGCCAAGAGAGATTAAGTGACTTGCCCAGGTTCATACAGCTAGTACAGTTCTGAGACAGAATTTGAATTCATGTCTTTCTGAGTCCAACACTGTGACACATAGGTAATTCAGTGTAGAGTAACACTGTCTCCTTTGCCACCTAGCTTGCTTGATCTGCAGTATGTCCCCAAACTCAATATAAATGATTCACATTCTTTTTGCTACTAATTCCCTCCATTGGGGAAAGCTAGCAGGAAGACCTGAATTCAAAACTTGCCTCAGACACTGAAGAGCAGTTTGACTCTAGCCTTAATCTTTCTCAGTCTTTGTCAGTTTCCTCTTCTGTATGTAAAATGAAAATAATAACATCTCAGTCATAGGGTTATTGTGAGGATCAAATGAGATAATATATGTATAGCATTTTGTAAACCTTAAAGTGCTATGTAAAGTTAGCTATCATTATTATCATTCATGCAGATAAATTAAGAATTTATTCCATTCCAAAATCACCAAATATATGACCAAACTTGGCCCTGAAGGAGAGATATAGAAGGTACTCTTCCTCACTACTCTAAAGAACTAAGGGAATATCAGTATGGAATACTAAATATAATATCAGACTTTTCAATATATTGGTTGGCTTTTCTGAATTGTGTTTGTTTTTTTCCTTTTTTTTTATTCTTTACTTTAAGGGATAATTCTCTCGAAAGGGGAAGAAGGTACAGGATACATTTGGAAATATGGGTGATATAAAAACAAAAGATATCAATAATATTTTTAAAAGTGTCCTCAGGAGCACAGTCCACCAGAAAGAAAATAGTTTTGGCCTCATTTTCAACATAAATTTTCAGTTCTCCCTTTCTACAATTCCTGATCCAGAACTCTTCACCCTATAAACACACCAGAGATATTAACTCAATTAACCTGAAATCTAACTCCCTACATGAAGTCCCAGGCTCACAAGTGTGCTGTGTTGCAAAAGTTCATTTGGAAAGCACTGGTTTGGAACAAACATCATATTTTTCAAATGAAACCCATTATGTAAGTGTTACAGTGTTTATTTGTAATGAAAAAGGACAGAAAACAACACTTGCAAAACAAGTCGTTAAAGCAGAAAAACTAAAATTGACCAATACATAGCTTTTTTACTTTCATTTATTACTAATGGGTGGGGAAATGTAGATCTAATTTAGAAAAATGAGGAGGGAGGCAAAGAGCCTAAAGGAGCCCACTTGAAGCTTTTCAGAAGGATAAAGGTTATTACCAAATGCCTGTCATCTCCCACTGCAAAATCATGACCTGCTTACTCCCCTGTCACCACAAGACCAAGAAGTGTGGAGAGGAGGCACAATTGCTACGATTCCTGGCCCTTCACAGGGACAGCAACTAGAAGTCTTCTTAACGCATGACCTTCTTGGTTCCAGGATCAGATTCTCATATGACTGTGATAGAGAAGGTAAGAAAGATGAAGTGACTGTCCCTGGTGAATGCAATCCAATTCGATTCACCAAGTATTTATAAAGCACCTACCATATCCCAGAGACCATATTAGATATTGGGAATACAATGACCAAAAATTACCAAAAAAAGAAATGGTTGCTATCCTCAAAGAATTTGTATTCATAGGAGATGGGCAAGGGACCAACTCAGATAAAGAGATACAAAATATATGCAAATAAATAGCAGGGAGAATCACTAACGGAGAATTAGGAAAGCCCTCTTGCATAAGGCGATATTTGTCCCGAGCTTTGGAACAAGTGAAGAAATCACGTGATAGTGATAGAAAGGGGAGTAGATCTGAGGGAAAGATCACGACTTCTATTTTGCATATGTTGAGTTTGAGTTGCCTACACGAATGTCCAGAATAAATAATTTCCCTCACCATAAAACATTCTCCTCTTTCATAACTGCTAACTCACCCCTCTCCTATTCTATCAAATAGTACTTGCCCTGTCACATAGCTAGCAAACCTTTACTTCCCATTCCTCTGGTTTTTGTTATTCAGAATTGATATCTACCCAGGCAAAATTTTCTATATCCTGTTACCTCACTCTTGCACTTTCATCCTATCCATATCAGCTCTTGCCTTTCCCAGTCCTATTCTCCTTTGCCTGATCCTTCCTCTGTATCCTCCAGTACCCACTCTAACATTAAAGATCTCTTCATACTAGTCTTCTTCCTTTCACCCCCTTTCCATTTTTTGGAGTTCATGGAAACCTGAGTTCCCTTGAATATAGTTCATCCCATGCAATCCACCTTCCCCAGTGCTGGTGGCTTTTTCTGCCATGCCTCTAACACACCAGAAAAGGAGAAGGAATATGAAGACTTCTTGATTCCAAAGCTACTTCCATAGTAGCCATCTACTGTCAGCCTTTGCTCATTTGAGGTTCCCCTACCTTTACTTATATCACCTTGACAAGATCTTTGTTGTTTCTATATACTGAATTCCAGGTCACTCTTTTTCCTTCTTCAAAGAATTTAAAAAATCATAATTACAGAACTTGAGAATTGAAGGGACCTCAGTAGTCGTCTAGTATAGCCCATGAAAGAAAAAAAAATCCCCAGTATAACATAACAACATACCCCCAAAGTGATCATACACCCTCTGCTTGAAGAACTCTAAGGAGCTGAAAACCTACAACCTCTTGAAGCGGTCCATTGTACTTTTTGATAACTTGTATGTCTAGGAAATTTTTCCTGACATCAGAACATTTACCTCTTTGCAACTTCTACCAGTTGGTCCCGGGGTCAAATAGTATAAGTCTATTTTTTTTTAAAGTCAAACAATCCATACCCTAAAAGAGTTTATGTCTTATGGAGTAGACATGAAATATACAAAGATAAGTGAATACAGGATATATATAAAATAAAAACAATGTACCTGGCTCACAGTTTTGTCCTGTACCATAACTCCTTTCCTCATTCCTGAGAACTTCAGCATTCATGTTAAGGTTCTTTTCAACACTCCAGTTTTTCAGTTCAACAATATTTTCAGTTCTCATGACTTCCATTTCTCTATGGCAGTTACAGTGATGGTCATATCTTAGACCTTACAATCACCCGTAACAATTTGTAATCTCCATGCTATTGAACTTTATAGTTTCTGTTTCTCATCACAGTATCATGTCTGCCCAACTCTTCTTCTTCTCCATTCTTTCTAAACATCCTTTCGAACTTACTATGACCTCAGTTATCTCCATCTCTCCCTGCTGCCTCCAATGTACCACCTTTTTGCCACCCTCTTCCTCTCTTCACAGACTTAATTCTATAGTTAAACATTTAATCTATCTCTTCCACCATTGGTTCCTTTGCCCTCTTTTCTGTCAACTATTCCTACCCTGATAATCCCCAACTTTGCATCATCCATGCTGAATGCTTTCTCCACTTTGCACTCTTCCTAACCTGCATAGCCCTACTGGAGGAAGTTATACAACCTTACAACTGGTTCCATGATAAATTCATGTTATCCAACCTCAATTGGGAACTTATTTATACGTGACGATCCTTTTAATCTACAGATTGAGTGTATTGTCTATCACACTTACAATGCTGTTGGTTGAAACCTTTTCTGCTCGCCTCAAGCCCCCAGTGTCACCCCCTCTTTTCTTCCTCTCAGAAGATAACCTTACTTTACAGAGATAAGTCAGGCCACCCATAATAAGTTCAATAATTCTTTTCCTCTGTACCCTAAAACCACCCTGTATCATCATTCATCCTCTCCACCTTTGTTATAATCTCAAAGGTTGAAGTGGGCCTACATTTGTGCTCTCAATTCCATTCTGTCCCATTTCTTCTGTGAACATCATCATCATCATCATCATCATCATCATCTTCATTATCATCATCATACTATTATGTAACAGTTTAAAAGATGCTTTACATTTATCATTGTTGATCTTAACAAGGTAGTGCTATTATCCTCTTTATTTTACAGATGAGGACACTGAGGCAGACAGAAGTCAAGAAATTAGTCAAGGTTGCAAATCTAGTAAGTATTTGGGGCTAGATTTGAACTCAGGTCTTCCTGGTTCCAGGTTCTATGCTCTATACACAGTGCCACCTAGCTTACCTCTTAATAATCCTCTCTCTCTCTCTCACCTTAAAAAAAAAGTCTTATGAAATACAAAATAGAGCATTAATACAACCAACTAATACTTTTTCCTAGTTGCTATCTACATTTGAGTTAATTTCAGTGCATGTGGAATCTAGCTTATTTGCCTAACGAGAGCAGACATTCCTGGATAAAAGTCTATTCCTCTTCACACTTAGTAGTCAACAGTCTTTGGCAAACACTGGAGACCAATCAGTATTTTCCCAGTAAGATGCATGACCAGCTCCATAGCAAGGGTTCCTCTGATTACTCCTGATACCACATAATGTATCATGACAGTTTTTCAGTCACTCCCTCTAAGTACTCATCAGGATCGTTTGTTTATCCTTTCATTCAAATTCATTTTTTGGGGCAGCTAGGTGGCGCAGTGGATAGAGCACTGGCCCTGAAGTCAGGAAGACCTGAGTTCAAATCTGGCCTCAGACCAAAACAGTTGACACATACTAGCTGTGTGACCCTGGGCAAGTCACTTAACCCCAACTGCCAAAAAAAAATTCATTTTTCCTCTTTTATGGTCATAGCTGGTGTGCATTCCATTCTGGTTCTGCTTTTCACTTTGTATCATTTCCTAAGTCTTTCCAGATTTATTTGTGTTCTTCACATTTGTCAGTCGTGATTGAATTATAGTATTTCATTCCATGAATGTACCACGATTTATTTAACCATTCATTTGTTAGACATTTAGATTGCTTCCCATTTTTTTTATAGATACATGTAATGCAGCTATGAAAATTTCTGAGAGGATATTACTTTTTTGTTCTTTTTATTAAATGTTAAGCATAATTCAACAATGGAATGACTGCATCAATAGTTAGCTATTTTTGCAATTTTTGTTGTATATTGCTAGACCATAGTGTCAAAAAGATTTTACAATTTTGCAGTTCCACCAACAATGAATGATTATACTCATTTCTCCACAAACCTGCCAGTATTGTCTTTCCTTTCCCTTAATCATAGTTACACATTTGATCTATGGAAAATTGTACCCCATAGTAGGTCAGGCCTGACCAAGGCTAATCCAGAATCCCAGGTTCAAGAATGGAATGAAAGGGGGCAGCTAGGTGGCACAGTGGATAGAGCTCTAGCCTTGGACTCAGGAGGACCTGAGTTCAAATCTGCCCCAGACACTTAATGCTTACTAGCTGTGTGATCCTGGTCAAGTCACTTAACCCCAATTGCTTCACACACAAAAAAGAGTGGAATGAAAGAAGATATCCTTAGAAATATGAAAGTTAACAAAAAATTTGCTTAGCCAAAGCAGAGGAAGGAGATATAGGGAGAACAAAGCATTAATTCAGCTAAAAGTAGCTTTCCTCTGCTGATATTCATAATGCTGCTTGTCTTCCAGTAAGAAGCCTAACGTTTTGTAGCTAGGGTAACAGAAAGCTCTATCAACTAAGTCTCCAGGAAAGTTTCAACATATTTCTACATGAATTGGTTACTTGTCCCTATCCCTACCCCCACTGATCATTTTTTTAATTAATACACCTAAAACAAATATACAGCAAACAAATAGCAACATTGGCCCTATCCAAAAAATGTGTCTCTATATTATAAATCTATCACCTCTCCAAAAAGAGATGGATAAGATATTCCATCTTCAGTTCTCTGCACATTGTAGTTTATGATTTCATTGAACAGAATTCTAAGTCTTTTTTAAAAATTGTATTTATTTTAATTCTGAACTTAAGAAATAAAATGAGCATTTTCATAATATAGTAGAATAGTAAAAAAAAAAGGTTGCACATGAAACAGCAAATCTATTATGTACAACTTACTATTCCTTTTAAATATATATATAAAGTGTTATATATATATATATATACATGTATGTATGTATGTAAAATCATTCTATACATATTTCTTTTTATCAGATCTTTCTCTGGATTTAGATAATTAGGCCCTTTGTAGTTAATTTCGGTATTTATGATAGTCAAAATGACTTAGCCACTCAAAGTTGTTAAAACAGTTTTGCTCTTACTGTATACAGCATTCTCTTGATTCTGCCAATTTCACTCTTCATTATTTCATGCAAGTCTATCCATGTTTTGCTAAGATCATTGAATTCATATATGAGCAAAATTATAAAAAACTTTTTATGTAAATAAAATCAGATTTAAATAAAGTCTTTCAAAGTTGCTTTTCTCTATAATGTTATTATCATTCTAAACATTGTGTTTTCTAGTTCTGCTCACTTCACTCTGCAATAGTTCATAGAGCCTTAGCAGTTTCCTCTAAAATTGCCAATTTTATCATTTCTTAAGATGGGAAAATATCCCATTACATTCATATACCATAATTTGTTTAGCCATTCCCCAAGTGGATGGGCATCCCCTTATTTTCCATTTTTTTTTAGTCACTATCAAAAATTTTCTATAAGTATTTTTGTAGTTAGGTATTTGTTGCCTCTTTTTATGTATATTTGGGGTATATGTGGTATTTTTAGGTCAAATGGTATGAACAGTTCAGTGACTATTTGCGTATTGTTCCTAATTGTTTTCCAGAATGTCTGGGCCAACTCACAGCTCCACCAACAGTTCATTAGGGTACCTGTTATCCCAAAGCCCCTCTTTTTTTTTTATTGAGGCAGTTGGGGTTAAGTGCCTTGCCCAGAGTCACACAGCTAGTGAGTGTTATATGTCTGAGGCTGGATTTGAACTCAGGTCCTCCTGGCTCCAGGGCTGGCTATTACCTTTAAGAACTCAGGATCACTACATACCACAAGTCATCAGAGTAGACTCTATTGAAAAGTTTTTTTTTTTTAACAAAAAAGCTTTTTGGGCACAGCTAGGTGGCACTTTAAGATTTGAAAGTATTTTCAGTACCCTATCCCATTTGATCACCACAACTTTGTGAAGTAGGTGCTATTATTAAAGCAGCCCTGAGAGGTTTTACCCAACATAAAGAGAATTCTCAGGTAAGAAAACTTATTCTACTCATGTAAAGCAGTATGTTGTCTGCAATTTATGATGTAAGAGATTTGACTGGAACACTGAAATGTGACATGACTTGCCCAGAGTTCCATATCTAGTTTGTGTCATTTTTTCCTGACTCCATAACTAGTTCTCTATCCACCATGGCATGTGTGCATTTGGATAGAAAAGGCCTCTCAGTAAAGCTTATTTAGCAAGATTTATAGTTCAGGGCCTAGAGTTCATTTCAACGACAGACTCACAACAAAATGTCTTTTTTTTTCAACTTTAATTAAACAGTGTTAGTTTTTGAAAGTTTAACTAGCCCTACATAATTGCTCACAGCTGGATGAGAATGCTGCCTATTCTGTCTTCAAACTCCTAGAGAGTGTGAGTTTTCAAATATGTCACCCTTGAATAATAAAATGGTGTCAAATCTTCTCCATTTAAGCACATGGGGTTCATTAGTAACCAGTTGAGTACCATTTGCTTTTCCCTTGTGTGTTCCTGCTTTTGGTGAGATTTTTATGTAAAGATGCTGTAACTATATCCTTTTGAGTTCTACAACAATATTTTGAACACCTCACTGATGAATTTAGAAGAAATGCAAGTTTCAAGTATAATGAAAATGAAACTTCCTCCCCCCCCCAAAAAAAAAACACACCAGAACTTACATATCCAGATGTGTACTGTCTTTCCAAATAGCCTTGAAGGTCTATGAATTTCTTCCAAAAATGCTGACATGGCTCAGAACACTTTGGAATTCTTACTTAGGAATTGCTTTCAGAGTCAGCTTGTAAAACACAGAAAAAGAAAAAAAGTTTTAATTCTTTCTAGTTACACCTCTTTAAACAAAAAAAAATGGTGTTATCTATTTTGATCACACACTGTTGGGGTCCCTATAACCTGATCATCAGACTTTTGGCATAGGGTCACCCAAGGCGATTTTCTTGAAACATGGGTTTGACCAAATCATCCCATTGTTTAATGAGCTCTGATGGTTACCTATTACTTCTAGGATCAATTATAAAGTTGTCTATTTGGCAATAAAGTTCTTCATAACCTGCCCCCTTCTTACCTTTCCAATATTCTCAAATTTTACTACCCTTCAGAAACTTTATGATCCAGCAACACTTATCTTCTTGCTTTCCTTCTAATATGACTCTAATATTTCATGCCCTTTCATTGCCTGTCCTCCCCATGCTTCTAATGATTTCTCTCTTCATGACCACCTAATGGCTTCCTTTAAGACAGCTCAAATTCCATCTTCTGCAAGAGACCTTTCGTAGTCATCAACCCCCACTACCCAAAAGCTAGAACCTTCCCTTTGAGATTAGCTCCCTCTACTCTCTGTATATCTTGTATGTAAACACTTGTTCACAAGTTGTTTACCCAGTTAGAATATGAGCTACTTGAGGACAGTGGCTGTATTTTTGCCTTTCTTTTCATCCACAGGGTTTAGCAAACAATGGGACACATAGCACCTACTCAGCCTTTTGTAGACAGTACCTATGAGCTCAAGCACTAAAGCCCATTGTAGGAGATGTCTGGCCTGTGACACAAAAGAACCGCAGAACCTTAGAATTGGAATGGCCTCAGAAGTCATCTTGTTTCATGTGTATCTAATCAAGAATCCCATCTTCAGCATTCTTGACCCTATTGGGAGAGCAAAGAACAAGTAAATACATTTCCTCATAAGCTCCTTGAGTATAGGAGCTATATTAATTTTTGTATTTGTATCCCCAGAATTTATTAGATGCTAAATAAATACTTTTTGAATTGAATTGAGTTGAGTTAAATCAAATTGAATCCATCAGCACATAGGGAAAGCCACCCAAGTGACCAGATTTCTAAGCACTACAGGGCTCTGCCACTCAGAAATCTTATTTTCTATCCAATCAGTATAGCAGTATGAGGGGCCAGTTGATGTACAAACAGGAGCGTGAGAACATGAGAGCATGATGAACAAATGTGAAAAGCTTACCACTGTTCTACACTGGTTATGATGATAGAGAGGGGTCGTTTACAATTCTCAGGGTTATTGACAATGGCTGCTGTCTCCCTGCTGTATAGATTCATTGACCTGCCTTACAGATTGTGTTGACACATGCCTAATACAGCAAATTTAACACCAAATGACTTTTAGCTACTTCTAATTTAAATCTACCTTCAAATGATACCTAATGAGTTACCAAGTCTATCACCACAAAAATTCTCAAATATGTCTTATCCATTCCGTTCTTGCTATCACCATCCAATTTCTGGTATTTGATATTCTAGTCTAACTGGACTACTAGCTGTTTCCCAGTTTGGCCTTGTAACCCTCAGCCCCATTTTTGTGCATTTGCGCATACTCTTCTGCCTGTTGAAGTCCTTTTCTTCCTCCATGAACCCTTTCTTGATCTATCCAATAAAAATGACTCCTCACTTCCAAAATCTTTCGTGTCATTCTGATCTCTCTTACACTCTTAACTTGCATGACAATTGTTTGTAATCTCTTTGAGGGTGAGGATTGTGTAACTTTTTCACCATTGTATATAGTACTGCTTTCACTGTGGCAAGACAGAGTTTAAAGTCTTTTCCCTCTATAGAAAACAGTAGAGAAACAGCAGATCCTGAGTTTGTGCACTGTGTCATGAATTCCAGGTGCTAATTTGTTGAATCTTTGTCTAAAGACTGGCCTTACAGAAGACATAAGTTGAACACTAAATGGGGACCTACATTCCTTTGCTGCTCATAGGTGGAGTGAGCATGAAGTACTCAATAAAGCAATCTGTCCTCTAATTCCTGTGTACTATCAGAAGCCATCTTGATTGAGATTATAAGTGTGTAGCTGACTAATAGATGTTTCATTCATGTAGTTTTCTTTGTTTTACAGATTTTATGACAAGATTAAAACATGGTGTATAGTAGCCAAACGTGCCTTTCCATTTGTGTGGGAAGTTGACTCCATTATGCTAAAGTCATATGACTAGGGTTCACCAACTCCACAGAGGAGGCAAGGTTTTGCCAGTTGGATGGAGTCTTGGAGTTGATTTTGAATGGGCACAATTAAGCTACCCATACTCCTTAAACTACAGACTTGTGGCCACCTAAAGAGAGGCAGAACAAGGCAAAAGAAAGTCATTTGCTTTCTGAGAATCATAAAGAAATTTACTTTTTCCTAGCTTTCCCACCTAGCAGGTGGGAAATACAGTACAATAACTACTAGAGTGAATATGATTGATCCAGGAAAGAACGTTGAAGACCATCAAGTTCAAACCACTAATTTTATAGCTGAGGAAGTAAGAACAAGAGAGGTTAAATGACTGGCCCAAGGTCACACAGCTAGTTAGTATCTCAGGTGGGATTTGAACTCAGTTCTTCCTGACTTCAAGTCCAGAACTCTATTCATTATACCATACATGACTGTCAAGTAAGTAGCTTAGGTACTGTGGGTTGAGAGAGATATTGCTGTCACCTGGAGCAGTTTGGGATGGCTGAGGAATAGAATAAAATAATAAATAATAAGAAAATACTATAAACAATAACAAAATAATATAAACAATAAAACAATGGTACTATTTCCTTCCTCCATTCTGGACACTATGTCTATGTTAGGATTGACCAAGGAGTTACTTTATGTGAGTGAGGCTTGGACAAAGAGCTACTTCGGGTTCAAGGATACAAAGTCTGATAATGCAGTTAACATCTGAAGGGAAGCTGTGAGACCTGTTTTCCTATTAATTCCTCTAGTCTTCTTTGGCTTATATAATGCAGTGACATTCAAAGGCTAATGGATGAATGGATACCTGGGAACTGGAGTAGACCAGAAAATAGGTGAAAAAAATGTAATAAATTATAATTATTGCTATGAGATGAAGGAAAGTTTGAATCTAGAGGGAAAGGAGCCTACTGCAAAGTATACTAGAGTAACTTTGAATCTAAATTTAATGCCTATGTGTTATAACATAGCTGCCCTTTCATTATGGTAGGGGTCTGCTAGCAGGGATCTTTTTACAGTGGGATGGAGGAATGGCACTAGATTATATCTGTATGCATAATAGGATGGAGGGCATCTGTTCCTAAATGGCCCTCAGGAGACCAATTTTATAATGCTCCCTGCTCACGACAAAAAGTTTCAAATTTTCTCCCTGCAACCTTCTGAAAGTTGGCAGTAGAGGCAATCCATGACATAGGCAAATGCAGCCTAAGATTTCATTAGATATTTTGTCTTCTGTGTCATTATTGACTCATACTGATTTTGAAATCCACCAAAATATTGATCTTTTTAAAAAATCTTTAACAACTTCATTTGTTGTTTTATTAGGAAACAAAAGCAATCACTTTGTAATTATAAGAAATTTGTTAGATATCTTTCCTTTCAAATAATCTCAGAATGTTTTCTTCGTTCGTCAAAATTTATTCATATATTTTGTTTTGACTCAACATACTTACAAATCACCAAACAACCTTCAAAGAATATTCTCTGACATCAGTTTATGAATTAACAGAAATGATTTGGGCCTCTACCTTTGATACTGTAATGCTAATATTGGCCTTTACATTTGTTCAGAATTTTACTGTCTTTCAGTGTTAACTTTATTTGCATCATTGCATTGACACTTTCAAATTGTGGTGCTAGAGAAGACTTGAGTCCCTTGGACAGCAAGGCAACCAAATCAATCAAAACTTTAAAAAATTAATTGATACTGTTCATTGGAAAATCAAATAGTGAAACTGTTGTTTAAATACTTTAGCCACATATAATGAGAAGACAGGAAAAAACACTGATATTAGGAAAGATTGAAGGCAAAAGGAGAAATGAATGACAGAGGATGAGATAGATAACATCGTGGAAATAATGAACATTAACTTGGACTTTGAGAAATAGTGGAGGATTGAAGGGCCTGGTGTGCTGTGGTCCATGTGGCCACAAAGAATGAGTCGGACACTACTGAATGACTGAACAATAAAAAGTCTTTGTACGTATTGTTCTTTTGGTTGTACTTTCTTCATACAAGTCTTTCCATTCTTTTTCTTTTAATCTTCATATTCTTCATTCTTAACAGTGCAATAACATTCCATCATGTTAATATGCCATGTTTTTAACCATTCTCCAATCATTGGCTGTATATTTTGTTTCCAGCTGTTATTAATATTTTGTACATATGGATCTTCTCTTGCTGTCAATACACTCATTGTGGTATAGTCCCAGTAGTAGCAGTATTTCTATACTGCCATAAAATAATATAAACAATTTAGTCTTTCTCATGTAATTCCAAATTGTTTATTGGAACCAATTCATACCTCTAACTAGCAACAAATTAGCCTACCATTCCACAGCTCTTCCAATAATACATTTTCAGATCTTTTGCTATCTTGTTACATTTGTGGAATAAGGAGATACCTCAGAATCATTTCTTTGTTAGTGATCATGAATGTTTATTCAGTTCATTAGTGATTGTTTATATTTCTTATTTTGATTTTTTTTCTATGTTCTTTACCACTTGTATATTTGTTAGTGCCTCCTACAAAATTTGCATCAATTCCCTATTGTTTTTTGGTTGTCAAGCTTCTATCAAAAATATTAAATGTAAGGTTTGTTTGTATGTTTTAAAAATCTGAGTAATTTCGGCTCAGTTTCACCAAAGTTCCTTACTGAGCTTTTTCGTTTCCCACCTGCCAACACGCCCAAGTGTCCCAAGTGCCAGAAGTAAGTTTATTTTGCTGAACAGGTGACATCATTAGGGAAGGACTGGCATCGCCCCTGCCTGAAATGTGAAAAATGTGGAAAGACACTGACATTAGGAGGCCATGCAGAGCATGAAGGGAAGTCCTATTGTAACCATTCTTGCTATGCAGCCATGTTTGGTCCCAAAGGCTTTGGGAGAGGAGGTGCTGAAAGTCATACCTGTTCAAGTAAACCCAGGTTCTGGGAACCCTTCTCTTCATCTGTGCTGCTTCCCTTGAATTCACAGGCAAATGTCAGCTGGACTTGACCCCTTGTAATCAGTCATGTCCCCAATAAAGCCTAAGCACACTGAAAAAAATATTTGAGTAATTTCTTGTTATCTTTACTGCATTAATTTTATTTGTACAATAGCTCTTTAAATTCAACAATTTTTGACAAAAGGTTATAATATAATCTTTCTATTATTTTATTCAAGTCATTAACTTCCTTCTTGTTTAATTTTGTGGTAGATTAGTTTTTCCTGATCATCTCCATATTTGCACTCACCATTCACCTCTATATGGTCCCATGACTGTGACTTTCCAATTCAAAGTTTCCATTCATACCTGCTTACCACTCACCTACAAGTGTTGTCATTCTCTATTATAATGTAAGCTTCTTGAAAGAAGAGACTGTCTTGTTTGCTTATATTTGCATCTCCATTGCTTAGCATAGTGCCTGGCACATAATAACTACTTAATAAGTACGTTTTCACTCATTTTAAGTCTGAAAAAGGCATATTGATGTCAACCACAATTACTGTCTTAACATCGAAGTCTTTTTTCAATGCATTTAGGTAGTGCTTTAAACACTTAGCTATTCCATTTAATGCATGTACATTTAATATTGATATTTTTTTCACTGAGGACAGCATGGCCCAGTGGATAGAGCCAGAAAAGCCTTGATTCAAGCCTTGGTTCTGACATGTTGTCTATATGACCAAATGCAAATCATTTCACTTTTCTATTGAGTCGATTCTCTAAGACAAGTTACAGATGTGCATTGGTGGAGGAAATTTCTATATTGACACTTAACTAACGAAAGGTCTTGGCCTTCACATTCCCTCTCTGCATTTCTTACCATCACTAATTGTTTCACTATCTATATTGTTTCTCAGCAGACTGTAGTTTTTCCGTTTCAAAATCTTCATTTTAGTTCTGTAGGATTTTTAATGATATTTTCTATTTTTTATATCACTATGATATTATATGTATACCTCCTCTCTGCCTTCCCAAAGTCATCCCATATGATGAACAGAATTTTTTTTAGAAAAGAAAAAAAGTCATCACAACTCATCAACATTGAGAGAGTCTAAAACATGCACAATGTATAATACCTATGGCTCTCACACCTCCATGAAGGGGTTGGTTGTGGGGGTATCTTCTCATATCTCCTCATTTTAGTCCCACTTGTAATTTTATTGCATTTACTTTTAATTTTTTTCTTATTCTATATTAATGTGCAATGATCCTGTAACTACTCCAACATTGACCATTGATGTTTTTGGTCATTTTTGCCAATTTGCAGCATATGAAGTTAAACCTCCAAGTTGTTTTGATTTGCATTTCCCTTGTTATTAATGATTTGGAGTACTTTTTCATGTGATTATGAGTACCTTGCAGTTCTTTTGAGAACTGTTTGTTCATAGCCTTTGGCCATTTATCTATTGTGGAATTACTATTAATATATGTTTATTTATTGTTTATATATCCAGGATACCAAACCCTTATCAAAGAAATTTGACACAAATAGTTTTTCCCACTTAACCACTTCCCTTCTTATTCTAGTTGCATCAATGTTGTCTGTGCAGAAGCTAATTCTGTAGGAATGTTTAGGTAATTATGGGATTTTGCTTTCTAATCCATTCTGTCAGAATCTTACATTTCAATTCACTTTTTTTTAAAAGGCAATTGGGGTCAATGACTTGCCTAGGGTCAACCAGCTAGTAAGTGTCAAGTGTTTGGCGTGAGGCCAGATTTGAACTCAGGTACTCCTGACTTCAGGGCCAGTGCTTCATCCACTGTGCCACCTCACTGGGGAGGCCAATAATTCTTAGGTCATATCTTTAAGATCCAACTTCTAGGTCATTTTTTAAAATTATAGCAACTCCACACCTTCTTCTAATTTCACTGACTTTTCACTTTGTTCAAATAATTCTTGCTCTATTATACTGTTGAGTTCTGCCTTCTCCATTTTCTTTCTTAGGATAGCAATCATTTTGTTAAAATTTTCTAGCTTGTGTTCTAATTCATCATTCACTACTTATAATTTAGTTAAGAATTATAGTTTTATACTTTTAATGCTTTATCAATCAAATTGTCAAGGGGACACTTTATATACTTGATAAGATGCTAACAAAATTCATTTTAAAAAAAAGATCTAGAATGTAAAGGGAACTGATGAAAAGAAGTAGGAATGAAAGGGAAATAGCATGTCTAGACCTCAAATTATATTATAAAACAGCAGTTATCAAGAGAGACAGAGACCAGTGGAACAGATTGGATGATGGAGAATCAGAAACAATAGAACTCAATAACCCAATGTTTGATGAAGTGGAAAACATCAATCAACCAGGAAAAACAAAACTTATTTGATAAAAAACTGGAGAATGGTCTAGTAGAAATTAGCTTAGGTCCAGACTTCATGCCACATTCCACAATACATTGTAAATGGATGAGATCTTAATATTAAAATCATTCTATTAAAAAAATTAGAAGAGAAATAGATCATATACCTCTCACACCAATAGGTAGGAAATATATTTGTTAAATATTTTTATTTACCTGTTAAACATTTCCCAATTATATATACATTTTTTAACATTTTAAAAAAATTTTCAATTCCAAATTCTCTTTCTACCTCTTTCCCCTCTCCCCTCTTTGACAAGGTAAGCAATTTGATATCTATTACCCATGCAAACTCATGCAAAACATATATCCATATTAGCCATGTTGCAAAAAAATCACAAAAAAAACCCCAACAGTAAAAATAAAGTGAAAAAAATATGCTTTTCTGTATTAAGAGTTCATCAGCTCTTTCCTTAAAGTGGATGACATTGTTCATCATGATTTCCTTTGGAATTGTCTTGGATCATTGTCTTGATCAGAGCAGCTAAGTTTTTCATGGTTGATCATCCTTAGAATATTTGCTATTACTGTGTAGAATATTTTCCTGGTTCTGCTCACTTCACTTTGCATAAGTTCATATAAGTCTTCCCCAGTTTTTCTGAAACCATCTGGCTTGTCATTTCTTATAGCACAATAGTATTCCATCACAATCACATAACATAACTCATTCAGCCATTCCCCAATAATGGACATTCCCTGGAAAGAGCTGCTATGAATATTTTTGTACAAATAGGTTATTTTCCCTTTTCTTAGATCTTTTTGGTGTGCAGACCTAGTAGTGGTATTGCTGGTCAAAGAGTGTGCACAGTTTTATAACTCTTTGGGTATAGTTCCCAACTGTTCTCCAGAATAATTGAACTAGTTCACAACTCCACCAACAGTGCATCAATTTTTCCATATCCTCTCCAGCATTTATCATTTTTCTTTTCTGTCATGAAAACCACTCTGATACGTATGAGGTAGTATCCCAGAGTTGTTTTAGTTTGCATTTCTTTAATCAGTAGTGGTTTAGAGCATTTTTTTCCCATGTGACTATAGATAGTTTTGATTTCTTCTTCAGTAAAACTGCCTGTTCACATACTTGGACCATTCATTAACCAGGGAATGGCTCTTATTTTTATACATTTTGCTTAGCTCCTCCTATGTTTAGGAAATAGGGGCTTTATTAGAGAAAATACTGTATTTTTTTCTCAGTTTCTTGTTTTCCTTCTAATTTTAGCTGTTTTGTGTATGCAAAAGTTTTTTTTTAATTTCATGGATTCAAAATGATCTATTTTACTTTGTATAATCCTCTCTATATCTTGTTTGGTCATAAATTCTTCTGTTAAACTTAGGTAAACATCTTACAGGTAAACTATTCCATGCTTCCCTATTTTACTAATGAGATCATACTTTATGTCTAAATCATTTATCCATTTTTATTTAATCTTGGTATATGGTATGAGATATTGGTCTATACCTAGTTTCTGCCAAACCGCTTTCCTATTTTCCCAGCAATTTTTGTCAAATACTGAGTTCTTGCCACAAAAGCTTGAATCTTTGGGTTTATCAAACACTAGATTAATATGGTCATTTACTACTATATAGTATGTACCTAATCTATTCCACCAATCCACCACTCTATTTCTCAGGTACAACCAGATTGTTTTGCTAATTAGCCCTTTGTAATATAGCTTAAAATCTGGAACTGCTAAGCTACCTTCACAAATTTTTTTCATTAAATTACTTGAAATTCTTGATCTTTTGTTCTTCTAGATGAATTTGTTACTATTTTTTTTCTAGCTCTGTAAAATAATTTTTGGTAGTTTGATCAGTATAGCAGTGAAATAAGTAAATTAAGTTAGGTAGAATTGTTATTTTTATTATATTAGCTTGGCTTTCCCGTGAGTGAATAATATTTCTTCAATTGTTTAGATGTTTTTATTTCCATGATGTGTTTTATAATTGTATTCATAAAATCCCTGGGTTTTTCTTGCTAGGTTGACTCCCACATATTTTAGTCTGCCATTATTTTAAATGGAATTACTTTTCTCTAACTCTGCGGGGTTTTGTTGGTAGTATATAGAAATGCTGATGACTTATGTGAGTTTATTTTTATATCTTGCAACTTTGCTGAGGTTGTTAATTCTTTCAACTAATTTTATTAGTTGATTCTGTAGGGTTCTCTAAGTATACCATCATATAGTATGCAGGATGATAGTTTTGTTTCCTTGTTGTCTACTTTTATTCCTTCAGTTTCTTTTTCTTCTCTTATTGCTATAGATAGCATTTCTAGTACATTATTGAATAATAGTGGTGACTTCCTTGGTTCTGATCTTACTAGGAAGGTTTCAAATTGATCCCCGCTACAAATAGTGCTTGCTGATTGTTTTAAATAGATATCACTTATCATTTTAAGAAGATTCATTGATTCCTATGCTTTATAGTATTTTTAATATGAATGAATTTGTCAGAGGTTTTTTCTGTATCCATTGAAATAAGCATATGATTTTTGTTTTTGTTATTGATGTGGTCAGTTATGCTGATAGGGGAATGTTGAAGTGCCTCACTAGTATAATTTTACTGTCAATTTCCTCCAGTAGTTCATTTAACTTTTCCTCTAAGACTTGGATCTTACACCATTTACTGCATGTATATTTAATTTTGATATTACTTCATTGTTTTTGGTTCCCTTTTAGCAATTTGTAGTTTCCCTGTTAATCTCTTTTAATTAGGATTGTTTTTGCTTTTGCTTTGTCTGAGATCATGGCTATCCTTTTTTTTTCCAGCTGACACAGAAGATTCTGCATAAGATGCATAAGATTCTTCTCTAGGCCCTTGCTTTAATTGGTATGTCTCTGTTTGAAGTGCTTTTTTTGTAAATAACATATTGTTGGATTCTGTCCATTTCCATTTTATGGATTAATTCATTCCATTCACAGTTATGATTCCTAATTGTGCATTTCTATCCATCCTGTTTTCTTCTGTTTATCTTTCTCCTTTCATCCTGTTCTTCCTCTAAAGTTGGTTTCTTCTGACTACTGCCTTCTTTTATCTCCCCTCCCTTTAATCACTCTCTTCCTTTTCATTTATCCCCTTCCCCTCTTACTTCCCTATTGGTTAAGATAGATTTCTATTACCAGTTGAGTGTATACATATATACATGTGTCTTTACACATATTCCCTCTTTGAACTAATTTAGATATGAGTGTCAAAACATTGCCAACCCACCCCCACCATTTCCACCCTTCACTGTAAAAGCTATCCCTTGCACACCTTTTATGTGAGATAATTCCCATTTTTCCTCTCCCTTCCTCCTTCTTTGACTATCCCTCTTCCTCGCCTATCCATTTTTTACATCATCCTAACATAATCAGTTTACTCCTGTACATTCTTACCATGCAGAATCCTTTTAAGTGACCTAATAAAGTTCTCAGAAGATACATGTATCATCTTCCCATATAGGAAGGGAAAGAAATTAACCTTATTGAGTCCCTTATGAATTCTTATTTATGTTTACTTTTTTATGCTTCTCTTGTATCTTATATTTGAAAATCAAATTTTCTATTCAGCTCATCTTTTCATCAGCAATGCTTGAAAGTCCTTTATTTTATAAAGTAACAATTGTTTTTCCCTTAGAGGATTATACTCAATTTTTTGCTGGATAGATTATTCTTGGTTATGCTCCCAGCTCTTTTGCCTTCTGAAATATATTCTAAGCCCTGTACTCCCTAAATGTGGTAGCTACAATATCTTGTGCAATCTTGACTGTGACTCTCCAATATTTGAATTATTTCTGGCTACTTGAAGTGAGACCTCTTGAATTTGGCTATAATATTCCTGGGAGCTTTCATTTTGGGATCTTTTGGTGATCAGTGGATTCTTTTTATTTCCATTTCAACCTTAAATTTGAGGATATCAGGGCAGTTGTTCTTGACAATTTATTGAAATATGCCTTTTTCTTTGATCAAGGCTTTCAGGCAATCTAACAATTTTTAAATGATCTCTTCTTGATCTATTTGTAGGTCAATTTTTCTTTCTCCTATATTCGCATGTTCTACTTTAAAAATTCTTTTGACTTTGCTTTATTGTTTCTTGATGTCTCATTGAGTTATTAGCTTCTACTTGCCCAATTTTAATTTTTAAGAAATTAGTTTCTTTGGTGATCTTTTGTACCTCCTGCCTTCACCCTCCCTACCCCAAAATTTGGGCAATTCTGCTTTTTAAGGAGTTAATTTCTTCAGTGAATTTTTGTACCTCCCCCCTATTTGTCCAGTTATTTAAGGTATTTTCTTTTGAACTTTTGTGTGCCTCTTTTACCAAGTTGTTGTCTTTTCATAATTTTCTTTTGTTTTAATTTATCTATTTTTTCCTCTATCACTCTTGTTTGATTTTAAAATATTTTTTAAAGCTCTTTTGGAAATTCTTGTTGGGCTTGCATCCAATTGATATTTTTTTCTTGAGGCTTTGCTTGTAGATGTTTTGACATCATTGTAGTTTGTCTTGATCTTTCCTGTCATTATATTTGCTATGTATTTTCAGGTTCTTTTGTTGTTTCCTCACTTTTCCATCATATTTCTTGAATCAGAACTTTATTTTAAAATTGGGTTCTGTTCCTGTTTGGGAGGGGTTACTGTTTCAAGTTTCAGGCTTTTACACTGTTTTCAGAACTAGTTCTCAAAATTTAAGTTTTTAGTGCTTCCAAGGTGGGTGAGAGCTGTGGTCACTGCTGTCCTGGTCTGCACTCAGGAAGGGTCTCTGATCCCTTGGCATTGAAACTGATATTGTTCCTTGGGGACCCTGTTTCCTTAAGGCCAGAAGGAATAGTGTTCCTCGGGATCCCTGATCCCTTGGAGCTAGAAGTGATACTGTTCCCTAAGGGTTTCATTCCCTCTTGACCAAAAGTGATCCTCCTTGCCCTTGTGCTATAACCTAGATGTGGGTGATAGAGTTGCCAGACAGTTGTCCCTCAGGGTTTCTGCACAATCCTGACTAAAAATGCTCTTCTTCACCCTTGAAATATGATGTTGAAGTTGGGCATAGGCAATGTCGTTGCCAAACAGCATCTGGCCCTACATCCAGTGCTAGCAGAG
The DNA here is from genome assembly GCF_003287225.1 of Phascolarctos cinereus. Taxonomy (NCBI): domain Eukaryota; kingdom Metazoa; phylum Chordata; class Mammalia; order Diprotodontia; family Phascolarctidae; genus Phascolarctos; species Phascolarctos cinereus. The sequence goes on from NW_027555625.1 coordinate 186,784,130, forward strand.
GTCAGTTGCTAGGTTCACTTACTGTCTCTGTCTTGAGAATTCACAAAGCTATGGCTGTTTCTGTCACCACGTTTAACTAGTCCCACCACAGGTGTTTTATCTACATAGGATATGGGACAACATCCTCTCCCATGTCATAGATCTCTTTTTGACCTATGTTTTCTTGAGCTGGAGAATATCTCACTTTCACCTTTTGTTGGCCCTGCCACTCCACAATTTGATTTCAGGTATTATCTTAAAGTTGTTTGGAGGGGAATATTTGAAACAGCTCAGCTGAGTACTTTATCCTGCCATCTTGGCTCCCAGGAAATGTGTTTTTAATTAAATGACCTAGAGGCAATTACAAAAGATAAAATAAATACCTTTTATTAACTGAAACTGAAAAAACTTCTGCACTGAAAAAGTTAATGTGTCTAGGATAAGAAAGGAAGTAGTCAAATGGGGAAAATAATCTTTGTATCAAATTTCTCTGATAAAAGTTAAGATGGTACACCATGTAATGAAATATTACTATACTGTAAGAAATAAGTCAGATGAATACAGAGAAGCATGGAAAGCTCTATATGAACTGATGCAGACTGAAGTAAGCAGAGCCAAGGAAACAATATACACAGAAACCATAATGTAAATGGAAAGAACTATGCACCAAAAAATCAAAAGTAAATGTTACAAAATTTAAAAGATCAATCAGAATTAAATTGAAGATATATGAGAGGACACCCCAAAAGCACTCTTTTGGAAGGTGGGAGCTCTACAAGTGTTACATGTTTTCATACTGTTTCAATGTATTGATCAGCTGTGATGATTTTTTTTTCCTCTCTAAAAATTATATGAGATGACTCTCTGGGAAGAGGAGAGAGAGGGATACTTGGGGTAACTATGATATTGTAAGAAAGAGAAGATATCAATAAAAACTTTATTTCAAAAACAGTACATATATAGATACATCTTTAATGTTAATTCTTCTATGGAAGTATATACATATATTATTTTCATATACTTGAATTAAAAGTAAAAAGCACATATTTACAGATAGTTTTCCCAATTTGTTATAAAATAGTTCATAAATGATTAGTCTTCCTAGCATGATAGTGACATCTTCTTACTTATTAATTTTACTAAAAAAAGAAATCAATAATGCTTAATCCAGTGAAACATAATTGGCTGGGAAAATGCCAGTTTGACCTCGAAGTCTTCCTTCCCACCAATCAAAATGTGAATTTGTTTTGGATATTACAGTGATGCGGTCTCCAGCTTTGAATTTCAAATCTCCTGGCTGCTGCCCTTCAAAAGAATATAGTGCTGTCACTTCTACCGGCTGGCTTGAACTACCTAAAATGAGGAGAAAAAATGGATATTTTTGTTTTTTGTGAGAACAGGAAAGGGGTAGCTAAACTATCCATTTTGTAGTCACAGTTTAGTGTTCTTCTGCTCTGGTCTCATCAACTAACTGCCTTTGAAGCTTTTTTCTTTAATAGTACTCTTTGGTTTCAGTATCATTCTTCCCAATTATGGTCAAACTTACACTTACTTCTCAGACCATGCAAAAAAGACAATGCATTCCCCAGGGGGAAAAAAAATCACAGGTTTGTGGACAAGGCTTCACTCTTCTGGAGTTCTGGAATTTACCAGTAGTACAAAACAGAATTAACCCTAATCAAAATTCTCTCATTACTTAGAAGGTGGTCTTTGAGAACTGCTATGGATCAAAATTCTACTACCCAAAGCTCCAGTGACTCTCCCTTAAGTCCTTCGCAATATGGCTCAAGATTACCTTTCCAAACTTATTGTGCATTATTTTGCTGCTTGTTGTAATAGAATTTGGATGGGACAATATAAAGGAATTTATTCCCTTACTGAATGTCTTGGGGCTTGTAGTTTCTCCCCTCTGCCCAGCACAAGAAGATACAAAACAAGATAAAAGGACAAGAGGCTTTTGAACAGATTTGCCCTAGGGATTTGCTAAGACGTGACTGGATAGAGGGATGGGTGAATGGATGGATGTATAGATGCCAGAGGCAAATAACAGTGCACCCAGGTTTTAAAATGGCAAAGGTTCTCTTCCACCATATACAGATAAGACAGCAGTAGACAAATTCAATAATTTGTGGATGTTTCCCTGGCTAAGAATCCAAGCATCTAGTGATATGTCCCCTCTTTTACTTTTTCCTCTCTCTCCCTTTCTATTTGAAAGGATGAAGGTTTAAATCCAAAGTTCCTTGTCTCCTAAGCTTTTTTCTTATTGTTCCAATAATATAGCAATCTAATATTTTTCAGGTAAGAGATGAAATCAATCTTCGCGCGTGTGTGTGTTCTTAGTTACATTCGGAGAACACAAACAAAGTGTTTGTCTGTGAGACTACATAGAAATGAATTGGCTCCGAGATAGAAACAGAGAACATTTGGGGACTTGATGAACTATTTCAATTTTATTAATAATCAATATTAAAAGTTTTTTCTTAACATCTCCAAATTAGCAGTGAAAAGAATAACTAGATTTGGCCTATTTACTTTGGACTTAAATGCATCATTGTTCAGAGATCTAGCTGATCATTTGAATGTGGCTGCTTGTGGCTAATCTCCAGTGAAAATAGAAGGTTGTGTCTAGAGAAGATATTCCATTCAAATGCAAACTCCTGAGTGGAGACAAGTATAGTTTGGGATGATTCAAATGTTTATCCATACATTATAAAGTAGCATTTGATTGCTCCTGGAAGTTAAGGAAAGGTATACCAACCCCTAGAACAATCCCAGTTGTTCAGAAGGAATACAGGGCTTAAAGCAGCTTCATTTGCTTGTTGTATATTAGAGAAATCAAGTACCACCTTCACAAGGCACTTTGATTCCTAGCAGAAACCAAGAAAGGGGCAGTAGATAGATTACTGAATTTGAAGTAGAGAAAACCATTGTTATTCTCAGCTCCTCACTCAGTCACAGCACTCCACATATTTAATCAGTTGCAGGGTTTTGTTTTGACCTTTACAATCTTTTATATACGTCTTCTTCATTATACTCACATAACTCATACAAGTCTCCATCATGATTCACCTGGACTACAACAATACTTTTCAGATTGGTCTTTCTGTTTCAATTCTCTTCCTACTATACTCCATCTGTCATTTAGCAGCCAAAGTGATTTTTCTAAAACACAAATTTGAGAATGACCTACCTCCCCCTACTCAAATTCCAGTGGTTTTCTTTATCTCCAGGATTAAATATAAAATCCTGTTAGGCATTTAAAGCCCTTTTTAACTTAGTGTCTTCATACCTTTCCAATTTTTCTTATATTTTACTCTCTTCCATGTATTCTATGATCTAGTGACCCTGACCTTATTTGTGTTCCTTACACATGGCACTTTATTTCCTAATTCTGTCCATTTTCATTGGCTGTCTCCCATGCTTGGAATGCTTTTCCTTCTTACCTCCACCCTTGGTGAAGGTCATGGTGAATTTAGAGCTCAGACAGAGTGTTATAGTGTTTTGGATTCAGAGAACTTGGGCTCAAATCCTGCCTCAGTGACCTTGGGAAAATTATTTAATCTTTTGGGACCTCAGTTTCCTCATTTGTGAAATGACTAGATTAGATTAGATTGACTCTCAGGTTCCTTTCATGTCTTAATCTGTAATCCAATAAGTTAACGACATGTTACTCTTTATTTTAACAGTTACTATGTGAGCTGTATAAAAACTTACTTGTGGTCAGTCCTCCTCCTACCCCATCCCCTACCCCCAATTCATTATGGTGGGGACTTTATGGACATTTTATATTCATTTTAACTTTGCATGTGAACCATTATTTAGACTACTTGGATAGGGTGATGGAAAGTTTAAGAAGTATGCTTTATGAGAAATGATTCAAGGAATAGAATCTACATTAACCTGGAGAATGGAAGGATGATACTAATCATAGAAGAAAGTTGAATGAGAACTGAAGAGATCCTTTGATATATCTCTATCTATCTATCTATCTATCTATCTATCTATCTATCTATCTATCTATCTATCTATCTATCTATCTATCTGTCTGTCTGAAGATAGAGTTCTAGGGATGATAAATTATTGGCTTCTTTAATCTAGCTTCCACTTAAGCAATATGCCCCATTTCATTTTAACCTTCTCAGCTTGTAAAATATTTGAGTGATCCTTTGAACAATTTGCCAATCTTACCATTATATTCAAGGTTAATTAAAAGATCTTATTTTTCTTTGCCTAAGTCATTGCTAGCCTTAATGAGACACAGAGTCAAATTCCAATCAGTATATTCTGATTGGCAAGGCTACCCAGCAGTACAGATTAGTGAGCCTGGGTCCCAAGGTGTATTTTATTTTCATTGACTCCTAGAAGGGAATTTGCTTTCTTAATGGATTCAGCTTAATTTAGCCCATGTGTAAATTTGCACATGCCTTGCTTATGGAGTCATATGTTATATGAAATATTGTAAGAACTTCACCAATCAACATAGTGAGAAGAGTAGAGAATTACTAGCCTAAACTAATATTCTGGTTCACTTTGGCTTAAACTACTTAAAGTTTCCCAGGGAATAAACTCTTGCAGACACCCTTCCTAACACAAATATGCTGTCTGAAATCTCAATCGCTATAATGCAACACTTAGAAAAAGGCCTCATTAAAAATAACAATAATAATAATAAAACATAGTATCATATATTTAGAGCTGGGAATCCTACTTAGAGGTAATCTAGTTCAATTTCCTACTTTTACAAATAAGGAAACCAAGACCTGGACACTTGCCTAAGATCACATAAGTATTAAGTGTCAGGGCTAGGACTTGAATCCTATAATGTAGGATGTACTTGGACCTATTTTTCTGAGGAGTCTATAGGTTTCACCCAACTGCCAAAAGACTCTATGACATAAAACAAGAAAAGAAAAAAAAAGCCTTTAAAACAGTCATTACAAGCCCAGGTGTACTGAATTCTAAACATTACTCCATAACAATTACTAAGTCTATTATTTAGAAGATAACTTACACATAATTCTAATAGCCTTTGACATCCAAATTCTTAAAAACAGAAGACTAGAAGCAATACATCCACCAGAAGTAGATAACAGAAAGAAAACAAAGGTCATGTATAATTTAACCAAAAAGAAAACAAAATGTATCACTTTCTTAGCAAAATTCTTAAAGAAAGGCCAGATTAAAAGAATTGGCTTGTGGGGAAATCATGACAAAACAAGACTTTATGCAACAGAACTCTATGTGGAGTTTGTTTCTGAATATGAAAGATACAAAGAAATATTTTCATTTATGTGTATGTATGTGTTTATGGGTATTTCCATAATGGAATAAATAAAACTCGCTGGTGCTTAAAAACACAATACCAATTCTTTTTTTTTTTTTTTAGCAAATGTTTCACAGAATCACAAAACTTCAGAGTTGGAAGGGTCCTTAGTGGCCATCTAGAGCAGTGGCATCAAACTCAAATAAAAATGGGGACCACTAAACTGAATATAACAATCCTCATGGGCCGTATATGGACTTAGAAAACCACCTATTAAAAAATTACGTATATTTACCACCTATTAACATTTTATTTGTTTTATCATAGTTTTATTTATTTTGTTAAATATTTCACCACTTTGAGTAAGATTGTTTTGTGGGCCATAAGGTGTTTGACACCCCTCATCTAAATCAACCTATATCTACAAAAGAATTTCTACAACAAACTATCTAAAAGTTGTGAGTTTAGCCTTAGCTTGAAGACCAGGAGGAAGAGAATGAAAGATAACCTACTCTACATCTGGATACTGTATTGTTTTTTCTTCCTAAGAAGATCAAGCTGAAATAGATATGCCTCTTTGCCATTTTCACCAATTATTCCCAATTCTGGTCTTTGGGGCTAAACAGAACAAGCCTAAACCCTCTGCCATGTGACAGCCCTTTAAATGCTTAAAGACAAATATCATATGATCCCCTCAAATCTCCTATTCACTAAGCACTGTTTCCTCGGTTCTTTACCCTATCCTCCCTTGTCATCATCCCTTGGCTCCTCACAGTCCTGGTCATTATCTTTGACATCCTTCCCTTTGTCAATGTAATTTCTAAAATACAGTACTCACAACTGAACACAGTACTCCAGTTGTGCTTGAACCAGGGCAGAGTACAAGCAGGATAATTGCTACCCTTGTGTGGGGCAGGACTTAACAGAATACTTGGCACATAGCAGTGAATTAATAAATACTTATTGATAGATTGATTGTTGCAATGCCTCTCAATGTAGTGGAACAAGTTTATTTGATTCTTTTCATTTGCTGGAGTACATTTTAATTTGTAATCAAAATATGCTGTAAATATATCAATCCCATCACTTTCTGGATAGGAAGTCTCTAGAAACCAAAATGTAAAGATCGCTGCAAAAGATAACATACGAATACTGCAAATATCACCTGAGCTCTGTTGGAATAAATAGCACTCAATCTCTGTTCTCTAGTATTGTTGCTTAGGTGTTGCTGGTACAACAGTGTGTGTGTGTGTGTGTGTGTGTGTGTGTGTGTGTGTGTGTGTGTGTGTGTACTTGTGCATACACACACACACACACACACACACACACCTCTTTAGGTTTCCATAGCCAGCTTCATTTTCCCTAAAGAATCCATGTTAGCAGATTAACAAGCTTTTATGTTTCATAAGTTTTCAATACAGGGTAAATACATTTTAAGCTATAGGAAACATGAAGAAAGTCACTCAAATCCATTGTTATCACATGTAACAGGAATAACAATAATAACATAATAATAACTAACATTTATATAGTGCTTACTATATACCCAACAGTGTGCTATATGCTTTACAAATTATAATCTCATTTGATCGTCACAACAACCCTGGGATGAAGCTGCTATTATTCTCATTTTATCAATGAGGAAACAGAGGCAAAGAAAGCTTAAGTGACTTACCTAGGGTCACAGAGATAGTAGGTGACTGAAGCCAGATTTGAATTCAAGTTCTCTTGATTGATTCTAAGCCTAACACTGTATCCACACTGTCACCTAACTCCCTGAATAGCTATACTGGCATTGTTTTAAATGGGAAATTGTTTATTTACCAACAGCATCCTGATAACAGGGAAGTTCGGGATAAAGTTTATGGGCATTACTGCTACCTGTAGAGAAAATAAATGTACAAAGCAGGTTAGTTTACAATATGTACACTGCAGGGAAAGCATTTGGCTACAGACTCAATACGAACAGTATAAATGCAGATCCCCTGACCTTGTTGAAGCAAATGCTTTAAAAGTATAGCAACACTTAGTACAGCATATGTTTCAAACTTCAAGGTTCAACCTGAATCTAGTCCCAGTAATGAGCCACAGAAATGAGGCAGATAACAAATTTTCATGAATTTGGGGAGGGGGCAAACCCGAGAATATAAGAGGATGCCTTATGGACTATTAGGACATGTAATGATCAGAAAATGGTAGTTGGATGCATTGATAAAGTAGTGATGGTATTAAGGACAAAGATGAAAATAAATCACAATAAATGGCACTGAGGGAACAAAACAAGATGTCCATAAAAAGAGATTTAGAGTCAGAGAAGTTAATTTTGATGAAGGGAAGATTAAGGGAGAGAAAGTGAGGGAAAGGAATCACAATTTCGTAGTTAGAAGGAACCTCAGAGGTCATCTAGTCTGATTTATACTTGAATAGAAATACCCTCTATAACATCCCTGAAAAGTAGTCATCTAGACCCGAAAATTCCTGTACAGTGCGTTTGAGAAGTTCTTTCCTAAAAAATATTGGTTCAAGGCAATAGGTTTGCATCTTTTGTGGACATTACCAAGATAAATGAGAAATGCCATATTACCAAGGCTCTAAGTGAAATGATGATTCATCATATGAATGAGAGTAGACACATCTAGCCATATCCATAAATAATATCAGTGGAATGTATATGTGTTAGATATAAATTTCTTTTTTCCCTCAGAAATTCTCCAACATAATCCTAAGAACTGATCAGAGTGTCTCAATTTCTTAGAAGGTTTTTTTTTAAATGAAATTACTTTTGAATTACAACAACCTAATTTACCTTGTGAATCTGAGTTTGGCTGGAGAGATGCAGGTGGTTTTTTTGGCTTGGAGGATAGTCTGAGAGGAATGTCTTTAGCCTGAGAAGGAGAAAAGTACACTGTTATGAAACCTGGATTTGGCTTGAGTATATTAAACCTTTTCATTAAAATAATTGTGCAGAGTGCCTAGAAGAATGAGAAATAATTCATTAGCCACTCTCCCTAGTAGATTTATGGCTCCAGAGCTTTGGAGGAGGAGAAAGTCATGCTTTCCTAATTCTAAAAGCCAGCTTTTACCAAGTACAATTATATCATTGAAATGTATAATTTCAGGCAAACTACTTTCATTTCTGCTTATAGCTCTTTACGTTTTTTCTATTTTAGAATTTTAAAATAATGCAAAATACCATCCTATTCTTTAAATAAATACTGAGATGTGTTTTCCAAGTTTGCCATGTCAAAGGAAAGCACTTTCTAACCATGTCTATCCTTAGATCTTTTATTTTTCCAGAGGAAATGTCATCATGGTACAACATTTTTACAAGGAATTTATGTAAATGATCTTACTAAGGAAAATTTATTCTGCTCTTAAGAATCCCATGCCAAGGGACAGAAACCTCCAGCAAACAGAAACTTCCTATTGGAGTGGATTAAAGCAGTAGAAAAAAGCAAATTTCATACATGCCTTTCTCTGTTCCCTTGCTGCTTTCTTTTCATTAATTCGTTTTTCTTCATGTTCGTATTTTTCAGTAAATGAATCAAGAATTTCATAAAGTTCTTCTGTTTGAGCTGGCGGTGGCATGTTTCCAAATAAAATGTCACTGGCACGAATGTCCTGACAGTAAAACCTAACAAGGAAAATCAGAGAATAAAAGATTTCTTGGACCCCTTAAGATTGTAGCAATGGTCAAAAATCTTTTTTTTGCGCTACTCTGCCTGGGATCCACAATTTCTTTGAAGGTCTCTGAATTGAGGGCAGAGCCAAGATGGCAGAATAAAGGCAGAGACTCACCTGAGCTCTAACCCAAACCCCTCCAAATAATGACTCTAAATAAATTCTTGAGCAGCAGAACCCACAAAAAGTGAAACAATTTTCTAGCCCAAGACAACTTAGGTTGGCAGAAAAGGTCTGATGCACTAGGATGAGAGAGGAGTACAGTTCAGCTCAGGCCAAGCCAGTGTAGACCCAGCCTCAGCAAACCAGGACCAGGCCTTGGGTGATTGAATCAGTTGTAACAGTAACAGTTTCCAGACCTCTCAGCCCACAGACAGCAAAGAATACTGGTCAGAAGAAAATTACAGGGGTCTCTTTGCTGGCACCTGGGCAGGACTCTGTTGCATTGCTTATACTTGGATCTGGGTCACAGTCCTTGGTCCTAGTCCCAGTGAGGAGAAACTCTAGCATACATGTAGCTTGCAGTAGCAGGGGATCAGAGACTTTGATCACAGTTCCAGGGTGGAAAGGGGTGTTTGTGGTCACTCACAAACCAGTGCACAGTACAGGAAAGTAGTAAACACACCTCTCCCTAGATCATACTGCCCTGGAGGAGCCAAACACAGGACTCCATAATTACCTCTGAAAACAGCTGCACAAAAAACCTGAAGCTTGGGACAATGCCCCCTTCCACTTGGGAAGCAGAACCCCACTTAAGCATAGAGTTAAAAGTCAAGAAATGGGCTGGAAAATGAGCAAACAACTGAAAAAAAATTCTGACCGTAGAAAATTACTATGGTGACAAGAAGATCAAAACACATAATCAGAATAATAAAACAAAGTCAAAAATCCTACATCCAAAGCCTGAAAGAAAAATATGGATTGGTATCAGGCCATGGAAGAGCTCAGAGAGGATTTTAAAAATCAAGTAAGAAAGGTAGAGGAAAAATTGGGGAAAAAAGGAGAGTGATGTAAGAAAATCATGAAAAAAGAGTCAATAAACAGCTTGATATAGGAGGCACACAAAAATACTGAAGAAGATAACACCTTAAAAAACAGAATAGTCCAAATGGTGAAAAGAGGCACAAAAATCCAATGAAGAGAAGAATACCTTGAAAAGCAGAATTGGCCAAGTGGAAAAAGATATAAAAAAATTCACTGAAAAGAACTCCTTAAAAAGTAGAAGTATACAAATGAAAAAGGAGGTACAAAAGCTCACTGAAGAAAATAATTCCTTAAAAGTTAGAATTGGGCAAGTGGAAGCTAATGACTTTATGAGACATCAAGAAACAATAAAATCAAAAGAATGAAAAAAATAAAAGAAAAAGAAATACTCTAGATTGGCAATATATTAAAGTATAGAAAACAATTATGATTTCCTCAGATATAAATTTTCCCTACATTCTGATTTTATATATTTTAAGCAAATAAGCCAGTCTTAATTATGCCTTATCTGTACAGAAAACTTTAAATCAATTAAGGATAAGGGACTATTTCATAGAAATCTGTATCCAAACCACTCAATTGTGTCCACAAATAGAAGGTGCTCAATGAATATTTGCTGATTTAACTGAAGAGTTAAACACTTCCATTAGCTACTACAATTTAGGGACAAAAAAGGTTATCCTTTCAGCATATAAAGAAAATAGATTATTGGGAAGAAAAAATTCCTTTAGGTAAGACTTTGACACTTTAAGTAATCAGAAATTTGCAAAATCATCCACTAAATGAGGGCAAGGACATTTTGTTCTTCTTTGCCTTACTTAGAGATATCTTGATTTATTGATGTAGCTTTGTATTTCTAGAGCTATGTCAAATAATGGTGAGAATGGAGAGATTTCCTTTACCCCTTTTCTCAGTCAGAAAACTTCCAGTGTTTCTCTATTAAATAAAATGTGGACCTTTTATTAAAATAAATACTTTTCTAAAAATCATGTTAGTTTTTTATGACTATTTTTAGTACTTTAAGAACATATAAATTACATAATGCATCTCATCAAAGGCTTTCCCTATCTCTAACAATATAATTAGTTAAAAAAATTTTTTGATGATGACTTACTATGATAAAATAGAAGTATTTGTCTAGAACAAATTCAATCTTGCATTCTAAGTAAAAAATATTTCCAATTAGATCATACTTTTTAATTTTGCTGTCTTTTATTTATTTATTTATTTATTTTTTAAATAGTTAATGTAAAGACACAAGCCTGGACCTTTGATTTCATCGATATAGAGAATTTCTGGATGAGAAAACTCCCTTTACAAAAGCAGGCTAGCAGTACCTCTGAAACTTAAGTTCTAGAGAGTTTCCTAGAGCACTCTTAGGTTAAATGATGGCTGTGAATGACCTAGCCATTCTCAGCAACACAACAATCCAAGACAACTCTGAAGGACTTACAGTGAAAAATGCTTACCATCCCCAGAGAAAGAACTGATAGTGTATGAATACAGATTGAAGCATACTTTCTTTTTTACTTTATTTTTCTTGGTTTTTTTTGTGGGGGGCCTATGTTTTCTTTGACAACATGACTATTATGGAAATGTTTTACATGACTACACATGAATAACATATCTAATTGTTTGCAATGGGGGTGGAGGTGGGGAACAAGGAAGGGAGAGAATTTGGAACTCAAAGTTTTGATAGCAAATGTTAAAAATTGTTTTTACATGTAACTGAGGAAAAATAAAATACTAAATAAACTTTGAAATATATATATGTATATATACATATACATGTATATATACATATACATATGTATGTATATATACATATACATATATATACATATACATATATATATACATATATATATATATATATATATATATATATCTGTTTCAGGTATGTTTCTTATTGGGAATATATTTTTGAGTTGCGCTTTTTAATCCATTCTGTAACTGTTCCTCTTTGTTTGGAGTAATTAAATCTATGTACAGCTGTGGTTGTAGTTGTTAAATTTGATCATTCCTCTACTACACTATAAAATGATATAGTATTTTTAATCTCTTATTTGTCATAAATTATATAAAGACTACTTATCAGGCATATTGTAGAGGGATTCTCATTCAGGTATCAGTTCTTTAAAGTGTGTGTGTGTGTGTGTGTGTGTGTGTGTGTGTGTGTGTGTGCATGAGAGAGATCAAGAGAGACAGGGGAGATAGGGACTAGATCTGTGATTTCATTGGTATAGGGGGCCCACAGATAAGGAAAGTTCCTCTACCAATACAAGTCAGAAGTTTCTCTGCAAGAAACAGTCTTAGAGGAATGCCTAAAGCACTTGGCCCAATTCACAAACTTAATTCATGTCAGAGATGGGATTTGAACTCAAGCTTTCCAAAGGTGTCGAAGCTAGCTCTTTTTCCCTATACCAAGTCGCCTCTAATATACATTTATATAGTTATATTTTTGTATAAGAATATGTATGTGTACATAATAATAATAATAATAATAATAATAATAATAATAATGATGATGATGATGGTGATAATTAACATTTGGATAGTACTAACAATTTTTATCTCACTTAACCTTCATAACAACCCCAGGAGGTAGGTATTATTATTATTCTCATTTTGCAGATGAAGAAACTGAGTCAAAGGTTAAATAACTTGCCCATGGCCACACAGTTAGTAAGTGTCTGAGGGTGGATTTGAACTCAGGTCTTCCCGACTCCAAGCCTGGACCTCTATTTACCATGACACCTAGCTGTCTTTATGTATTTATAAATATACACATGTAATACGTACATGTATGTATGATTATGTACATATACGTGTGAGAAGGGGAAATAGATATGCATTCAAACATATTTAAATTTAAAATAAAATCCCACTGGTTTTGATAGAATATAGTGATGAGGCCACACCTTGGCAGAATAGAAGTTTCCCTTGTACTGTAAGTTCTTATTAAGATATTATCAGCTATAAGCAATCTTTTCCACTGCTTTTACAGAATTTTGTAGCTCTTAAATTATCATGCTCTATTTTGTATTATCATTATTATTATTATGTGTATTGGCCCTAGCTCATCTGTGTATGAGTCCCTGTAAATTCCTTGGGATAGGACCTTCTTCATCAAGATCACAGGAATTAGAGATAGAAAGGATGTTAAAGATCTTCTATTCTAATTCCACTATTTTATGGATAAGGAAACTAAAATTTGAAGGTCTGAGTCAAAACTAGGAATTGTCAAGCCTAGGTCAAATTCATCTGAGACATGGGGGTAAATAAGATGGCATAGAGGACTACAGACACTATTATGCCAGAAGAGGGAGTGGCCTGCCCCCTACAATCTGGCTCTTGGTCTTAGTGGTCTAGAGGTGACAGAGAAAGCAAGTGCCAAGAGAGGGGCACAACAGGATTAGGCCCTTGGGGGTGGTACTGGTAGCCTTGGGTTGGGAACCTTAAGAAAAATGTCAGCAAATACAATGTGTGTGTCAACACATGAAGGAAAAATGCATTCCTAGGTCAGAAGTTCAATCACCTTTCCCAAACTCTGGCCCTTCCAGAGAAGTTAAAGCCTTTCCTGAGCCCCTAGCTGTTAGTGCCTTCCCCTCCAAGGTTACCTCATAACTACTTTATATGTGTTCTTCATATACCAATATATATACACCTATATATTTATATAGTGTCTCTCCAATTAATATATAAGCTCTTGGAAGGCAGGGAATTTGGTCCTATCTTGGTATCCGAGTACATCAGTGTCTGGCATAGAGTAGATCCTTTATAAATGGTTGATTGATTGTTTGTTATCTTAGTAAACAGAACACATTCATTGCTGTGGGCCTAAAAATTAGGGGCATTTTGTTTCATGCACAATGGTATGCTACAAAAAGACATTTTATAAAATGTCTATTTGTCTAGGCCTAATAAAATTCTTCTATGATTTCCACCAGTATCACATTTTTTTTCAAATTAATTCAAAATAGTTTGGCTTGAACTTACTTTCGATTAGTTTCTTTCCTTTCAATCAAGTAGCTTCCTTCTAAAGATACTCCAGCAAACAAACCTCGTGACTTGCAATATGTGTAGACAGCAGCTGTGCTTCGTATTGCAACATTTCCTTCTAAATTCCTAAAAAAGCAGAATATTTTATAGAATATATCTGACTATGACTTTGGCCTATAATTATTAGAATTTGGATATTTTTGGCCAGAATAATCTGATTTTGTAGTCTAAGATTATTTCTATTTATGTATCTTATTTTATGGCAATTCAAGGTAGAGGTTATTTCTTTAAGATAATGTGTCCGGAAGCCATACAAGGAAAAGAGCTAAAGACACAAAGAAATAATGAGATGTAGTGGTAGGAACACAACCCAATTAAACCGAGACAATTTTAGATAGTATCAAGAAAAATATGTCTAAAGTGTATATTTTTAAATATTTCTCAAGTAAACTATATTACAAAAACAGTCCAAATTACATTTCATGGGAGTTGAATCTTTGAAGCTTCTTGTATAGCTTCACTAATAATATATGCCTTCCTCAAACAAATGGCATTTAGGATGTTTTCAAAATCACTGATTTTAGTCATTCCAAATTATTCTACCTCTTTCTTCTCCTCCCTGCCCCAGGCTACATAGTTTAATTTCTAAAGACTACACCTTCCTATTAATGAAAAGAAAACATTCTTTAAATCCTAAGAAAATCCATAACCAAAAAACAAACGACAAAAAACATAGTCAGCCATAGTTTCAATGATCTGGAGAAGGAAATGGCAAACCAACCAGTATCTTTGCCAAGAAAACTCCAAATGGAATCAGGAATTTTTGTTTCATGACTGAAATGACTGAATGACAATAAATCCTCAGAAGTCATCATAGTGCATGGAAGTGCCTATTATGTGTTATGCATTTTCTTTCTGAAGCACACAATGATATGTTATATAGACTTACACCATCAGGCCTTAAAAGAATGTTTTAAAGGTAACTCACCTTCCCAAAGGCCCAACAGCCACAGTAAAATTCCCACCAAGTGTAAGGTTACCACCTTTTGCAAAAGCTTCCACTGCTCTGTCATAATTCAATATTATTACTAAATCTGACACCTAGGAATTAAAAAAAAGTTCATTTGAAAATCATATACCAAATTATAAAATTTTAAAAGTATCATCTGAAATATGTTGACCATATCTTCCTAATGTAGAAAATACTGCATCAGAATGTTTTCTCTTGGCTGAATGAAAGGAATTAATGAGTATTCAATAAATTTTAAAAGCTAGAGGAAGAGAGTAAGAAAAGAATCATCCTTTACAGTCAAATCAAATACCACTTAGTCCACAAATCTTTCTCTGGTATTCTCTCTACTATTCTCCCCCTTCTCCCTCAGTAACATTCTCCTCCTTTTTGATTTACAACTCTTTAATGCACTTATCATCTAATATGTATAACAGTTATGGGCTTTATCTTACCCTCATTCTAGAATGCAAGTACCATAAGGGTAGGAACTTTTGTCTAATGGAATTCTTATGTGCTCCTATTGCCTAATATAGTGTTCCACATATAGAAAATAATTGCTAAATGTTTGTTGAATGGTTGAATCCTATTTTAATGTTGAATTATAGAACCTAGATATTTAACCTAAAATCTTGTTGAAAACATAATAAAATAAGTATTAAGGCAAACATAATTCCCTAGTTTCTCCTAATAGAAAGCTTAAGGAGAAAAGGGAGGAAGAAGAGAGTATGGAAATAGGAATAAACAATAAAACGGGGTAGGAAGAAATGAAAAAAAAAGTTGCATTTACCTTAAATCAAATAGATAGATATTGCAGTCGGGAAAAATAGCTTATATTGGTATAGCACTTTCAGCTTTCTCACACACAGTCTCAGTTTATTATCACAACAACTTTGAGAGGTAAGAGGCATTTTATTACTCTCATTTTAGAGACGAGGAAAACCAAAGAACAGAAAAGTTAAATAAATTACTTGCTCAAGGTAAAACAGCTCTGAAGCTGTTGAGTTATTATGTTTATTAAGCTGTATTATTTTATTAAAGAGACCTCTCACCAAGTGAGAGTAATCAGTGAATGTTTATAATGTAAAAACAAAACATCAATAAAACTTAATAAATATAAAGAGATAGGTAGACAGAAAAACAGAAGACAGATGGATAGATAGATGGCACAGCAGGGCTTCAACCCATGTCTTATCTCAATGTTTTCTCTAGAAAGGTATTCACAAACCCAAGAGATGCTTCCAAAGAAGAAACAACCTGTTTCATATTCTATACAGAAAGCCTAACTTAAAAGAAAAGAGAGAAAAAATAAGCATAACTGGTCAATATATTGAAAAACTCTGAAAATATGAGCAACATATAACACTTGTGGACCTTCACTCTCTTCAAATGGATCAAGTGGATGGGGGTGCAAGCTCATATCTCTTCCTTCAAACTGTTTATTCTCCATAATTTTGCAATATTCACTTTTAATTTTTGTGTGTGGTTGCTTTTTCCTTTCACACTGTTGGAGTGGTATATATTCTATTGGCTCTGAATAGGTTTGTGTGTATCTTTCCATGCATCTCTGTATCCACCATATTTATCATTTCTTAAACCAGTTATATTCCATTATATTCATGTATCACAAACAAGCATTCCCCAGACAAAGGGTATCTACTTTGTTTCCAGTTCTTTGCTATTAAAAAAAATAGCTCTGCTACAAAAAATATTTTGGTATTTGTGGGGACTTTCTTCTTTTCAATGACCTCCCTGGGTTATATTCCTAGTTTTTACCACTCTGATTTTTAAAATTTATTTATTTTTAGTTTTCAACATTCACTTCCATAAGATTTTGAGTTCTAAATTTTCTTCCTCTCCCCAACACAGTGTGCAATCTGATATAGGCTATACATATATGTTCATATTAAACACATTATCACATTAGTCATGTTGTAAAGAAGAATTAAAACCAATAGGAGAAACCACGAGAAAAAAGAAACAACAATAACCCCCCCCAAAAAAAAGGAAAGAGAAAAAGAGAGCAAACAGTATGTTTTGATCTGCATTCAGACCCCACAGTTCTTTTTTTTCTGCATATGGATAGCATTTTCTATCATGAGTCATTTGGAGTTGTCTTAGATCCTCGTATTATTGAGAAGACTTAAGCCCATTAAAGTTGGTCATCGCACAATGTTGCTGTTACTGTGTATGATATTCTCCTGGTTATGCTCACTTCACTTAGCATCAGTTCATGTAAGTCTTTCCAGGTTTTTCTTAAGTCCACCTGCTCATCATTTCTTATGGAACAATAGCATGCCATCACATTCATACACCACAATTTATTTAGCCATTCCCCAATTGATGGACATCCCCTCAATTTCCAATTCTTAGCCACCACAAAAAGAGCTACCATAAACATTTTTGTACATGTGGGTCCTTTTTCAATTTTTATGATCTTTTTGGGATACAGCCCTAGAAGTGTTATTGCTAAGTCAAAGAGTATGAAGTTTTATAGCCCTTTGGGCATAGTTCCAAATTGCTCTCCAGAATGATTGGATCCGTTCACAACTCCATCAGTAATACATTAGTGTTCCAATTTTCCCACACATTCTCCAACAATCTGATAGGTGTGATGTGGTACCTCACAGTTGTTGATTTGCATTTCTCTAAGCAAGTGATTTAGAGCATTTGTTTATATGACTATAGATAGCTTTAATTTCTTCATCTGAAAACTGCCTATTCATATCCTTTGACCATTTATCAATTTGGGAATGACTTATATTCTTATAAATTTGACTCAGCTCTCAATACATTCTATTTTATTTTTATTTATTTATTTTTTGGCAAGGCAATTGGGGTTAAGTGACTTGCCCAGGGTCACATAGCTAATAAGTGTCAAGTATCTGAGGACACATTTGAACTCAGGTCCTCCTGCCTCCAAGGCCAGAGGTCTATCCACTGCACTACCTAGCTGCCCCAGCTCTCTATGTATTTTAGAAATGAGGCTTTTGTCAGAGACAGTGGTTATAAAAATTGTTTCCCAGCTTTCTGCTTCTGTTCTAATCCTGGTTGGATAGGTTTTGTTCGTACAAAAACTTTTCAATTTAATGTAATCAAAATTATCCACTTTGTATTTCATAATGTTCTCTATCTCTTGTTTGGTCATAAATTCTTGTTTTCCATAAACCTGACAGTTAAACTATTCCTTCTCTCCTAGTTTGCTTATAGTATCAACCTTTATATCAAAATCATATATCCATTTTGACTTTATTTTGGTAAGGTGTAAGATTTTGCTCCATGCCTAGTTTCTGCCAAACTTTTTTTTCCAGTTTTCCTGGCAGTTTTTGTCAAATAATGAGTTCTTATCCCAGAAGTTGGAGTCTTTGGGTTTATCAACAGTAGATTACAATAGTCATTGGCTACTGTGCCTTGTGTACCTAACCTATTCCATTGATCCACCACTCTATTTCCTAGCCAATACCAAGTAGTTTTGATGACTGCTGCTTTATGGTACAATTTAAGATCTGGTATGACTAGGCCACCTTCCCTAGCATTTCTTTTCATTCGTTCCCTTGATATTCTGGAAGAACCTTTTGTTCTTCCAGATGAATCTTGTTATTATTTTTTCTAGCTCTATAGAATAATTTTTTGGTAGTTTGATTGGTATGGCATGGAATTAGTAAATTAATTTAGGTAGAATTGTCATTTTTATTATATTAGCTTGGCCTACCCATGAGCAACTGATGTTTTTCCGATTATTTAGATCTGACTTTATTTGTGTGAAAAGTGTTTTGTAATTGTGTTCATGTAGTTCCTGGGTTTGTTTCAGGAGGTAGACTCCTAAATATTTTATGAGGTCTACAGTAAATTTGAATGGAATTTCTTTTTCTATCTCTTGCTGTTGAGTTTGTTAATATATAGAAATTCCGATGCTTTATGTGGGTTTATTTTGTATCCTGCAACTTCACTGAAGTTGTTTATTATTTCACGTAGTTTTTTTACTTGATTCTCAAGGATTCTCTAAGTATAGCATCATATCATCTGCAAAGAGTGATAGCTTTGTTTCTTTTTTGCTATTCTAATTCCTTCAATTTCTTTTTGTTATTGCTAAAACTAACGTTTCTAGTACCATATCGAATAACAGTGGTGATAATGGACACCTTGTTTCATTGGCTCTTGGATTTTGTTGCTATAAAAATGCTATAGATTTTTGAAGGTTTATTTTGTAGCCTGCAAATTTGTTGAAGCTATTATTTATCTCCATTACCATATATTGGTTTCTCAAGATTTTTTAACAATCATATAATCAAAAAATGGGGATAATTTTAAATCTTCTATCTAAGTTTATTCCTTTCTAACTCTTACTGCTAGAATTTTCCTTACTGTCCCAAATAATAGTGGAGAGAGTACTTTAGGAATCTTGTAGGACAATTTCTTTCTCAATTGTTGAAAATAATTTGTCTAGTATTGGTGCTTATTGTTATTTAAAAGTATTATACAATTCACCTGTGAATCCACTAGAACCAAAAGTATCCTTCCTTGCCTTTGGTAGCTCCTTTACAGATCACTCTATTTCCCTTTCTGTGATTGGATTATTTAAAGTCTGTTTGGTTTTCTGTTAATTTGAGATTTTGTATTTTTTAAAGTATATTCCTGTTTTGTTTTTCCAGTTTTGATAGTATATAAGGTATGCTATTATGCATAGTAGGTTCTATAATTATTTTTATTTCATCTAGTTTTGTTGTGATTTCACCTTTTTGTTTGATTTTTTTGATCTTTCATTTTTAATTAGCTAAAAGTTTATCCCTTTTTTAGTCTTTACAAAAAGACAGCTTTTAGTTTTATAATTTCTATTTTTTTTAGTTTCTAGTTTTTCTATTTCTCCTATAATTTTTAATATTTCATATTTGTGTTTATTTGCAGGGGGTTTTGTTTATTTTTTTAAAATTTCATAGTCATTTTAGCAGTCTAGAACCTTAATCACTAAGCCACATCAATAGGTGGACAAACCTAGAATAGAGGTGACACATTACCAAGATACAGATACAAAGCGGTACAGAGATGTTCCAAAAGGAGCGGAGATTGACTAGAACCATAAAAAAAACATATCTTAGTGTAGGATTAAAATCAGTCCAGTTTTATATAAGTGCATAATCAATTAGCTAATCCATTCTTCCTGTTCTCCTGGTCTATCATTCCTGCTCTGGTCTTACTTTCCTGCTTTCACAGTCTTAACTAGTTAAAAAAAGGCATTGTTTGTTACCTTTGAACTGCATTGTTCTTGTTCTCCCGTTATGGATAACCCACAGATTTCCAAAGCCAGGTTGCCCCCATTATTTGCCTTCTCTATTCCTTCTCACAATCTGCTCAACACTGTTGGAGAAAGTCACATAATTGCACCAAATAGGGACAATCCAAATTGATTTTGTATAACTTAACTAGGTCCTCATTGCTTCATGACAATAATTTTATTAAATTTTATAAATTTATTCTCTGTCATATCCTACCATAACAATTACTACAGACCCTCTCCACTTTCCTTAAGCTCCTCAACGCCCCTCCTATACCTAAGATCTTTCTCTTAGCAGATGATGCCCCCTCTTATTTTCCTGAGAAAATTGGTCATCCTCATTAGCTCTTTCAACTTCCCCAATCCACAGGCAAAAAACTCTACATCTTTGCCTCCTTTGCTCCAGTTTTGTAGCAAGAAAGTAGCTTTCTTGCCAATGCTAACCTCTCTTATTTTTTTCCCCTAATCCATCACTTCTGGCCTTCTCTGGAAGATTGGCCCATTTTGATCATTCATGTTCTCTCTTTTCTGCCTCTCCTCTCCTCTTCTTTCTCTCCCAACTTACTGATTCTCCTCTTTATCTATAAAAATGATGTTTTCCTCCATTCAGATTCACAGAGATAGATAATCAGAATAGTCTTCAATAACCACCTAGGCTAGCCCATCCCTTAAAAAAGAAAAACCAACACAAAACAAAATCATTAATTTGATTTTATCATACCCAAAGTTATCAAATTTCATCTCTTCCTTCCACTATGAAAGTTCCTAAAACACAGGTTTGACCATGCTATCCTCCTTCTCAGTATCCTTCAGTGGCTCTGTATTATCTTTAGGATAATATACAAGTTCCTTATCTCAGCAATTAAGACTAGTTCGACTCTGCCTTTCCAAGATTATTTCATACTGACTCTTCTTAAACTATTTATCATCCAAATGGTATTTGTAGTATTTCTTTAACTCACATATCATCTCCCACGTTTGTTCATTTGCTCAGTCTATCTCCAATACCCTGAATGTGCTATTTATTTCAGCCTTTCAGATTCCTTAAGCAACTCCAATTATATACAATGACAACTTACCAGACCACCATAAGCGAGGTGTGTTTGTGAGGGGTCCTGGAAATTGCTAAGACTAGGCTATCTTCTCAATGATAAAGCCCAGGGATTTGGGCCTGAACCAGATTAGGAAGGCCCACTCTGGCCCATTCCTGTCAGTGCAGTCAGAAAACCTGAATTATTTTAGACAATGCCCACTCCCCATGATCCTTGGAGAGAAGTGTTAAATCTGAAGATTCTTCTATAGTTAAAGAAACGATTTTATCTTCTCAGGGCTACCCTCAGTTTTGCAAATAGTGACCCCAAAACCCAGAAGACCCTATAACAACTTCAGTATAGTTTAAATCCTAAAGTAGAACATAAATTTGGAATCACCTGGGGTATCAGACATGAGAAATTCTACATACTTATAAGAATCCTTACTACTTTTGGGAGATGTTAGATATAATGGGGGGGGGAGAGAGAGAGAGAGAGAGAGAGAGAGAGAGAGAGAGAGAGAGAGAGAGAGAAAGGACTTGGTGTTTATTTGATCTAGCTTCTTATCTCTGCTCTCCCAGGAAGCAGTTGTGTAAAACTTTGTGCAAGAAACTTGAGTTGAGCCTCAGTATTCTTGTCTATAAAATAAGAGGGTTGGGCTAGGTGCTATCTAAAGTCCTTTCCAGCTCTAACTTTCTCTGATTATATATTTTAATATCTACTTATCAAGAATGGCACAAGGCCCATTACCCTCCCTGCCCAGTACTCCTCTCTCTCTCTCTCTCTCTCTCTCTCTCTCTCTCTCTCTCACACACACACACACACACACACACACACACACACAAGTAACACCACTCAAGGATACTGCTAACAAGATTGAAATTATCTTGAGTCCAGTTCACTAGTGCTTGTCTATTAAAGACATCATATTTAGCTCTCTGTAAGTGGCCTTCTTAAATACTCTTGAATGTTCCCTTTCCATGACCTAAGGTAGCACAAAGACTCTGGAGGAGAGAGCAAATCAGTGGGAGGATAGTTCTATTCAATACATAAGCTCTTCAAACCCTTTGGAACCTGCCTGCTATATCTGGGTTGCAATTTATAGCTCAAAAAAATATTACATTCCTGCTAAAATACTAAAAAATCCCTCTTCCACAGTTTGAAAAGTTACCATATCACTTAATTTCATAAATTAGACTTTCATCCACAATAAACAGCAAGTTCTGCCTGGTATTGTCAATTAATTCTAGTAACAGAGTAGCAGAGTGGGTATAATTTGGTTAATTAAAAAAACATTTATTAAATACCTACTCTATTCAAGGCTCAATGCCAGGTGACAAACAAACATAACCAGAAAAAAAAAAACATGGTTCCTGACCTAAAAGATCTTAATCTAATGGACTATACATTTAGAAATAAAATATCTAGCATTCACAGTTCCTAGTGTGACACCTACGCAGATGCTCATAAAATGTTTGGTAATGACGATGATGTTCTATTTAAATCACTTGGTTGAATAAAATTCTTCTAGGGTTTATTCCTAATCTAATATAAAGATTAAATTTTATGAAGTTACTATTAAAATATGACAAAGATAAGATATAGCTAATCATTTGTATTACATAATTAATCACTAGTACAGTGCCTAGCATATAGCAGATACTTAACATATGATCACTGATTGATCAATTGTTGAATTATGACATTAAATAAGGCTCAAATTTTCATCCACACATTGACGTGGGGGAGTGCATTTTGGGAATAGTAGTTGGGTGGCTTGTATGAATGCAGGAAGGAAACATAGCATGCTGAAATTAGATAGATGGTCTAATTTGTTTATAATATAAAGGTAGTAAAGGAGAGTGATATGAAATAACGTTAGAAAGGTATGCTGGAATCAGATTGTGGGCCATGAAAATTTCTGAGCAAGGAAATGACATTACGATATGAAGTCCTGGTACATGATGACATACCAGTATAAAAACAATAACAAAACCATATGAAAATCTAAGGATAGATGCTAAGAGACTATCTGCTGAAAAGAAACTGACCACAGGAGGGCAATATTTTCAGCAAACTTTAGCTTAGAAAGAAGTATACAAAAAAGTTCATTTTAGACAAGAGAAGGCAAAAGATGTCTTTAGTGAGCTTCTTTAACTTCTGGTTTTTGCAGTGACAGTGAGTGAAAGGAATCCCAGTAAGAAAGATGAAAGTTAGTGAAACTACTTCCTTTAACAAGGCTGAGAGAATTTAAAACTATAGCAACAGAGAAACCTTACAAACGGATAGCTTAGGAAGAAATTGACTGAAACTTGAGAAGAAAATACAGATTTGTAATTTGAAAATGGTAAGTATTAGGAGCCTAGGCTGACCAGTCACTTAGATAGCAAGAGAGGAACAGATGACAGATTAATATCATGCATAAGATGTATTATGTGTAGATCCTGATGTAATTGATCCTAGTGAACAAGAACATTTTAGAGAAAATAATTCCCAGTCCAGATGTTCAGGCCAACAATCCCATCAGAGGCATAGCTATGGAATGGAAACACTTTGAGGTCAACCTTCATTTATTAAAAGAGGACATAAATCTTGACCTACCTCTGTATCAGGCATTATAACTCCACATGCTAAGAAGCACTGTTCATCATATTTTAAGATTCTATTCTGCATAGTGATACCTTTGGCTGGAATTATAAAGCTTAACAAATGGAACCAACTAATAAATAAAGTGTTGATGTTTTCTGGTAAACAAACCATCCACATTCTCTTGTCTGTGACATGGAAGCTCAAGAGCCCACAGATAATGAAAATAATTCACATTTTTAGAATATTTCATAGCCTACAAAGTGCTTTCCTCATAACAACCTTTTGAGGTAGGTATCACAAATACTATTTTCCCCATTTTAATCATAAGGAAACAGATAGACTACGTTCCCTGTGATCACATGTATTAAGGAAAAGCCCTGTAGCTCAAACCTGGATGTTCAGAGAAGGTAGTACTCAACCTATCATACTACAGAAAAAATGCAACAAATATAGGTTACTAAGTATAGTTTGTAAGAGGCTGAAATGATCATTTAGAACCAGATTAGAATTTAGAATTGTGGGGGGAGGAAGGGGCGGTGTGAGAAACCTTAGATTGCACAGTTGAACTGCTACCCCCTACATTTTACAAATGAGGAAACTGAAACTGTTAAGAGGTTAACTCTCAATGTCACACAAATATTATGAAGCAGATATGGGATTGAAACACAGGTCTTCTGACCCCAAATCTCATGCTCTTCCCAAAAATAGCATCTGCTGTAAAACTATGGGAATCAGTAGAATAACATTCAATATTTTTTGTCTATCAAAAAAAAATGTATCTCATTGATGGCAGTTTAAGGGAAGAAACGAAAAAGGCTCAAGCAAAAAAAAAATAGAAGTGATACCCTAACAATGCAAATATTTCTGAAAGTCTTCACAGATGTCAGTGGTAAGAAAACAATGAGAGTTTTCTAATACTGGACAGTTAAATTTCAGGTACTTTTCAAGGATATGGCAAATATAAAATAAAGCCTTAATACACAAACCTCAATCCCAATTTCAAATCCACCACCAAGTCCAGCTATTCCAATGGCAGAAGGTGCAGACCACTCTTAAAAAGAGAAGAGAAAAGGAAAAAAAATTAGAGCTGTATTTCCAGCTTAAAACAATCAAGAACCATAATCTTCAGTGGTATCCATTTCCCATTAATTCATTTGCAGAACTTAGGAAGAAATAGAAACATGAGTAGAAAATACAGATTTGACATTTGAAAACAGTGATGATAAGAAGACTGCAATCAAATAAGAAATACAAATGAATACGGTACATCAAGTCTCTCTGTGGATCCTGGTCCAAACCAGTTGGGGAGGCTTCAAAAGTACTAGCAATTACATTAGCTCACTTATGTTCAGTACTTAACAATTTATAACATATATTCCATACCACATTCCTATGAGGTTGTACATGTCTTATGAGGACAAGTATTACTCCCATTTTACAGATGAAAAAATTGAGGCTCATTGAGGTAAAATGACTCAGCCCTAGGTCACAAGCCCAGTAATTATCAGAGTCAGGGTTCAAACCCAGAGACTTTAACTCCAGATCTGGCTCTTCTAACTACACTGTGCTGCCTCCAAAAGTATGCCTTTAGTCAGGACTTTTGTATAATAGAAATATGAAAATGTCAGATTTTAGTCTTAAGAAAGCAAAATATGTTCATAGATTTTATTCTTGGTATAAGGTGTAACATAGAACAACTTGTAGAAAGGTGTATACATATTTTCTGAGGATGTAAATGCTCAAGGAGTTTTAAGGTGTATTACAAGGAGTATCCTTCTTGTGAAAAGTTAAACATAATCATTTTGTTAACCCAGAGAATTTCATATTTGAGGATTCATGTTTTGGCATTTTTCTGACTTACAAACACATGAGGAGGCTGGGTGGCACAGCAGAAAGAGTGTAGGCTTGGGAGTCAGATCTAATTTTGAAGTACATCTGATTACCTGAGTTTGTAGGCAAGTAACATAACCTACTCTGGACTCAGTTTCCTCATCTGTACAATGTTGGAGTTAGACTAAATGACATCTAACACTTCCATCAACAATATAGCACCCTATGGTACTAAGAAACACAAGTGATTTTTCTTTTAACAAAGACAATACTTTCTGGAATGGTTAACAATTCTTTAAACTACCTCTTTTCCCTTGGTATGCCACACTCTATAGAGTAAGGCAATGTTCACAAACTTTCAGAACTGACAGATTTTTGTTGTATTTTGTAGTAAGAAAAAAAATGCCTGCCATTAAAATAGTTTATTTCTTTTTTTTTCCTTTTGTGTTAGCAACTGGTTCTGTGCAGGGACCTGCCCTGTCCTGCAGATGTACCATTAGGACACAAATGAAACTATCCAGCCATAATCCTCATGACCCAATTGTATCTCATTTTGGGCTATTTTCAAACAACCCTCTTGTGACTCTAGGGGACAACTGGGCTGCTGCTTAGATTGGGATGAAGGGAGGGGTTTTAGGTTTACAAAACCAGGAGACAGGTCCCTCCTGGGATTCTCAGAGAAACTCCAGAGTTCTTACTACTCTTTAACCTTCCAACTGCAACCAGCCTGACAATTGAGGGTCAAGCCAGAGTGGGGCAGAAGGCCTTGGGAACGGATAACTCATATTCAGAGAAATGCTCTGAGTCTTATTTCCCTGAATACTTTTTTTTAAGCCAATCTCTATTTAGGTTGGTTTCATTTCTGAGTTATCTACTGAAGAGGTTCTGGGAGAGAAATGTGTGTCTTTTTCTGGAACAGTATAATTCAGAGACACTCAGGTTGTCCCAGTCCTTAATGGGTTGATTTTTTTCATCCATTGTGAATATAACCTGGCTTTAAAGCACCAAAGAGCCAAACAAAGAGGCTATTGCTGCTTTAAATGCCCCCTCAGCTTCCTCTTCTTCCTTTCCATTTCCAGTGTCTTGGATATCATGGTTCTGTGGGCTTTGAGGTAATAAAGTTTTCAATCATATGGATGAGGATAGTTGATGGAAATCAACTTCATAAGGCTCAAAGAACATGCCAGTCAGTAGGTACTAAAACTGATTCTATTTTATGGGCAATTAAAAAAAAAGTGACCCAGTGCTACTTAGGTGATTATGGATTGATAGAAAGAATGACTACTTAACACTGTGTGACTACATGGAGGGAAGATTTGGCACAAGTTTGGAAGAAGAATGACTTTCTGGCTTATTCTTTTGAAAGAGGACACACACACACACATCCAGATCCCCTTCAGGTCAAGACCAAATGAGAAATAGAACAGACTTTAGAAGATAGGACGTGAAAAGGAACCAGTGCCTCAATATTTCCCTGATTTCTAGCTTGCTTCTCTGGAAACTTTAGAGAATTCCCCTTCGGTGAGATCAGAAATTTTCTCTAAGGTGAGCTGATGCTATAAAGTTTCCTACTGAGAATGACATATAATAATTTGTTCAGCCATTCCCCAGTTGACTTCAAACTAAGGAATTATACTTTGTCACTCAAAAAATGTATATAATAATTGTATATAATTAATATATAATTTGTACATATATACAAATATAATATATACATAATATAATTGTATATAAAAACTTATAATTTTTTATATAAACATTTTTATACATATGGGTGTTTTTCCTCTTCTTTTGATTTCTTAGGGGTACAGGTGTAGTAGTGATATTGCTGGGTGAGAGGGTATGTACTATTTATTGATTTTGGCAGCAAAGTTCCAAATCACTTTTCAGAATTGCTGTAAGAATCCATAACTCTAACAATAAGCCATTAATATGCCTGTTATCTCTTAGTTCCTCCAACATTTTTTATTTTCATTTTTTTTCATCTTTTCTAATCTTATGGGTATTCAGTAGAAGTTCAGGGTTTCTGTAATTGACATTCTCTATTTATTAATGATTTGGTGCATATTTTTATAACTTGTTGATAGGGGAGAAGAAGAGGAAAATAAGAGGAAAAGGAAAAGATGAAGAGGAGGAGAAAAAAGAGGAAGGGAGGTAATGATAATAGCTCCCAATTACCACAACCTTGAGAGATATAATGCAGGTGTCATCCCACTTTCAGTGTCATTTCATCATCCCTCATAAAAATCACCATATGTGCTCTTTTTAGCTTCTGGCCAAGATGGCTACTTGAAATGAAGGCAGCATCCATGTACTTACATCAGCAAAATTCTGAAATTTGCAGCAGACTGACTAATGACCAAGAAAATCAATGACAACTATAGTGACTTCTTGACTGCCAGTACCAGATATCATCTAGAAGCCCAAGCACAACAGAAAAGGCTTCAAGCAAATCCAGGTGCAGAACAAGGTAGCCCCCAGCATTACCACAGATGTGCCAGGAACACAATTTGCTCCAGAGGAAGCAAGAGTAGAGGATTACTTAAGCAAAATCCCAGGGTATTCAGAAAGCCTCTGGACGACCAGAAAGCCCCCACCGTGTGGATCTTTGGAAGCTCATGGGAGTAGTCAGCTATTAGTGCAGTGCAGTGCATCAGCGCAGACTAAGACACCCAAAGCCTAGGGACTCTGAGGTGCCAGAGAAGTCCCTGAGGATTCAGCACACTAAATCCCAAAGGTCTTGAGGGACCTAACCCTGATATGTGGTCAGCATAGGAACCAAGGTAACCCAGAGGGAATCCAAAAGTACATCGTTGAGAAAAGCCTACACTCAGGAACAATAAGCAGTATAAAAAGTTGTAGACCTAGAGATCCCCCCAAAGAAAGAAAGGGTTAACTCCTTTAAAAACTGCAATGAATACTCAAAGAAAAAAATGGATTTTCCATGAGGACTACATGAATACACACACACACACACACACACACACACACACACACATATATATATATATATATATATATATACACACACACACACACACACACACACACATACATAAATGAACAAGAGATTTTAAATATGAAATAAAGGCTCTGAAGAAAAGAATGGAAGTATAATCAACAGATGAGAAAACAAAGTGGTAAATCTTAAAATAGAAATGGACTCCCTAAAAGCAAGAATAGATCAAACAGAAATTAGTGAGTTCATGAGACAGCAGGAAATATTAGAAGAGAATCAAAAAATTTTTGTAAAAAAGAAAATATATCTAACATGAAAAACAAGTGACCTAAAAAATAGTTAAAGAAGAGAAAAATCTAAGAATCATTGGGTGCTTTGAAAACTTGTTTGAAGAAAAAATCCTGAAAAGTGCACCTTAAGAAATCGTAAATGAAAACCACTTATGGCACGTGAAGGTATAAAAATGAAATTCCATTTATCATTTACTGAAAAGGAACTCCAAAAGAAAAAGTTCTAGGAGTATCACAACCAAAATCTAAAACTACCATGCAATGAATGCATCCAGAAAGAAGCAATGTAAGCACAGAGGAACCAAGTTAGGATCAGTGAAGACATGAGAGCTTCTACCATAAATGAGAGCTTGGAATACAATATTGCAAAAAAGCAAATGATGGGCTTAAAACCAATAAAAGCTTCATCTTCCAAGTGAGTATAATTCTACATGAAGAAAAAAAAATAGACTTTTATTGGGATAGAGGACTTACAAGCATTTCTGATGAAAAGACCAGAGCTGAATACAAACTTTGAAATACGAACATAAACCAAATGAAACCTAGGAAAATAAGCATATTTGAGCAATTGGAAAGACCTCTGTGACAATGTAGTGCTAATATTCTAATAGGGGAAGAAAAAGCAAGTGTTCCTTCAGAACTTTAGTGTCCTCAAGTATACTGAATGAGTTAAATAAGTGAAACAGAGATCCTATATGTGGATTGGTTCTGTTCTGAAGTTTTTGAGAAAGAAAAGAGAAGCAAAGGTAAAAGCAACAGATTGTATAGAAAGGAGGTGGAATTTGCTATTTCTTTTCATTGGGGTACATGAGACAAAGAGTATACATAGAGGAAGGGTAGGGGAAGTAGGCAACAGATAAATCTCATTCTTATCTGAAATGAAAAAAGGGGGGGAAGGTTGAAGACAGAGTTTTGTGTCAACCTACATAAAATTCAACAGGTAAAAAAAATAGAGATGGAACAGTTAACAAGGAGAATAACACTGGGGAGGGAATGGTCACTTCCCCAGTCGGGGGAGGATAGCAAAGGTAGGATTAAAAGAGAGAGAAAAAGAGAATGGCGAGGAACTAGAATCTAAGAGGATGCCTCAAATTTCCTCTTAGGGAATGGCTGAAGAAACTGTCATATGTGAATGTAACAGACTATTATTTTTGAAATAAAAAATTATGAAAGAGATAATTTCAGAGAATTCTGGGTGTTATAAACTGATGAAGAGCAAAGTGAACAGAACCAGGAGAACAATTTAAACTAATATATCAACACTAAAGACAAAAATATTGAAAGACTTAAGAACTTTGATAAATGCAGTGGTCAACCATGTCTCCAGGAGACATGTAATGGAGACGTGAAAATACATGTTACCTACCTCCTAAAATAGAGATGATAGACACAAAGTACATATAGAGACATACTTTTTTTTAACATGGAAAACAAAAACAAAAATAACTTAGATTTCTTACATAACTCAGTCAGTACTTTGCTAAACTTATGTACCAAATGCTAAAAAGAGGTACAGTAAAATTGTCGACTCTCCAAAAAAAAAATTTCTCTATTACTAACAAAGAAATAGAGTATTTAAGCCTGAACTCAAAGACAAGATTAGACTCTATACCCCTGTCGCTTCTTACTGGGGGGTACCTGACGATTATCAAATTCAAGTTGGGTGATGTTGGAAAGCTCTAAAAAGAAAGGGACAGTATATAAGTATGTTTCCTCTAAAAGTGCTAGAGTCTGTAAGTGTATGACAGAGCTCAGCTGTTTCATCCCTACCCCAAGCCTTATTCCTTAACCCAAGGATTATTCCCTTTGGGGAATAGTAAAGACTATTTTGACAGCTTATGCCCTTTTCTTCTTTCCTTTTCTCGCAAGGAATGTTTCAGGGCCAGGTGCCAAATATTGAAGGCCTTGGGAAGTCCAGGAGGCAAAAGAGTGTAGCTAAAAGAATGCCGGATTTAGAGTTAAATGATATCTGTTAATATCCCTGCTTGGCTATTACTACCTATATGACTTCAGACA
This sequence comes from Phascolarctos cinereus, assembly GCF_003287225.1. NCBI lineage: Eukaryota > Metazoa > Chordata > Mammalia > Diprotodontia > Phascolarctidae > Phascolarctos > Phascolarctos cinereus. The sequence continues at coordinate 186,815,035 of NW_027555625.1, forward strand.
AGTCATTACCCTCACTAGGCTTTACTTTCCTCATTTGTAAAATGACCAACTCTACAGTCCTTTCCTCAACCTGTGCTCTTTCCCAATATGTGCAGTTTTCTATGTTCAACTGATGTTTCATCTTATATTCATATCTGTAAAAACGGCTAACTCTACCATTAATCATCAACATCAAGAAAAAAAATTACATGAGAGGAAATATTAATGGAAGAAATATTTATTAAGAGCAACACACCCATAGCATTTGTTTCTAGAGATTTATGCAAAACACAAACATTAAGGCTTTTTCCACGTAAAAATACAATTGTAGCCTTTCACTTAAGCAGTGACACAGTTCAGCCTGAGTAGAAAGAAACCAAAATATCATAGTGTTACATTCTTCAATAGAAATGGCAAAAAAGGCTACAGATGGCTCCTTATTTTCAACTCTACTTTTAGAAAAGAATTATTAGTTTTACTGTGATACTAAGAATGTGCATTTGACATAAGAAATCCAAAGACCAAATTTTATGCTTAAATATTTTCACAGTTGGAAGAATTACAAAATTTAAGTGAAATTTAAAGTAAGATCCAGTCATTGGATCCCTAAGAACGTTAAGAGGCAGGAAACATCGTTCTCTTCTTGGTAGGTTTATTCATACACGAAACTGAGCTGCACTGAATAATCCAATTGGAGGTTATATAAGGAAACCTGTCATACTCCTATGAAATCTGCCCAAGATGGAAATAGAAAAGGGAAGAGCATGCTTTAATTTCTCTAAGTAGACAAATATCAACTTACTTCCATCTGGAAGGCGAGCCAATACAATCCCACTGCCTCCTCGAGCAGTGACCAGAAATCCAGCTTTTATCACTGATAGGATGGCAAGACCTTTAGCCTTGGCAATTACATGGGCTGCAAACATTTAAAGGGTAAGCAGGTAAGTCATTATCAATACATATTCTTCAATAAACAAGCATACAATCTAAAATTATAAATGGGGTTGTGAACCCCAGCACACACATATTTAGACATTTGAATGACTAGCTTTTGGGGGTCCTAATTAAGAATCTTAATGAAGTATATAAGTCATGAATTAAAGCTCAAATTTATAAAAACAGATGGTCATGAAGACTCTGTAGTCCTACCTCTTTTTCTCTGGTTATTTTTATGTAGCTAAATTTAACATCATAAATGTTTTAGAATCCTGTAATTACCATGCAGAGTTAGATATTTTGGCTCAGAGTAGGGTTTGATTGCTTCAGTCTATAGGCAGTAGAATAAACTTTTTAAGGATTTCAATTAATTCAGAAATTAACTCCAAACAGAAAATTCAAACTATTTCCAAAAAAAAAAAGATTCTCAAAGTATTAATGGAATTTTTCCATGAATCTCAAGGAACAAGGAAGCTGGCTCAGAAAGACTGAATTAAGGGCAAAACTAGGCTCAGTTTTGGATTTAGAGACCCTTTAAGCTAGTCAAACTACAAACATTTGGAAACATTATGTAAATTAAATTTGGGGATATTACTTTACATAAGGATTTTTAAATTTTATGAAAATTAGGAAAAAATTTAGAAAGACAGATTTTTTTCTTTATAAAAGGGTTATGAAAAGTTTACAACATGATTCCTGTAAGTAATTAGCATTTACACTAGGTGGCCAGTCCCATTAAATAGCAAGCAGTATCTTACTTAAACTTTGTGATCCCTACAGTACATTGCTCTGATGAAGTAGGTAGTTAATAAATGCTTCTTGAATGAATATGTAATTAAATTTCATGAAAAAAGTTGACTCACATGTCTTTCTTAATGTATTACATAGGTACACCCATGTAACTACAGCATAACATGTCTTTCTTAATATATTACAGTCAGATACATGATGTACAATACAGCATAACATATATGTTCTACAGCTTAGGGGTGAGATAAAGCATTAATTTCCTAAACAATAAGCTCAGAGTATATTTCCATTCTATGAATCCTCCATATGCTTCCAGTCAAATCAAGTTCACCAGGTATTTAGATACATGGGATCCATGGTTTGAATAGCATAACATAGGTGTTACCTTTGTTACTAAACAGCAGTGCTATAAGGAGCTATATTATATCTCCATGTAAAGACAGAGAGAGAAGGAAGGAAGGAGAGAGGGAGATGAGAGAGAAAGGAAAAAAGAAATGAAAAGAGAAGAGAGGAGGGGAAAGGAGTGGAGAGAAGATAAGAGGAGGAGAGAAGAAAAGAGAGAAGAGGGAAGAGGAAAAGAGAAGATGGGGGGAGAGAAGAGGAGAGGAACTCCATAGACCCTTCTGGGTTACTTCAAAAGCCAACCAGTATTTCCAAATCACCAAACAAGGAGACTTTCTAGCTTCATAACTCCCAAATTACTAGTGACTACTTCAGTAAAGATTATTAAGCTGCCTTCCTCATCTATACATAGACTTTATTAATCTAACAGACTAGGTACAAAAATTAAATAACCTATCACATAAAATCACAAAGCTAAAAGGAACTTGCAAAGGAAAATTCATTTTCTAAAGAAATTTTAGGAAAGCTTTATTTACTAACGAGGAATGATCTTATCAGGTCCATTTCCAGAAGTTATTTCTGTGAATTCTCTCAATATTTTGGCAGCTTTTTTTGCTTCTGATTTCAAGTTGGATGGTATAGGGTTATTCACTGAAAGGCAAAAATACATTTTAATTTATAAAAGGAAATGAACAAAATCAGTAGAAGACTTAATAGAAAGTTATGTTTTTCTCTTATATAAACTAAGATTTTGCACCATTTTCCAGAATGGTGAGCAAAAGTATAAGTTTTTCTAGTAATTCACTGCTTCATCTCCCTGTTTTACCTTCAATTAGTTGATGCCACTGAGACACAGATACTGGGAAGCTTTGAGTATGAACTCAAGAGACCTATTCATTGACTTATCAAAGCATTGGATTATTATTACAAAATTATTAAACAAAAATCAAAATTCATAATTTGTTTATAGGACTCCAAAACTAGTGTTATATTTAATAATCTTAGTTAAAACTCACTGACATATATATACAGTCTTAAATTATATAAATAATATAGGTAGGTACATAAATCAAATAGTTCCTGTATTCTGAAATAAATAGCATCACAGAGCTAAAAGGGACTATAAAGGCTATCTTATACAATCTTCTCATTTTACCCTCATATTTCCATGGACCTATGATTTCACCAACAAGAATATTCTTTATGATGATTTAGATCACAAACTGATAACTCTCACCTTGGGCAACCCTTGTCATTGTCCTCCTATAAATTCTTTTTGTAAATTGCCTTTGTATTGTGAAGTTAATCATAATGATACAAACATTTCAATATACAATGACAAGAAAGAGGGTGATAGAACTTTGAATAACTGTTATGTACAAATATATATATATATATATATATATATATATATATATATATATATATATATAATAGAACAGGATACAGCTAAATTCTTCTTAGTATGAGTAATGAATCCCTTGAAGAGGATATATTATTCAAACTTGTACCACATATTTCTACTGGTCTGAAAACAATGATATTTATATAATTTATATAATTATAACCTCGAACAATGCTAACGCTTTGCAAACACTTTGGGGATTCATTATTTTTAATAATTGAGAATAAGATGTAGTAGGAAATTTGTTCTAATTGTGTTCCCTTTTGTACACTTAAATTTTTTTCTTCTGTGATCAAATATTTTGTTTTTTCCCCTTATATATCAATCTTAACTAACTAACCTATCGGCCTCATTTCAAAGTAAAAAGCCTTCCTCACAACAAATATGTATAGTCAAGCAAAAGAAATCAATACATTGATCATATATAAGATTTCAGCCTATACCAGAAGACTCCATTATCTCTCTAACAGGAAGTGAAATAGATTATTTCATTATCAAACTTAGGAAGTCATGATTTAATAGAACACTCTGTACCAAAATGACTTTAATAATTGGAGAAATCATAATTGTTCGTGGTTAGATCATGCCATTGTAATGCAAATGATTATACTACCTAAATTAATTTATTGATTTGATGTGTGACAATCAAACTACTAAGAGATGCTTTATAGAACTTGGAAAAAAATGATAAAATTTAACTACAACAAGAAGAGGTAAAAAATCTCAAGGGAAATAATGGGGAAAAGGATGACTTAGGGAAGTCTAGCCATATCAGATCTCAAAGTATACTACAAAGCAATTAACATAATTTAGTACCAGTTTAAAAATAGAATGGAACAGACTACATAAACAAAATCAAGAAATTATCAAATGTAGTAGCATTCAGTATACCAGAGGACAGCAGGAAAGCTGTAAAGCAGTCTGGCAGAAATCAGGTTTAGAACAACAATCAATACCATACACCACAATGAACTTCAAAGAATATATGGCCTAAATATAAAAGGTCATATCCTCTTAATAAATAGAGAAGGTACTTTTCACAATTATGGTGAGGGGTAAAACTTTAATTAAATAAAATTGAAAATCTTCTGCTCAAGTAAAATAAATTCAGTTAGAAGTAGGAGGTTAAAAAATTGGGAATATATTTAAAGAAAATGTTTCTGAACAATGTCTGATAACATGAGCTACATAAAGAATTAATACATATATAAAAAGAGGAGCCAGGAGCCATTCTTCATAGATAAGAGGTCAAAGGATATGGCTAGTTTGTTCTCAAGTGAGGAAACACAAACTTCCATAAATGTGTCATTGGAAGCCTTGCTACTGTAAGGATACCAATGGCATATGTGTGCTTTGTATAGGTTATCCTTTACTCTCACTACTTGGTGGCACACTTTCTTTTCTGGTTAAACATCTAATCAGATCCAATTCAATAAGCACTTGTTAACCATTCACTATGAGTATAAGCAAAGTACTACTGTGCTTTATCTCTCTAGAGACACCCTTTATGCTGCTTCCGGATATTCTCTAACTGGTAATATGTTGCAGCTTACTCGTGTTCCTTCTTATGCTAACCTATTGCCCTTTGGGTAGACTTCAACTAATTCTTGGGAGACTGGTATTCCAAGACTCATAGCCATTACATACAATAGCACCAAAATAACATTGATGTTAAAAAAAAAGTTTGCTTCTGGGAGAAGCTTGGGATCCCCAAAAGCACTGGGTAATTTTCCAAAAAGCTTCCTCCAAAAGCTTACTCTCTTCTTGCTCAATTCTAAACACAATTTGTCATCTATTCCCAGAATGAATGCAATTTATATGTACTGATAGACACAACTCTATGGTTATCTATGAAACTACATATGATAGTCGGGGCAATTAAATTCATTTCAGAAATGTTAAATGACTTGCTCTAAGTCACACAGTTAGTTAAAAGTAGAGCTGGATCTTGAACCCAGGTCTCAACTTTCTGCCAAGTGTACTTCCCACTGTCTATAAGGAAATGTTAAATCTAAAAGGGAAAGTATGGAATGGTACTTTATGTATTTAAAAGTATAGGGCCAGCTAGATGGCTCAGTGGATAGAGTGTTGGGCCTGCAGTCAGAAAGACCTGGGTTCAAATCTAGCCTCAGACACTTAGTCGTTGTGTGATCTTTAGCAAGTCACTTACCCTATTTGTCTTAATCCACTGGAGAAGGAAATGGCAAACTACTCCAGTATCTTTGCCAAGAAAACTCTATAGACAGTCACAAAAAGTCAGACCTGACTGAACAACAATGTTTTGAAGTGCTTTTAAATACATATTTTATTTGGTAAAGTGGGGATAATATTATTCACCTAGAGCAGTCAAATAACATTCCCAACAAAACTACTCTTGAGTTCTTGTCTGATAGTGTATCCACTGCACACGAAAACATATTTAAGATAAATGTGTGAAACATACTAGGGTGCAATCACCCCTACATACTGAGGACATTTGATGCTAAGAAAATCTTTTCATCTAAGTCAAATTATATAACTGATTGACTCACAGATAAAGGGGTGCTAACTGAAATAATTCAAGCCTAAATGTGGTCACAACTGGGTAGAAATTTGCAATATCCTATTGGCAAAGTTCAGGAATATATGTGTGTGTGTGTGTGTGTGTACATATGTTAATATATAACACATATGCTTTTGACAATGGTGACATTTTTATTATTATTTTAAATATAAATCTAAAAATGTTTAATGGTTACAATGAATTTTACTTATGTCATCTAGGCAGTGTGGTACAATGGAAATAATATAAATAATATTGACTATAGAGTCTCAAAACCTTGGTTCAAATGTCCCCCCCAATATTACTATGTGGCCATGGGCAAGCAACTTATCTTCCCTGTGTAATCAACAGGTTATGCTAGACAGCATCTAAGGCTTGTTTCAACTCTAATTTATCCTCTTATAGCTCCATGATCCTCAAAAATGGCCTTTTGGAGATGGTTAATGCAAACATATTCACTTTGTAGACGAGGAAATTGCAGCCTGAAAAAATGAAGGAATTTGACCATGGTCACACATGTACCAAATGGCAGAAGCATGTAGGGTTTGAAACCAGTGCTCTTTCCACTTACTGTGCTACATATGCAACCATGAGGTATATAATTTAGGGTCATTACCATAATATTTCAAGGCCTGAAGTAATTTTTTTCTGTTTTGTTTTAGAGAAATTATGCTGCTTTTGTGTCATAAGGAATATTGCTGTTAGCAGCAGGAAAAGTTGCACAAAACCACTTCCATTTACTTCCTTCCAATGTCAAATATACTTACAGAATATGAGTGATATATTCCTGGGAACAAGCTGAGGTAGATGGGTAAAGTGGGAGAGGAAGGACAAGTAGAAAAAAGACATGTGTTAGTCAGATTTAATAAAATCAATTGCTCAAGAAGCTTTAGGGAAGAAAAGTGGTGAAGAAATGCACAGGGTAGAAAATAAATTTGTTTTAAGAACATTTTAAGCCCACTCATCTTTGCCCCTGTGTTATTTGAATCACCCCCTGAAGTTGTCTTCCAAGTGCCATTTTAAGTCATTAGGACTTTAAAAATTCTTTTCCTGGTTATATCTCCTTACTGCAAGCTAAGAGATCCACATTCCACTTTTCTTAGCAGAAATTGACCTGTGCCCTTAAAATTGCTGTTGTTTAATCAATTAGTTGTGTTCAACTCTTCATGAATCAGTTTGGGGTTTTCTTGGAAAAAACACTGGAGAGGTTTGCCATTTTTCTCTTGAGGACCTTAAAATGCTATCAATTGATTTTTTTGCTAATGAAATGATATTTTAAATCCTCTAGCAGATCTTGTGAAATTTTTTAAATAACTGACTAAATTCCAAATATTCTTCAAAATAAATAGCTTGTCCATTTCACTATTCTATAAATCCTAATTTTATAAAAAAGAATTCCCTTAAAGTAAGGTACAACTATATTAAAACTTCACTTTTCCATATGTATCTCCTAATTAATGCTTAAATCCATTTCTCAGGACTTCATCAAATTAGATTTCTCATAGCCTTTTTATGTCTAAGTTAACTAGGAAGCCCTAATGATGCCAAATACCTGAAACCTTAAAATCTTTTGAGAACTATATACCCTCTTTTAGAATGGGGAAACTGGGGCAGAAATTATCTGAAGTCAACCGAGGGTAGATAAATACTGATACACAAACAGAATCTAAAATTTCTCCTTTAAAAAAAAGTGCTAATTTATTCAACTGTTATCTTTGCCAGTCTAAGAAAAAAATAGAAGCCAACAAAATTCCCAGCCTTATATTTTTACAGTCAGATAAAAGAAATAGAGAAAAGAAAGTTTAAGTCAGAGGCTGACCTGGGTTCAAATCTCATTTCTACCACTTAGAAGCTTTGTGACTTTATGCAAGTTACTCTCTTTGGGCTTCAATTTCTTCATCTATAAAACTGAAAGTGTTGGATTTCGTAAGGTGATCTCTAAAGGTCCTTTCTGTCTCAAAACTTTGAGTACTTGCATCCTTGGGCTTTCTTATGAGAGGAAGGATTGTTCCTTTGGTTTTGAGTTTCTTATTCTCTTTTTGTCTTGCCTTGTGTTACACAATTTTTTAAATTTCATATTCTATTAGTGGCCAAGTAAAAGGTTTAGTAAGAAGCAATCAGAAGATAATTTCCAATATGTAATTGACTTGTTCTGAATGTTGGAATTAGAGAGCAAAAGCTCAGCAAGAGGGCAAGTTTAACTACAACTTAACTGCTAGGAAGTGGAGAAGGTACAGAATTCATGGGAGTAAAACCCAGCAAAAAGAGGCTCTTACAGGAAATGGACTAAATGCTTAACTGTAAGTCGATAAGACTCACATTTTATTGTACATCTACTGATGTACAAATACTTCAATAGTCTGAAACAGTGGTTACCAAAATTTTTTAAAAAATTACTTAGCCTCTGCCTGGAAATCTACTTTCTTTAAATCTTTAAGGTTGTTGAGTTTGTTTGTTTGTTTTTAACTTGCATCATTTCAAATTTATATATTTATTTCTAAAATGACACATCTTAAATTTAGTAATTTACTGTAAATTTGTGGGGTTTTTCCTGAATTGAAATTTTGATGCAATATTCTATCATGTAACCATCATGTAACTGTTCAGTAGCCTATCGTAAACAAGTCATTAAACTCTTTCCTGCCAACACTTGCTTGTTAAGACATGTCAGTGGACTTGACCACTGATCAGTTACAACTTGAATTTTGTGTGTTTATTTAGAAAAAATGAAATCACTATGACTTTAACTCTGTTACACAACAGATGAAACATGTACAGTTTTTCAAAATTTTCTCATCTTCTTTCCTTATGCTTCCACCACCCCATTATTTTTATTCAATGCCCCCCAAATGTACCCAAGGCTACTACCACCCCCCTCCCCCATTGTTATAACACCTCCCAGGAGGCAGTATCTCCCACTTTGGGAACCTCAGCTAAAATTTGCATTATGAGTAACTAATATATTTTGTTTTCTGAGTTTTAAGTGAAAAGAATGAAGTGGCATGATCTATATTTGAATAGTTAGGCTGAGCACGACCTATATGTATGTATGTGTGTGTGTGTGTGGATGTGTGTGTGTATGCTGTTGCTTTTGGTTTTTTAAATAAATAAGTTTAAAAGTAAAAAAAAATATGTGATCTAATCATGGCCCTTGTTATAGAAAAAAGATAGAAGAAATGAGCTTTTTGCCTTCATGGTTTAGGATAAAGACTAAAATCTTCTTTTAAGAAATTTTAAAAATTAGCAAGCTTTCATTTTCTCTCCATCCCATTCCACTCCTCATTGAAAAAAAAATTGAAGAAAAAAAGATCTCTTGTAAGAAATATGCTTATCTGGAAACTAAGGGGGTACCTATCAATTTGAAAATTACTCCACAAATTATGGTACAAGACTAGAACTTTCTCATTTCAGATGCAAGGAGGTGTTTCACAACCCCAACCCAAATTAATGTTATAATCAAGATGCTCCTATACCCTGATACCTTTCTTGGGTGAGAATGCCTATTTAACTAGGTTTTTTTTAAATTAGATACCTACATTTAATTAATCAAAGAGTAATCTAGGAGCAAGGAGTTAAAGTATTTTCAGGCTTTGGATGAAATTAGATGAAATGAATTGGAATTGGCTGAAAGAATCAGACACACACACCTGTGTCTCTTTCTACATGAGAAGAAAGTTCCAGCAAGATCATTATGCCATAAATTGATTTGCAAATCAAGCTTCTGTAGTATTTTGAGTAGACAAATACTCTAAACCCATGCCCCACTCCCTCTACCTGTACCATAGGACTACAAGGGGTTGGGGAAAAGGGTGACCTCAGAGTGTCTCATTCCTCCTTTCCCCTTTATTGACTTTGTCATCATTAAGACTGGCACAGTAACAGACAACACATCCACCTAGGAACTGAGAGAAGATAAACTAGTTATGCAGAGATAAGTGTAATTTCAGGGTTCTACAAGGGTCTCAACTTTGTGGACCAGCATAGAACTGCACATAACTCAGAGTTACTCAGCAAAGGGGGGAAAAGATTTCCATCTAAGTTGGGACTGTGAGTTATCCTGTTAAATGTGCTCTCAAAGATTGAGCCAACTTTCCCTTGGACTCTATACGTTCTCATTAGAGAGTATGCCTACACCTTTTTGAAGAAAGTTTTTTGTATCAGCAATTCTTACTATACTCTCTTACTAAACATTCCCAAAAACTAATTAACCGTCTCTGGCTAATCGTTTTCAACTTACAGTCAATACCAGGGAATCAGGAGCTTATAGTACTAGAAAATATATCAAGCCCTTCAGGATGATGCCTAGAGATTTGAAGGGAGCAGCAGTTAGCCACCTCTGGGTTGAGGGAAGTTCAACAGTAGCTCTAGAGGGGGTTTTTTAGGTACATTTTCAATTTTGTAAAACTTTCTTTGGAAGTAACAAAAAAGAAAGGGAAAAAAGATCAGTTGCTAAGTGGAGGATGCTATGGGCATGACATATTGCATTGTATGTAGTCACCGTTTCTTTTACATGTTTGTGTTTTGGTTACAAGAGAAAGTTCTTATGAGGATGGGGTGTATCTGGAAATGACAGTGACATAAAATAGAACTCAATAAAAAAACTGGATAAAAAGTATAACTCTCCTTTTTTGTTTCTATTTTTTTAGCTCTTCTATACAAGTGCTCAAGGTTGTAGGTCTGGATTTCCATTAAAATATACAAAAATGTCATTTAATTTAAAATTTTATGGTGGGCTACATTAGTCAGTTGGACAAAAGAGAAGTTTTCTGATTTTCAAAACTATTTGACTAGGGATATGTTAGGCTAAGAGAGGAAGCAAATTCCACAGTTGAGAGCCCCCTACTGCAAACATCCTGCTGTAGCAAAGGTCATAGCCTCTTTCATAAACAGGGGTGGGGGAAAAAAATTCCATTTAGAAATTTGGATACAGACTTAGATACTTGTAGATCATAAAGCTTGGAGCTATGGGCTAAGTACATTCATCTGCTTGACTTAAGACTGTCCTAGATAAGGTCTGAGGTCTTTTCCACCTTTATATCTATCATATAATAAATTATCCTATCTACTGTCCTCTCATACAATGGTCTCAGCCATCAGACAATTATTTGACTTAACTAGATTAATCTCATAAGTACTTTTGTCAAGGCTTGCTGTACTTTTTTTTTTTTAAATCCATTTCTTAAAAATATCTTAGGCACCCCAATCATTGAGTTACATTGCTGGTTAAATCGTATCACTTGTCTGTAGTGATATATAGTACATTTTTCTCTAAACACTGAGAGCCTTTAATGTGGGTCTAATACTATGCTAATATGGTTCTGCCATTATTTCACTCTACACCAAAGGTTTTATACTAGGTGGATATTGGGAAGTCAGTAATAGTCTGGCTATTATAATCTCTTATGACTGCTTCAGAAAAATATGAGAGATTCCAATGAAACTACATACATTTGAAGTCATGAACAGTATCTGAACACACAGCAATTTTCTAAGAATCTTAATGTCAAAGATCAAGCAAATTCTCCATAAATATTTGGTTTCTTTTTTTAATGGAGAGGATAACTGCCAAACCTCAAGCTGAGTAACTTGAATTTTTAAAGTGTTCCTAAGAAAGGACCCTATCAAGCATCCAGAGTAGAAAAATGTACTTTGAAAACCTCAAGGCTAAATCAGTGAATGCAATGAAATTACTTGAATATTGTCTCTAGTACTTATAAGTAATAAAATCAGTGCCAATGACATGTTTACATGGGAGAATTGTAGGCTCATCCTATTGCCTATGGGCCTGTCCTTGTGCAAACTACCCGAGACAGAAGCACGGAACAATGGAACACTCCCCACCTTTACCTTCTTCTGCATTTCCCCTAGTTCTTAGTCCATAGCCATGTTTCCATTTTATATGCGAATGATGAGAGTAACAATAAATCATGTTTCTCTAGGGCAGAGGTTCTTAATCTAGGCTCTGTGAACTTTGTTGTTTTTAATATTTTGATAACTGCATTCCAAAATTAGGGCAGGTAGTGTTGCAGCGGATAGAGCACTGGACCCAGAGTCAGGAAGACTCACACAACTTCTTAAGTTCACATCTGGCCTCAGACACTTACCAGCTGTGTGATCCTGGGTTTGCCTCAGTTCCTCACCTATAAAATGAGCTGGAGAAGGAAATGGCAAACCCCTCCAGTATCTTTGCCAAGAAAACTCCTAATAGGGTGGTGAAGAGCTGTAGACAGCTCAAACAACTGAACAATAACAAACAACAATGTCAAAATAAATGGTTGCCTTTGTAATCTTATGTTTTGTTTTATCCATTTAAAAACAATCTGAGAAAAGGTTCATAGGTTTTACCAGACTGCTAAAGGAGACCAAGATACAAAGTTAAAAACTCCTTGTCTAGAGCTTCCAGATTTACAAAATAACTTTTCTTAGAACAAACCCTGAGGTAGCATGATGGTTGTTATGCCCATTTTAAGATAAAGAGGGAGTGAAGTGATTTATCATCACAGAACTAGACAAGCCAGTATCACCACAAGGAGTACTCCAAGCCCAGCATTTTTTCTTCTTACCACACCTCAGCAGAGTGTAGAGATTATCTGCCTTCTAATGAGGCCAATGAATTTGAGTCACATGAAAGTACCCTGAAATTTTTTAAAAAGGAACAATGAAATAGGTTTGCAAAAATAAGATAAATTAATACAATTTCTAAAGAGTAGTCAAAAGTTTTCCACGAGGTATGTAATAAGAAAATGATTTTAATCTGGCTATTTTGGATTAAAATTAATTCATTTACCTTGAGAAATTAATTTTGAAAACTTGTCTCTGAATTGTATGGCAAAAGTTAGCTCGCTAATTTTTAGAAAATTCTAATCTCCAATGTATCCTTGGTCTTTATACTTTGAATAATTTGTAGCTTGTAATGTGTCAATGAGAGATATATAGAGAATAGAGAAAGAATAATACCAAGGTAGAAGTGGAAAAAATGGCACAATGGACTATAAGTCCAGAGAAAAGGTTTCTTATCAAGGATCCAGCCAACTGTGAGAACTCAAGTAAACCATTCAGTGCCCTCTCTCCCAAACTATCTTGTATTTATCTATTTTGTAAACATTTGTATTTTGTAACTTTGTATTTATGCTGTAAGTATTTTATACTTAATTGTTTTTCCTCCATTAGAATATAAACTCACTGTGAGTAGAGATTATCTTATCCTTTATACTTACATCCTCAGCACAGTGTCTGGCATGCAATAGATATTTAATAAATACTTGTTGCCTGATAAATTTAATCTTTTGAGCCACCATTTCTTCATCTACAAAATGGGGGTGATTTCTGCTTCTCAAGGCTGTTATGAGACTCAAATGAGACTATGGATGTGCAAGCACTTAGGAAAGTATAAAAGAAGCACCATACAAGATAGAAAATAATATGATTAAATACAATCTTCATTTTAGCCTTTTAAATTAGTTGAGAGGGGCAGCTAGGTGGCACAGTGAATAGAGCTCCTGGCTTGGAATCAGGAATCTGGCCTCAGACACTTGACACTTACTAGCTGTGTGACCCTGGGTAAGTCACTTAACCCTAATTGCCTCACCAAAAAAGAGCAAAAAAGAATTAGTTGAGATATTGGCATAGTAACTCATCCTGTCTGGAAAGAGACATCATAATGACATTTAAATTAGTCATTGAATAAACAAGTCATATATAATCTTTTGTTTTGTAAAGCAGCTATATAATAAGATTGATGCTTTCCCCATCAACATTCTGAATGATACTTACTAACAGATCAAGTGGCCAGATGTTATAGGACAGATGATGGAACACAACATCTCTATATACATTCTCTAAAGAATTAAAAATTCTTAACTTAAGGCAATTACAAAGCTCATGATACAGATCACAATACATAACAAATAAGGAACTACAAAGTAAAGCTGAGGCTAAGAATGTTACAAAAGCATGTAGCATCAAAAAAGATGATGAGATTGGTATGTGTTGAGTGAAGGATAACTGATATGTCTGAAGTCCATGTGCTCCACTCACACTCTTGTAATATTAAGAGAAAGCAAGGGTGACTCCAAGCAGGTTGGTTGGATATAAATAATGGAAGGCCATGACTCTTGGGATGAATGGGTATAATGCACTGTGAGCTACATCACTGAAAGGAACATCCATATCTATGCATTCACAGATCTATTTGAGTATGTGTGTTGACCTGTATAATAAACATGAAAATAGGTATCCCAAACTACAGTGACTTTTCATTCACTTTTTCCCCCCATTTTGTTTTATGTTTTTTTCATGAGGTAGTAGGGGTAAGGAGGAAAAATAATCACTTTTCTGCATTAGGAAAGGTATTCCTGCAGCACATAATTTTATTCTTTGGTGAAATAGCCCAATTTAGAGCAATTATCTTGTGCTAAGGATAAGAGGAAATGTATTTTTTTTGGCTCTTAATTTATTCATGCTAACTGCTGTAAATGCAGCATGTGGGATTCACTCTGAGATCCAATAGGAACTGAAATCATCCAACTGTTTTTGCAAAGTCTCCCCCCCCCCCAGAGCACATTCTGTCAGAAGCCATCCCGGCACATTCATCTGAGCAATTCTATGAGCTGCTAGAGCTGAGTAACAATTAAATGATGTAGTCAGTGCTTGGAAAAGCTGTTTTCTTTCTTTTTTTGAGTTTAGCATAGGAGCACAAAAATATAGATTTCAAGGGATGCTAAATGGTAATAGCTTGGGGGAAAATTAATCTTAGAAATAAAAAGCACATTGCATGTTTACGTAGTTTGTATTTGAGCAAGAGCAGCTGCATGATATGACTGGATGTCATATTTATTTATATCATGTACTGAAAAGTCATTGGGGGAAAAAAATCAAAGAAATTTCAGAATGCTGAGGAAAGTACAAAGGTAGTCAAATGATAAAATATGCAGAGAGAGACTTGGAGGAAGGGGCATTTTACTGACAAAAATTATTTCTAATTGATATATTTTATGTTCTTTCATTCCAGTTGTCATATACAGGATAATAAATTTAGGACTGAGGGGTCTCAGAGGACATCTAATGCAAGTCCTTCATTTTACAATTGAGGAGGTACAGAGAGGCTAAGTGACTTACCCAAGGACTCACAGATAGTAAGTGGCAGAGGAGGGATTTGAATAGAGGTCCTCAGACTCTAGAATCAGGAGTTATTTTGTGAACCACTTATTTATGATTGATTAACAGATGCGAGAACATTTGTATACTTTTGCAATAGGGGAACTGTCTAATGAAGGTCCAATCCTAGGAATATGCTAAGATTTGCCCTTCCCGGTGAGTTATACAGAACATTTGCAATATCCCCTGTCTGCTTTCAACTGACAACTTGGTTATCTTGGTTAACCTCCAATCATGGAGTGACTGAGAAGGGGTTGGTACTGTGGAGTGACAAAAAGTCTTCTCTTTGGACGAGGCATAGGGAGAACTTACAATGTAGGAGAGGCTGAGCTAGAATTGAATGTAAATACAAGTTTTAGGATGGATGATTTTACTTGTTTTTCTCTGATGGCTTCTGAGTGAACTTGGTAGTCTCCACCAAGGAGAAAATGATGGCCAGGGCTTGGAGTCATGAGGAACTCTTCTACCCCATGTGTTCTCTGGATATGTATCTCATTTTAAGTTTAAGCTCATTAACCTCGATGATCTTGTGTGCACAAGAGAAGAATGCACCCTTTGGTTTGGGGAGATAGTTTTGTATCTCCTGTCCTTTTTATGCCTTCTCAGTAAATACCCTTCTATAAAAAAATAAACAAATAAATAAAACCGAATTGATGTAAAATGGTCAGTCAACATTGGGAAATACACTGGATGGGGACTTAGGAGTAACAGTTCCTGAAGAGTACCTCATGCTAGAATCTTAAGATGAGAAGTAAATTTCCCTCTGGTTCCCAATCCACCCACGAGAGTGGGAATTATAGCTCAGTGCTTACTGAGGTGCTATTGTTGAATATTTTCAGTTGTATCCAACTCTTCACAACTCCATTTGGGGTTTTCTTGACAAAAATAATGGAGTGGTTTGCCATTTCCTTCTCCAGTGTACTTTATAGGTAAGGAAACTGAGACAAACAGGGTTAAGTGACTTATTTTGGGTCACACAGCTAGTATCTGAAGTCAGATTTGAATTCAGGAAGATGAGTCTTCCTGACTCCAGGGACTGCACTCTATCCATTACGACACCTAGCTGCTCTATTGAGGTGGTACACACTAATAACTTTTTTTTTTATATTATACTACTCATGTATAAAAATGAATATCTCAACCTACCTATGCCTTTTCACCCCACTTCATGAGAAGTCACTAAGCTTATTCAAAAGCTTCAGTACAATTAGCTGTGTGGAAGAGGTAAAATTAGTCTCTTCATTAGAGACATTATTATAGCAGAAATAAACTTGAACCCACAATGAGGAAATACCTGGGTTAGAACCCTGCCTCTAATGCTTACTAACTATTTGGCAATAGTCATGGTCATAATCCCTCTGGACCTTTGCCCTCATCTATAAAATGAGGGTGTTAGATGAGAGTCTCTAAAGAACCTTTCAGCTCTCAATCCTATTATCATCTGGTTTAGAAATGGGAACTTAAAACAAGCAATTAGAAAGAATAACACAGCAATACCTCAGTTAGCCAGAGATCAACTCTTTTGGCAACCTGAAACATCTGAAACAGCTCAAATCTAGAAATGAAAAAAGACAGAGACAGAAAAGAAATCAGCGGATTGCAGAAAGGGTAGCAGAAATTAAAAGTAGAAGCAGGTGACTAGCCTCTTTATTAAGAGAATCACACAATGTTAGATCTAGAAGGGACTAGAGAGACATCTAATCCAATCTCTTCATTTTACACAGAGGGAAAACAAAGCTTAGAAAGGTCATGACTTCCCAAGGTCAGAGGGTTGAAGTCAGTATTTGACCCCAGATTTTTTTTACTTCAAGCTCAGTATTATTTCTACTCCTGAGAGCTGGTTTGTTGTTATTGTTATTCTTTGCTTTTAAACCAAAAAGATCTAGTTTTTTAAAAAAAACAGTAGAAAGTATACATTTGTGATGGAACCATTATGCCCCTGTAACAGCAGGGTTGGAACAAAGAAACACCAGGTATGGGATTGTTCAACTGTATTAGGCCTTAATTCTATTCTGTTCTATTGTATGTGCCTTAATTAAAAATCCCTAAAGGTCTCACTATAGAGTGCAATAATATATATTAGTAATAATGACCCTAAATCATAAGAAACCCTATTATATTCAGAACACCATTTAAGAAGGCAGAGAATTATGAAACACCTTTTACAATGATTTTCATAGTATTGTAGATTTAGACCTGAAAAGATCTTTTAGTCATCTGGTGCAGTCCCTCCATTTTACAAAAGAGGATCTAAGGCTTAGAGAAATTAAGCGACAGACCAGAGTTACAGTGGTACTAGATGGGAGAACTGGGATTCAAATGCAGGTCCACTGATTCCAAATCCTGCATGCTTTTTCCTGCACCCAGCTCATTCCCATCCTATTTTTAACTGAGTCCAATCCAAAGCACATGGCTTGGTCTCCTAAGAGGAAAAGGAAATGGCACCTTTGGCTAACCCCTGCAGGACCTACACCTGCATTCCCCGAGATCAAACCTGCTCAAGGGAGAATCATCACAATATAGTAGAAAGAGCCCTGGATTTGAAGTCAGATTTTAATCTCAGTTCTTCCACTCTAGTATTTGTAGGACTGGGTGAGTTACCTATTCGCCTTTTTGGATTATCAGTTTTCCCTTTATAAAATGAGAGAGTTGGGCCAGGTTATCTCTGAGGTCACTTTTCAGCTCTAAATCCCATGATTGAAAATAAGGATTCACCAGGAGTTGGAAATAATAAATTGGTGAAGTTATTAGAAATGAACCAAATAAAGCTGTGTTTGAACAAGATCAGAGGAGCACTCTTGGAGCAAAGAACAAACTACACAAATCCATCATTGGAAATAACTAGTTATTTGTAAATATAAATGAAAACAATATAAGCAGAAACAGTGACACACAAAATGAATACAAAGGATCAGTCATATGACTTAGATCTGAAGGGGCTTTAGATATCATCTAGTCAATCCCCCTCGTTTTACAGATGAGGAAGATGAAACTCAGAGATGGGAAGACATTTGTGCAAAGTCCTGTAAATAGTAAACAGCAGTGTCAAGATTTGAACCCCCATTTCCTGACTCCAATTCCTCATTATTTCCACTCTACCACATTGTCACACCCAGCAACATTGTTTAAAAAAGAAAAAGAGAACAGAAACATAAGGATATGCAAAAGGAAGTGTCTTATGAGACTCTTATAATGATCAAGGCAGAATCTAGGTTGGATTCCACATCTCAAGAGGACCAAGGCAACTTGGGCAGAACTCAAAGGAAAACACATGTTGTTACTAATGGTTTGGAAACAAAGAATTAGGAAATATTTTAGACTACAGTTATTCATAGTAGGACTGTAGGGAAAATGAACCTGAGAGATGACTAATAGTCTTCAAATAAGACAATTATCTTGCATTTGCTTAGCACTTCAAAGCACTTCTTGAGTATCATTTTCATTTGATCTTTTCAACAACCCTGCAAGATGGGAAAAGCAGTATAATGCAGATCCCACCTATGACACTTAGTAACTGTGTGATCTTGAGCAAGTCACTTGGCCTGTTTTCTACAGTTTCCTCAACCATAAAATGAGGATTATAACGGCACTTATTTCCCGGGGTTTTTATGAGGATTAAAAATGAGATAATATTTATAAAACACTAGTGCCTGATACATAGTAGGTGCTATATAAATGTTACTATCATCATCATCCCCATTTACCAGATGAAGAAACTGATTCAAAAAGAACAAATGACTGGCTCAAGTTCATGTGTTACAAAAGAGCAGAACAAGGAATAAAATCTAGGATGCCTCATTTCCAGTCCAGTATTTTCTGGTATGGCATGTTGCCACCCAATTTATCCAGAAGATCTTGTGACCAGCTATTCTCCATCTCTACTGAAAACCAAAAAAGAATTGGATTTAAACTTTAATAGCATTTAAAAAGAAAAATTTCCAAACTGTTGGGGATTTTGCAACATTCAGATGAGTGATCAAGGCAGGTTATATAATTGTCTTTTTAGGGAAAATGATAACATAATCTATTTTAGATGGATAAATTCTCATCTACTTAGAATGTTCTAGATATGGACTTGGCTTATAGGAGTAGAAAGTTTTAGAGCATAGATTCCTTTCCACAGCTAGAAGTCTGTAGAACTGGAATATTCTCCAAGAAAGGAATAATAGCAAACACTGTGTTTAGGTAATTAAGAATTCAACATTCTCTGGTTTTGAGTTGCAGAAACTGTTTCCATAATTATGATTCATGACTTGACTATCTAAAAGATGTATAGCACATGTCTGTAATAGCTATTTTGTTTTTCTTGTTTTCTCAAGGGGTGGGGTGATTGAGAAGTAAAAAATGTGACTGAAAATGAAATTTAATTTAAAAAAAATATATAGCTAAAACTACCTATAGACATGGGCAAAGTGAGCAACAGCTGTCAACAGAACATGGTCCATGGAACAAAAAGAGCTAGAACAGTGTTTCAGAGTCGGAAGGAGTCCTAAGAGTTCATTTGTTCCAAAAGCTTCTTTCTGGAGACAATGAAACCAGGATCCAAGATCATGATCAGACAGCCAGCACAGTAAAAGAGGAAGAATTTGAAGTCATGTCTTTGAAAGGCAAATCTGTTCATTTCCCACTACACCTTCCAGCCTCTAACTCACAGATGCCCTTTTAACCTATATCAGTTCTCCCATACTGAGAAACCAAAGCTTTATTTCTATTTAATGGAATCTCTTGTGAGTGAAAACTGCTTTAAATAAAACCAACAGCTCAACTCATGGTAGGGAAGGGTTTGTTTTGGTTTGTTTGTGTTTTAAATCTGCATTCAGAAAAAAAGGGACAGTGTATGTACATGTTGCTGTTACAGAAAGGTTCCTTAAATAAGCATGAACTCATTGCCACCAAGCTGCCCTTCCCACTTAATAAATTTAAACATGACAAACAGGATGGAAGCTATAACTTACTTTGGTTGTTTTAAGCTCCAACACAGTAATTTGAAAACACTTTAGTAGTTAGTCACCCTCCCAAACATTTCAATAAAGAACAGAACAGCAGAGTAAATACCACTTTAAACCAGTAACTTGTGATTTCCCTGAACTATATAAGCACACATTTTGAGTAAATCATTATTAATGCAAGCATTTTCTTATTTATCATTCCAAATACACACAAAAGCAAGCTTTCTAAATGGGTATGTCACAAGGCAAAAGCAAAAAACATAAAGATAAATAATGCAAACAAAAACACCTTGATTCTGTTGCTTCAACAAAATCAGCATAGAATAATTATGACAACAGAATAAAGCCAACCAGAACAAGCATTTTCTGATGTTCATCCTGATAAGGGAAATTCATATCTCCTTATCAAAAGAACCATTAATTCTAGTACATTGGAAGGCAAGTACTAGATTTAGTGAGACCAAGATATGTATAAAGACAACACCGTGTACTTTATAGCTATCTTAATGACCTGCTTTCAAGAAGCTTACAATCTATTGGGAGAGAGAACCAAGAAACTTCTTAAACCCCTTCCAGCTTTAAAATCCTAAGGTTCTGTGAAAGCTTCGAGACATGCAGGCCAATAATCACAATGATAATGATAATAATAATAACGATAATACAGGAGAGAAATGTAACTAAAAATATTTAGGGAGTTATTAGCCAACATTTCATGAAGGAAAGCAAAGTCTCATATAAATTCGTTGCAAATAAAGCATTAGTATTCAAAACATCAATTATTCTCTCCCCCCAAGATGTTAAGCCACAAAAAAAAAGAAAAAGAAAAAAAAGTTAAGCCCACCATGGATCCTGGAATTCTCCTTAGTTTGGGAAGCATTTCACATGCACAAAGTTTACACAGTTTGAGAAAGATTTCAAAAGGTTGAGAAACAATACCGTAATCATCAACATAAAGAACCCAAAGGAAATTAGCCCTCAAGCCCCTACACCGTCGCGCACAACTCTCTGCTGAGTCAAGTTAATATTCTAATATTCACTGCCCAATGAGCTGTACTTACTTGTGACTCCCAGAACTCGAAGCACAGCCCCAAAATATGCAGAAAGGAAGAGGAAAAAGTTCGCTCTGCTCTTGCTGAGGCTCTGCTCAGCTCCGCCTCCCAAAAGAAGGGAAGGTCCTCTGAGATCTGCATACCTGGAGCAGGTAAAGGCACAGGGACACACCTGACCTCTGCCTAAACTTCCTGGCCAGTAAATAGTCCTGGGTGAAAGAACTATTTGTTACGCTGGTCAGGTACTCAGCTTGATTTGATACATACCTCTCCCTTTCAGCTCTAAATCTAGGATGCTAAAATCTTTCCCACACCTTTCCACCCCCCGCCATTTATTTTAAGTCGGGCAAATCTCGTAGGCACACCACTGATTCCTTTTATAACGCGAAGGGCCGATCCACCTCTCCACTCCAGGGATTTGCGACAGTTTGGCGAAGAGAAAACTAGGAAGGAGATAGAGCCTATATGAAAACCTTCCTTATAAAATAAAACGAAAAACAAGTATGAACTGTTCCAGCTAGGTTTGTATACCTACCTGCACTTAGAGCTTCCATTTCTCGGTGGCTTCAGAACTCCACTTCCCCAAAACGAGGAAGAGTTAAGGGGGTAAAAGAGTTAGGTAGGACGGGCAAGCACTGGGAGGAGCAATGGGGTAAAAGAAAGGAAAAGGACTAGGGCCAATGGGTTGGTGTCTGGAACCCATGGAAAGTAGGTACAGGGAGGAGCCAATTACTACCGCAGTCTAGGAGCAGGTATGGGCTCTGATCAATAGAATCCATTCTTTTGATCATGTTCCCAAGGTGAAATGCTTGGATTATCCTTTTGTGTGCTTCACAATAGTTGAATATTACTAAAAAGCCTTAACTGTATGTATTGAAAAGATTAAAAAGGTGGCTCCCTTTGTTTTGTTTTCCTCCAGAGAACTTATCTTCAGAAGTAGAGGTTATATTTATCTAATCTTTGTCTCTACCATAGCATCTAACAAACTTAAGCAATAAGATATGATAGCTTTCTTCATTTTTGCCTAACTTTTCTCTAAGACAATGTGTGTAAGCACATTTAAACTAAGCACCATATGATTTTAAGCTATCATTAAATAATAACTACCAGTAACTTGGGAAATAATAGAATTTCTGTCAGAGAAAGGCAGGCAAATGTGGAAATGTTGAATGAATGAATAACTAGAGATGCTTGACCTTGGGGGATCATTTTCCTTCTACGGTCCTGTGTCCATGTATGTTAAATGGAAACAAATATTTTAACTATTTACCTCGTAGGGTTGTTCAGTTCAACAAATATTTATTAATACTTGTAAATATTTATTATCCATGGTATGAAAGACAGTAGGGCAGGGAAGCTTCTCAGTGGATAGAATGCAGGGTCTGAAGTCAAGAAGACTCATCTTCCTGAGTTCAAATCTGGCCTCAGACACTTACTAGCTCTGTCACTTAATCTTGTTTGCCTCAGTTCCCCCACTGTTTAAAAAAAAAGCCAACTAGAGAAGGAAATGGTAAACTACTTCAATATTTTTAGTAAGAAAACCACAAATGGCTTCACAAAGAGATGGGACTGAACATTTTGTCAGGAGCTACTGTTATATTGTCTGGAAAACAAAAGAAAACAACGCATTTTAAGCCTTAAATGACCTATATTCAATGATACAATGGAAAATGGCTGGAGGGGAAGTTGGAAAACTTGAGTTTAAATTCCTCCTCAGCCTCCAGCCAATCACTTCATTTTCTTTGGCCCTCACTTTCCTCATCTGGAAGGAGGAGGGAGTGGTTTGGATTGGATGGCATCTAAATTTCACTCCAGATATAGGTCCTAGTTAAAGGGTTACCTTGAAGGAACTTCAGAGGAGGGCCTGATTGGTTTGGTCATAGATATCTGGCCCTGCACGAGTGTGTGTGTGTGTTAACATCTTCAACATCTAAGGTACCATACAGTTCTTTTAGTGCCTGCTCTTATCTATTGGGGGAAGCACCATCAGTCAACCAGCAAGTATTTATTAAGCAAGTATATTATTAAGTATGTCACAGGCACTGTGTTAGATACTAGGGATACAAACACAATGAATGAAACTCTCCTACTTACAAAGAAATCACATTCTAAAGGAGACAACAAGGACAAATATACTTATATACAAAATAAATAGAGACAAGGGCATATATAAGTATATATTGTCAACCTCCAGAGTTCAGTCTAAGAAAGACAGAATCAGGCTGTATGGCCATTTATTTCTCATTTCTCTCAAAGTAGGCAGGCACACATATAAATGGCAGTCAGCAACTGAGCTTACTTGGGGGTCAGGCTGCACAGTTTATATATCCTTCCAACAGGGGCTGATGTCACTCCATCATTTCACTTCTGTACCGGAAAAAAAATATATCTATGTATATCTGAAGAGGACTAGGGGTTTTGGGGTGCTGGGACCCCAAGATCGCGGTACCGGGCCCTGTTGAATGAATTCAACTCAAATCTTCTTCAGCCAGAGAAAAAGTTTATTAGTGATAAATCACATAGGCCAGATGATGCCCATAAGGACAGGTGGGCATGAGAAAGGCTCAGCCTTTGGGGCATGAGAGATTCTCAGCCAGGTGATGCCCATAAAGATGAGTGGGCATGAGAAGTTCTCAGCCTTTTGAGTGTGAGATTCTCAGCCTCTGAATGAGGGCCAAGGTGGATCTTAAATACTAAAGTAACTTTGGGTGGCCAGAGAAGGGGGTTGGGAAAAGGGTCTAGGTAAGAATTCTAATTGGGGAGGTCAGAGAGATTGAATAGACAATGGGAATAGATAATGGAGGGAACAGGAAGGCAGAAGTTTGAAAGGCATCTGCACAAAATCAAGGTGGGGCTAGGACTTTCAAAAGGAGAAAAAGGAAGTCTATAAGGAAGGCCTTTCTGGGGCCTATAGACAAAAGGGAGCCTAAGGTTTTCAAAGGGATATGAGGGGAGTCGATTAGGCAATTTGAAGGTTTAAGGGTTTTCAAGGGAGATGAGGCTCTGGGGCCTGTGAGTCAGATTCCCTTTGGGGCAAAGGGTGAAGATCTTGGTTTGGGCCCCACCCCCATCATATCTGTATCTATATCTATATATCGACACCAGACCACCCCCAGCTATACCAGACCACTCCCAGCCTTGGGCCATCTAGAAAAAAGAATCTGTCCCCACCCAAGTTTGAGCAGAACACAATGGCTTTAGATTAAATTCCTTGTATGCTTGGGTTGGGGCTGACCATTTTAAGGAGAGTCAATGCAATCTCATTTCCTGTAATGTCCTTCTGAAGAAAAACCAAACTTAAAAGTTAGGACTTTGGGAGAGGGGAGGAGCTCTGAATCTCCCCAAGATATTGGTTATTAATAATCATTTTCACAACATAGAATCAATATAAAGAGAATACAAATGAATACAAAAGTGTTAAATAAAAGGTAGTTGGAGAGAGATGACCAGTAAAGGTAAGGGAATCAGGAAAGTCTTCAGGTAAAAGATGGTATTGAATACCTTTAATAGGTTTGGAGGATGTCCACGCTCTGTGGAAATGGCTCCTGTCCACCAAAGGTATTCTTCCAAATGTGAGGAGGGGCCTTCTGCACCCCAGTTCATTTAGCCACTAATAGATTAACTTTTACACAGAAATATTTACTTCAAAAGGAAAAATCACATGTATACAAACATACCTCTCAACACATGGGAAGCATAATACTCCTTCCCTCTTTTACCAATTTAGTCTCTGGGGAGGGTAAGAGAATTATGTTTATAGATTAGCTCAGGTCCTATAGAGTCCCAGCCTCTAGTCAACAACCCTCCTCAGGCTTGACAAGTCTTAAGCACCCTAGCATCTCAGGGTTTCCTTTCGCAGATGCTTGACTGCAGCATCTCTCCTAGTTCCAAGGTCATCATGGCTTGAATTCCCAAGTCCTGTAAGGATAACTTTTGACCTGCGACTGAGGACAAACAAGACAGGACATAAGCAACCACACCAACCCCTCCCACACTCCCAGCCAGGGGTAAAAGAGGGAGCAAGAGAGAGCAAGAGAAGACAGTCCTGTTGCAGTTTGGGGTGCTGGGAACCCCAAAATGCAGGAGTACAGGGGGGTCTGCCTCAAAAGGATTCAACCACTCAAGCTTACTTTAAGTCAGAGTAGTGATGTTTTATTATAACATCAGTTAGGTGGGCAAGATTCCAAGTATTATAATGCCAAGAAAAGACTGTGAGAAGGTCTGGATGGGATTAAGGAGTGGCAAGCAGCTTGGCATAGCCCAGGTGCAGACAATGAAAGGAGTTAAGTGGTCATGGTAGGGTATGGACCCAAGCTGAGACCTTCACCCCTTACCCCATAAAGAATTTGGGTCCCATTTGTCTAGGATTTGAATTCTCCCACTGGATCAAGGAAGTCTCTGGTGTTCCCCTGAGTCTATAGTCCCATCAATTGGCTTTTTGTTATCACCTATGCCCAATCTCCCAATTCTGTTACCCTTAACCTAGCCTACCCCTCCATTGTCTTACCACCCTATGGTCTCTGGCTACTTCTCACCCTTGACCCTATTTAGATCCCATTCTCAACCTCCTAGTCACTCCCATCAAGAGCCTTCCTAGATGTCTCCCACAGTCTTTCTGCATATAAGGTCCATCTTGTCTCCATTAAGGTGTTCAGATTCCTTAAGAATAGCTTACAATAGCTTGCAAATGTTCAGAGTCCTTAAGAGTCTGGCCAATATGGCCATCTTTAATAAACCTTGTCTCTGGCCAAAAGAAGGCGTGGGTCAATTCATTTGGGCAGGACCCGCTTGTCATGATTTCAAGGTCCCAGCACCCCTAAACTTCTAGACCTCATCAGTCAGAGAGCCACAGTGAAAGGGCAATTAAAAGGACTGCTGAAAATACCTAGGTGGAAATGTGTGGGAAAGTTCAGGGGCAAAGACATGGTCTTTTCCTTCTAGGGTCCAGGTCCCATTCCACTTCACTTCTTTT
The DNA here is from genome assembly GCF_003287225.1 of Phascolarctos cinereus. Lineage (NCBI taxonomy): Eukaryota > Metazoa > Chordata > Mammalia > Diprotodontia > Phascolarctidae > Phascolarctos > Phascolarctos cinereus. The sequence continues at coordinate 186,841,115 of NW_027555625.1, forward strand.
CTCACTGTTTCAATTCATGGGGTATCCATGCTGTGGGCCAACTGTGATCTTTCCCTTCTGGACACAGTAAAAAGGTGAAAAGAAACCTCCAGTTTTAAAGACACATAACCAATCAAAGGCTTCCAACACTGCAGAGGCTTCCCTGTTAGTTAATCTGGGGCATGATCTAAATGCCATCAAGGGCACCTCCATGTTAGTCAAACTGGACATGCCCAGACAAGCCTGGGTCACATGTGCTTAAAGGAAATTGATTTGGCAGCTACGTGGAACACAGACTGAAGTGGGGAGAAACTTGAGGCAGGGAGAATATTTAAGATGACTTGATCCTTCCATCCTTGGTAACTATCATTGATCTTTTTTGCCCTGTGTGGCTAAATTCTTTGAGAAGGTAGTCTATAAATGATGCCTCCACTTTCCTCTGATCTCATCATGCCATCAAAATTTTCTCCAAAATTACTAATCTCTTAATTGCTGTAAATAAGGTGAATTTTAGTGGATGTAAAATGGATTTTTTGTTATTCTTTCTTAAAGTTTTCTTCCCAGGATCCATAGCCATAACAATCTCTACTTCCCAGGTGTTAGATATGAGTTCTCACAATCATGTTCAAAACAGTTTCTACTATGCTTGCGCAGTAGGTATAGGGATGAAGAGATGTAAAATTGTGAGACTATTTCTGGCAATATGCCTTCTTTGTCTGTTGCCCTATAAAGCAAGTGGGCATTGGTCAGTGACTGGGGACCCCCATAAGGGTGAATGTGTAGGCTGAATGCTGTTCCGGCCTTAATCTGCATGTTTATCTCAACTGGCCTCCATTGAGGCTTGAGGGGATTTAGGGAAGAGCACAAGTCGTGCTGGTCTCCACTGATCCCATGGAGGCAATGGGTAGTTGCCCCCCCTTCACCCCAGCCCCTGTGAAAAGGGTTGTTAGGGAATGCTGTAGGAGTTGTTGCTCCCATTATCAGCAAACTCCCTTTGAGAATACTAGACTAGAATAAAGCTTATTTAACCCCTTATTATGACTCCATTCCTGTCTTCCTGTCTGACAGGATCAAAGCCAACCTGCAAATGAGATAGGTGCTAGAAGCCCTCCTGTGTCTATTTCCTAAGAAATAGAGTAGTCAGTGTGTTTATTTGTTTAATAATTGCCAAATCCAATGGCCTTTTCTTAGTTCTTCTTGACCTCTCTGTAACTTTTAACATTATTGATCATCCTTTTCTCCTTTAATACTCTCTTCTTTCCAGGTTTTTAGAATACTCCTCTTTCCTGGTTCACCTATCAGTCCACTGCTCATTTTCTTTGCTGTCTCACTATTCAAGTCATTCTTTTTAACTATATGGATCTGTCCTAGGCCCTTCTCTGTTTTCCCTCTATGCTACTTCATTCGGTGACTTTATCAGCTCTCATGGATTTAATGATCCATTATGCTGATGATTTTTAAATGTATATATCTTGCCCTAACTTCTGGGCTGACCTCCAACCTTCCATCTCCTTTCAAACATCTTGAACTGGATATCTAGCTCCACCCCCTCCCCCCACTTTCCCTATTAGTAATAAATGGCACAACTACCCTGCCAGTCTATCAGGTTCACAGCTAAAAACTCCTCTCTCAAACCCTCCCTCCCACATCCAAACCATTGTCAAAGCTTATCAATTTAATCTTTGTAATATGTCTGGAACATGCCTTCTCGTGTCTGATACTTCTACTACCTTTGTTGCAGGCCCTTATCTCCTCACATTTACCCCATTGAAATATTCTGTTGATTGGTTTTTCTGTCATAAGTCTCTCCCTAGTCAAGTCCATCTTCTATTCAGTTGCCAAAGTGTTTTCCCTAAACTACAGGTCTCACCATGTCATTGTCCTCCAAAAACTCCAAGGACTCCCTGTCACCAGATAGAAAATCCTGTTTGCCTGGTTCAAAGATCTTTATAACCTAGCTGCTCCCGCTCCCTGACCCTTTCCCAGCCTCGCAGTTTTCTTACTTCTCATTTCTTTGCCTCCTGACACTGGCCTCATTACTCCTCACACAAGATGTTATCTTCACCACTCTAGGCAAGCTCTCTGGCAGTCAGTCCCCTATACCCTGAATGCTCTCCCTTCTAATCTTTGCCTTTAGGCTTCCTTCAAATCCTAATTAAAATTTCATCTTCTACAAGAAGTTTTTCCTATCTCCTTTTAATTTTTGAGCTTTCTGTCCTTTAATTCCTTCTTATTGACTCTGTATACATCTTGTCTTTATATATTTGTTTGCCTGTTGTTTCTTCCACTGGGATGTAGGGTATGTTCAGGGAAGGCTAGTACCTCTAGTGTGAGGGCTGCTTTCCACCTTTGGTGTCCATCTGATCCACCTAACTCTCATCTGTGGCTCCAAAAAGCCATAGGATGCACACCTGTGCAGGGCCACACCCTGGTAAACTGTTTGGGCAGGCAGGCTAAACTAGGTACGGGGTAACCAAGGGGGTCTCAAACCCCTGGGTGAGTTGGGGCACTTCCTCTGGTAAAATGGGTGGATGAGAACAATTTGTTCCAAAGGCCATGAAGCAGGTGCTGTGGGGCACTTAGATCTTTGTTAGACACTGAAGATGCCAAGGTCATCCACTGCATCTCCAGCCATCACCAGTTATCTTGACTCTGTCCTGCCACTGGACTGTGATGACTCTGGAAGAGAGAATGAGGCCAACAACTTTGTGCAACTACACTTCACTTAGATCCAGTCTATGCACCAATCAAAAGACATCACCCATACCATTAAAAAAAACAACAACAGGCAGCTCCCACTAGATTGTAAGCTCCTTGAGAGCAGGCACTGTCTAAACTCTTTTTGTAACCCCAGACCTTAGGACAGTGCCCAACACATAGTAGGTGCTTTATTCAAGCCAAAGACACAATTAATTTGGCAATTAAAGTATGATTGGTAATTGCAGAGAGAGCAGCTTCTGTCCAGTTATGAGGTAGGGAAAGCTTTTGAGAGATAGGTTCTAAACTAAGGGGCAGAGCCCTCCACGTAGTCCTCTTCCTGGCTGCCCTCCGCTCGTTTCACTATGTCTAGGCAAACAGCCGTTGCACACAGGGGCTCCTAGCTTCCCTGGACATCTAGCCAGGAGGTCCAGAGGAAGATGAGTCGGCTTCTACGCGTAGCTAAGGCACCCAGCGGTAAGCTGGCAGTCTGATTAGTTTTGACAAGAGATTCTCAGCACGCAGCAGGGGACTGGGCGGATCCTTCCTCTCCCTCCCGCTCTCTCTCCCGACAGGGAGGGAAAACGACGACCAATAAGCAACCTCGGCGCCTCCACCAGGGCGGAGCTTGACAACGCTGTGCCTCACTACTACGCACTGCGCACGCTCTGTATTCTTGCGCCGGTTCCGGTTAGTGGACCGGAAGTGAGGAAGACCTGCAGTAGGAAATTAAAAATGGCCGCAGAGGGAACGAGGTCTGTGCTGTTCGTGTGTCTGGGTAAGAAAGTGCTGCCTCCTCCTCCCCCCCTCCATCTTTGGGTTCTGCTGGATGATGAGGAAAGTAGCTCTGAGATCTCCGTGTCCTGGTCTTAGAGAGGGATACCCCGGCATCGCCATTCCACCCCTCCTCTCTCTGTCCTGAGGGGCTTTCTCTCCCTGCTCCTTCATCCCTCACTTGTCCCGACTCCTTGCCCTTCTCATTTATCCTCATTTCTTCCCTCTTCTAGCTGCTGAAGGTTATCTTGGTCGTATTAATTATAGCCGGCATCTGAATGGTGTTTTTTAGGCTGCAACTTGGCTTCCGTTGCTTGACTTAGATCCTCAGAATGACCTATCAGCAGGCAGTAAAGGTATTCGTCCCACTTTACAGATGAAGAAACAGAGGCCAAGAGATAATTCAACGACCCAACACAGTTCTGACCATGCCACTACCCTACTGAAAAAATCTTCAGTTTCTCTGTTGCCCAAGGGTGAAAATAAATTTTCCGCATGGTATCTAAAGCCCTCCATCATCCTTTATACCTGTTCGGTCTTATTTCATATTATTCTTCTCTTATTCCTCACTCTCCTTCCTTCCCTCCCATCTTTCTTCCCCTTCCTACTCTCTCCCATTTGCCCCCTCTCTCTTAGGCAAACTAGCTTACTTTTGCCAGTTTAAGACATTCCACCTGCTGTCCTCACAAGTATTTTCACAGGTGGTCGACAATTTCTGTAATAAACTGCCTCTTCATCTCCATTTTAGAAACCACACCTTCCTTCAAAGAACAGCTCCTACATAGGTCTTCCTTATTTTGGTAGTTAGCCTGCTTTCTTTCTTGATTGTACTCATATTTTGTATTTACTTTTCTCAGTACTTATATGTATCCTTTCCCTTCCCCATGTAAGCTTGTGAGGGTAAAGATATTTTTTTCTTTGTAGTTCTATCAACTACAACAATTATAGGTCACCACCTGGCAGTTGTCACTTCATAAATTTTTGATGAGGTACCCAAAATCAGAGTCTGTGCTTAATGTAGAATTGCAACCTGGGTCAGCCTGATTTTAAGTCCATTATTTTTTTTCCCCGTGGGAAAAGAGAAAGCTTCCCTATTAACTGTGGCAAGATATTTCATTTTCTCTGTTTTTGTTTTGCCTTACACTGTGGTTATTGCTGAGTGATAGTAATCCTTGTCTCTTATATCAGAGTGCTTTGGGCCTTAAAAAAAATCCAAAGGACTCTTTAGGGCCTCTCTTAAAGTAGAGCCAGAGGGTGGTAGGTAAGAAGTTATCAAGTTGTTGCTATCTTAAAGATTAAGGTTCCTGATTAAATCATTTAGTTCACCTAAGTTTATTACTTTGGTACTTTCAGCAAGTACTTTACTCTGGCAAGAATATTACATGTTCTTCTGTTTGTGTAAGATAAATGCTTGGTTAAGATAAATGTCAATCTAAAGAAAGGCAGCTGTTACTTATGTTCTCCACAACTATAGAGATATCTTTGGTCTGGGATTCTTCCCAGTTTCTTATTGAAGTATAGAGGTGAATTTATGTATTAAACCATCTCAGGAAAACGTTGAGAGTATTGATATTTCAGAGCATTTTGAAGTACATAAAATGAGTTTCTGAAGAATATAGTGCTTTATAATATGTTTCCTTCATGTTAGCCTTGTGAGGTAGGTTGTACAAATAATAAACCCATCTTAAGGATAAGGACACTAAAGTTTCAAAGAAGTCAATCAAGCAGATTCACACATTTACTCCTTAGCGGAGCCAAGATGTGAACCTGTACTACACTGTACTACTCTTATAGTCTGCAAAAATTTGTCAAACATTTATACATATATATGTGTGTGTGTATATACTCACCTATATACATATGAGAATATATATGAAAGAGGTTGAAGGTAATCAAAGATGGGAAGGCACTGGCTCACTAGCAAGTGGGAGCACCAGAAAAGACCTCCTGCAAAAAGTGCTCCTATGAGTTGAAGTGAGACAAACCAATCAGAGGTGAGGAGAAATCGTTCCATTCATGGAGGGCAGCCAATGCAATGGCACAGAGATTGGGTTAGGAGAGTGTGGCTGAAATCATAGAATATAATTCTCTTCCCGTGGAAGGGAATAAAGTGTCATTAGACTGGAAAAGTAAAAGGATCAAGTTGTGAAGCACTTTAAATGCCAAATAGAAGATATGTTTGATCCTGGGGGTAATAAAGAGTCACTGGTATTACTGAGTGTGTTTGTGGTGGAGGATGACTACGAGGTGATATGACCTTTAGGAAAATCGCTTTAGCAGCTCAGCGGAGGATGGTTTGAAATAGGAAGACTTAAGGCAGGGAAACCAATTTAAAAGCTCTTAAAATAGCCCAGGCTAGAGGTCATGATAGCCTGAGAGGTATGGTAGTGACTGTAAGAGCAGAGAGAGATAGATGATGTCAAGGTGGAAAGAAGACTATTTAGCAACAGATTAGATATATGAGGTAAATGAGAGTAAAAAGAGGATATCGAGAAAGAAAGAAACAGAAAAGATTTGGCTATGTGGAGGTGAGTGAAGAGTTAGACAGGATGACACCAAGATAGTAAGTGTGGATGACTAGAAGGATGGTGTTGCCCTGGACAGTGATAGGTAACTTTGGAAGAGAGAAGGATTTTTGGAGAAAGATAATGAGTTCTTTTTTGACCCTGTTGAGATCACAATGCCTGTGGAGATATGAGATATTAAAAAAAGTGCAATTGATAATTCAGGATAGTAGCTCAATAGAGAGACTTGGGCTAGATACGTAGATTTGGGCATCATTTCTTTAGGAATGATAATTAAACCCAACGGGAGCTGCTATGATCACCAAATGAGGTAGTATAAAGAGAAAGGAGAGTAGGGCTTAGGACAGAGTTCTGGGAAGCGTGGAGGTTCAGAGAAGTTAATTCACTTGGTCAAGGACATCAATACTCTATTGCAGAACCAGGTCTTGAACCTAGTCCTTTCAGCTGACAATTCTTTCTACGTTGTTCACCTGTTTGTTTAGGAAGTCTTTAGAGATATTACCCTGGTGAAAGCTAAAGTATTATATATTTTTAATTGTATTAAATTTTTTAAAAACTCAATTTCAAATGAAAAGTTTTCAAACCAGGGCACTGATCTTTTACATAGTATAATTATACTTCTACATTGGAAAGTTCTTTAGTGCAGGGGTCATTGACCCTTTTACAGCCTATTGAAACCTATGGACTCCTCAGACATACAGACACAGTTTTTCATGGACTCCCAAGTTAAGAACTCTGCTTTACAGTTTTTTTGTGTTTAAACACATCTTAATAAACCTGTTCCACTCCTATAATGCTATTTCTCTGTTTTGGGAAGAGAATATGTGTAAATAAACCCTTACTCTGAGACATAAGTTACTGTCATCTTCAAGTACACGTTTAAGTTAGTTTGGAAACTATTGACTGGTTTTTGGTAAAAAGCTGTGTACTGTAGTATGCTACATGACAGAAATAGAAATGTCACTGCTTACTTTAGGGCAACCCAAATATTTGCTTTTAGTTTTAGCAATTGAATTTCAGACAGTTTGGAGATTCTTTGTAATGTTTTTTTAAAGACAATGTTTAATATGACCTACCAGTATGTCAGCTTCTAGGAGAAAACCTTAGTTATCTCTCCATGGTTTTACCTTCATGGCTTTGTAATGTATCAGACTGCTTCCACATGATGTAAGCTAGTCTTCGCCCCCCCCCCCCATTCACAGGTGATAATAGATAATCCAGTGCAGCAGTCCTTTCCTCTACTTGGAATTCATTCATTCAACAAACCTGTAATGCAGTACCTGCTTTGTGCTGAGTTCTCTATTAGGATCTGGAAGAGGTACAAAACTTAGCTTATAGACTGAGTGATATATTCCATCCAACTTACATTTTAAAATGCCTGCTGTATGTCAGACATTGTGCTAAGCTATAGGACAGGAGTTCTTAACCTGGCATCTGTGAACTAATTTTAAAAAATGTTTTGGTGACTGTATTTCAGTTGCAATTGTTTTCCTTTATAATTGCATGTATTTTATACATTTAGAAACATCTAAAAAGGTTAAGGATCCATGCTCTAGAGCTAAAGATGAAATAGGCCCTAAAATAAAACAGTAATTTGGTGGAGAAGAGAATACTAAGAGCTGGAGGAATCTGAAAGTGCCTCATAGAGGAGGTGACACTTGACCTGAGCCTTGAAAAGGAGCTTGAGAGTTGAAGAAGCAGCTCTAAGAACAGAGAGTATCCAGGTGTGGATAGCCTGTGCAAAGGCATTGGGGTGAGACATATGCAGTTTATTATAATATGTGATTTTGCAAATAATATGAAAAATTTTTAAAGAGTTAGCAAAATAAAATGCTATGTCACATCTGAGCATTTTACTAACAGGGAATCAGAGAAGTTTTCATGGAGGCATAATGTAGTCAAAAGACTTTCAGTTGTGGAATCAAAGGATCCATATTTAATCCTTACTCCTTTACTTATTAGCTGTGTGGCCTTGGACAAATCACTTCACCTCTCTGGGTTTCAGTTTCCTCATCTGTGAAATGAAGGGGTTGGACCACATGATCTTGAAAGTTTCTTTCAGCCCCAAATCTATGATCTATATATTAAGAGTAAAGAATGAAAAATATAACTTTTAGCAATAATCATGAAATTAAAAAGGACCTAGAAGGCCTCTAGTTTGTTGCATAGAACTTGTGGGATTTATGGAAAGATGGGGACAAGAATTGTACAAATACAGAAGATGTGGATGATCTATGACCTACAGTCATTAAAGGAGTACCCACACTGATGGGATCACCGATCCATAAATATTTTCACCAGGTATAGAGAATGTATATGGAACACTTTACTCACAATCCTGTGGTGTAGGTAAGATAAGTTGTTTGGTAGATTTATGACTGTTAGTATTGAAAATGGGTTTATTGCCCTCAAAATTTATTGCTTGCTTATAGTAGACAACTTAGTTGATAATAGATACACTTTTTTAAAAAGTATGTAGTTTTTATTATTAAAATGTTAGCATATGAATAAATATTTGTATATACATTGTATATGCTCAAAAACTTTTTATTTGATAGCAGTGCCTGACCAGAAAAGTTTAGAGCTCTCTGCACTAGACTCCTAAGCTTCATTAGGGCAAAAACCCTGGTCTTATGTCTGAATATTGTATGTCCAGCACAACATGCAACATAGTTATGACATACTATCACTTGGCAGTGTGCATTGTGCTTTGTATTCAGTAGGCACTTAATAAATGTATGTTGAATTGAATCTGATGCGAGTTCCCTAAACTTCTTTCCTGTATGCTTCAAGTCCTTATGAGTATCAGATATTGCAGCATCATAGAATAATTTATGATTCAGTCATCATTATAGTTAAATTATTAAATAAGCAAACATTTATTGGTACCAGTTTTGTGCAAAATCACTATGTAAAGACAGTAAGGAAGAGTGTAAAACAGTTTTGAAAGATTTCCATCAACCATAGTGAAAATAAAGAAGAAAACTTGGTGCTTAAAGCAGCAAACGGCAAACCCTACCTGGAAAAATTAGTTATGTAAAATCTTTTTTTTAATATAAATCTTAGAAATGAGACCTTTACCAGAGAAACAGCTTGTAAAGTTTCATTTTTTTTCCCTAGTTAAATAGTCTCCTTTTAATCTTGGCAGCGTTGCAAAAGTTTGTGCAAAACCTTTTAAATTTTGTGTGATCACAATTGCCCATTTTATCCTCTGTGATTTTCTTATCCCTTATTTGATCATAAACTCTTGTCCTCTCTATAGTTCTGGAAAGGTTATTTCTTCTTGTTTCTCTAATTTGTTTATGATGTGACCTTTTTATATCTAGGTTATTTATCCATTTGGAATTTATTTTGTGGTATGTAGTATGAAGTATAATTTTAACTTAAGAATGAACAAACATGATCTCTGAGAGTTATGTAGTTTAAAATTTGGTAGAAAAGTGATGAAAAGCAGTGAAAGTTGGCCAAGAGTAAGTCAGTAAACTTTGGGGAGAAAATAAATGTTATCTTTAGATATTAAATAATATATCTGCAAAACAAGTTTAAAATTAATTTTTAAATGACTGAGTGATCTACCTACACATTTTTATGTTAGTAACTCTTTGTAAAGTGTTCCAGCTATCTCTATGTGTTCCACTAACCAAAGCTTAGTTTATTTGTTCAAATTCTCAAAAGAATCAGAATGAAATGTTGATGAAAAATCTGTTATTGCTGGAAGAGTTGAAGAAATAATGTGTGTTCACATAGCAACCCAAACTATGTCCCTAGAGATGAAGGTGTTAGTAATACAAAATCTGTTCAGTTTAAAAGGAAAATTTATTACTGAAACTGTCAAATACTTGTTAAAAATCTACTTGTTTTTATTTATTTTTAGGCAATTGGGGTTAAGTGATTTGCCCAGGGTCACACAACTATAAGTGTCAAGTGTTTGGTCTGAGATGGGATTTGAACTCAGGTTCTCCTGACTCCAAGGCCAGTGCTCTATCCACTACGCCACCCAGCTGCCCCCAAAATCTAGTTAGTTTTGAGCTATCTTTTTCTCATTAGTGCTTCCCTTCAGTTGTGACAGATTCTTATATAGCAGTTTCCAAATTTTGTATAGTGATATATCCTTTTAAAAAAAAAACTTTTTAGCATCATTTTAATTCAAATAACACTAAGATTTTATTAGTTTTTATAACAGAACATTAACACAGAATAAAAACAATTTACATAAAATTTTATTGATAAAATCCTTTATAGTTTTCTCATTTATAGTTTCTGTAAATTACCATAATAAAAAATATTAGTATCATAGACTCTTTTTTCTGTAAAACATTTCCCAAAACCTGGTTTCTTTGATGACTACTTGTAATTACTACTAATGCTTTTTTTTTTTTACTTTTTTGTGGTGAGGCAATTGGGGTTAAGTGACTTGCTCAGGGTCACACAGCTAGACTTGTAATTCTGTTTTCAACCATAAATTGAGACTAGTAATTTATCTTTGTTGTAGCTAAAGAAGAAAAAAAACCCTATGTATACAAATAAAATGTTATGAAGAAATAGCAAAATTATTTTTGCTTTTACTTAGAAGGCAAAGCATAAAATGATTTTTAGGTTCAAGTACTTGTTATAACATCCTATCACTTGGTAAGCCTTTGAACTGTACTTGTTCAGGTAACATAAGGCCAGATGTATTATTTGTCACTGGCATATGTTTTTCTTATCTGTTCACATTTGTAAATACCTAGCTCTTTTTTAATAAATGACAGTCGTTTGTAAAGACCAGTCAAATGATTAATAAACAGATCTTGTATTTATTTGCAGGGGAGTTATTTTTTTAATTTGGGAAAGATGAAATACTACATTGTAAATTTATTTCTGTAGTTCTTAGTTTTTCCAAAAATAACCACTAGATACAAGTTTCAGAAGGAAAATTGTATGATAAAAGAATTTTGTTTAAATTTTTAAAAAAGATTGCTCCCATAATGTCAGTTTCCATTATTTCAAACATCTTTTTAATACTTTGGTAAGAGAAACCAGTGTCTTTTCACAGTAATAGAATTTCCCAATGATCTATCTCCTCTACCCCATATCATTACATGATTATGCGGAGAGCTTTCATTTTAATGGACTTTCTATATAGTTGAATATTTAAACATTTTGGAAAACAGTTGTTCACACAAATGATTGTCTATGAAATAATATATAGGGTGTACAAATTTCATGAGTCCAATATACTTCTATTATATTTTCATTTTTAAAATTGACCAATTTTGTAGACCTTTTCTTTTTATATGACATTGTTGTTATTAATTTTGGAAAGCACCCAATGTTCCCAAGCATTAATTTTGATAATATATATGTACACACTCACTCTCTCAATAATTATCTTTAACTACATCTGTTGCTTCCATCTAATTCTTGTGTAAAGTTGTAAGATTTTATTTTTTTAGGTAATTGATAACAAAGATCTTCAGACACTTGCACACCTCTCCTTCCTGCCATATTATCTAAGTATGGAACCATGCAAAGCTGCTTTGGTATATGATTTGAAAAACATCCCTTAATTAATTATTAGTAACTTCAGGTGATACCAGTTTTTCTATTGAATAAAGATTTTTGTCATATTACATAATTTGTAGTCTGATACAGGCAGACCTTTTGATGTCACAGAAATGGTTTTGGAAAAAGTTTGCTTTTGCAAAAATAAATCTAATTTTCTTTCATATTCTCCAGTTGCCAATGTATTTTGTGTGTAACCAATTAAGATTGCATTTCAATTATTAGGTTTCATGCTGTCTGCACCTAAAACATTCATACAAAGTAAACAACAGTCTTTTCAGTAATAGTACTTATTACCAATGATAAACATAATGGACTTATATTTTGTGAACATGAGCTTTTTATTTTGTGTTTCTCTAGTTTTCAGTATTTAAATTTGAGTCTCGTCTTTGCTTCTACTAGCTTTAGCTTCTTAGTGTTTTTTTTGTTTCAGACTCATTATGTATTTATTCATGACAAAAGTATTTCATTTTTCAAAAACTGAAGAGCACTAAAAATTTTGATAGTTCAGTTTTTTAAAATCATCAGTAATTTAATTATTTCTTTAAATTTAGTTGTTGGCATTTTCGGATGATTATAACCATTCTTAAATTGTTGCTGGTTTTTTTTTTTTGTTTTGCTTTTTTGGTGATGTGATCGGGGTTAAGTGACTTGCCCAGGGTCACACAGCTAGTAAGTGTTAAGTGTCCGAGGCTGGATTTGAACTCAGGTCCTCCTGACTCCAAGGCCAGAGCTCTATTCACTGAGCCATCTAGCTGCACCTGCAGTTATTTTTTTAAAACCAGCTTATTTATTATATGTAACTTAACAAAATGAATGAGAATTTGATACCTTATTTGCACCCTTCCTCCTTTCTTTTTTCCTCCACCTCCACTCAGCACAAGGGACTGTGCCACCCCCTCCTCCTTAGGGGTCAACATTCAACAGTTTGGAAAACTACTAGAAAATAAGTGGAGAGTTTTGAAATATAGATTGAGAAATAGTCTGAGAAGTACTTCTGAAGAAGAGTGGGCATTTGCAAAGCAAAATAAAATCTCGTTTCATTTAATCATCAAAGGAAAAGAGAACCAGTAGAGTGGTGTATATTATACAGACACTTGCAACCTGAAAGGAACACTGAGGGGTAACTATAAATGTTTTCTTGATGAGGGATGGGCAAGGAATCTAACTTCTTTTTCTTTAACATGTGGCTTTAGTGCTAAAGTACTTACTGTTGGTTTTGCAGCGTTAATTATGGGTCAAAAAACATGAGTAGATTTGTAGCCAAAAACCCAGCCAATAACATGTAAATATAGGCTTTTCCAGGGTCATTATGCTATTTGATGATAGTCATGGATTAGTGTGGTACAGCGAAGTGATCACTAGATTAGGAGTCCAGAGAGGTAGGTTCTAATCTTGGCTCAGGCACTAAATATGGATCTGCAGTCTCTTTCATTAGTAATTTTTAAACTGTGTAAAAGTATTTGGAAACCAAAAAGTTGGAGATCTGCTTCCCTAATTGATCTCTAAACATCTTTACAGGTCTTAGAAAAGCAGTCTCCAGTTATAAATTTTTTGGAATGGAAAGATAACAGTAGACATTCATATATATATCACTTAAAGCTTTGCAAAATAGTTTACATAATTATCTTGTTTAAACCTCACAACAACTCTTATTCATCTTTATAGCCTAGTTTCCGGGAACTTTTTGTAGGGAATTGTGGCAGGGACTCCTTATAGTTACTACACCTCTAAATATTTTTCATTCTCTCCTTTTGTTTTTGAAGGTAATATTTGTCGCTCACCTATAGCAGAAGCAGTTTTTAGGAAACTTGTAGCTGATCAAAATATTTCAGATAAGGTAAGTTTGTTACTAGTACCTTTAAGTATCTTGCATTGGTCATCCCATACAATACATCTTTTGGGGGAGGAATATGTCAAATATTCTTTTGTTTTTGTTTTTTCCTCTATAGTGGAGGATAGACAGTGCAGCAACATCTGCATATGAAATAGGAAACTCCCCTGATTATCGAGGGCAGACTTGCATGAAGAAACATGGCATTACCATGAATCATATTGCCAGGCAGGTACTGTACCTTACCTTTGTTCAAAATGCATATGCATATGTTTTGTGTTACAGTGGATCACTGACAGTGGTGCTGTCTCTGACTGGAATGTGGGGCGATCCCCAGATGCAAGAGCAATAAACTGCCTAAGAAATCATGGCATTAATACAACTCATAAAGCAAGACAGGTAGAAAAGATCTTGTTAAATTTTCAATGTGTGGCTTGCTCTCTATTTGCAGATATTGCATAATGTTTATTGAAAGTCATACATTATTTAAGGGCCATTTAACTTTTAATAAAACTAACCATAGATTAAATATAGCTATTGTGATAATTACATGATCTGGTTATTTGTTTACAACAATATGTAATGTAGAAATTACATAAATATTAGGTAAATCATAAGTTATGTATTATTAGTATTTAGAACTCTGTCTTCACCTCCTGTTCCTAAGTTCAGAGATAATTGTGGAGAATTCTTCAGTTAAATGGAAACCAGGATCAAATCTATATTTATCAATGTTTGAGGAGTCTTTTCTTTAAATTTACATTGTATATGAAGTTTTTGTTATGAGGTTATACAAAATTTGATAGTAGAATATTTCCTCTTGGCTACACATCTGTACATTAGAAATATGTCATCTGTGAGACAGAAGATCTTGAGCTATTTCTTCCTAAAGCTCTCTTGTTTTCACTGTTCTTTTCTGTCTTTTGATAATATCTGGAAGAAGCATTTGGGTGTTAATTTTGTCTGCCTTATTATTGTCTCTAACTTAGGAGGACTTCTAATATTGCTTGTGACAAGAGGTACAAGGAATGCAGATAGGTTGTCAATCAGTGAGAAGTTAGAACAGGAATGGGGAACCTGTGCCCTCAAGGCCACATGTGGCCCTCTAAGTAGGTCCTCAAGTGTGTCTCCCCACTCCAGGATTAGACCATAGTTGGAGCTGGGAGTGTGGCAGTGCTAGGTGACACAGAAGCAGCTGAACCCTTTGTAACTTTTTTTTTTTGGCAGTTGGGGTTAAATGACTTGCCCAGGGTCACACAGCTAGTAAGTGTCAAGTGTTTGGTCTGAGGCTGGATTTGAATTCAGGTCCTCCTGTCTTCAGGGTCGGTGCTCTTTCCACTGCACCACCTAGCTGCCCCCACCTTTATAACTTTTGAGGGTCTAAAAAGTGTGTTGGAAATTAAATCTGCAGAACTTCCTTTAATAAGAGTTAACTAGCTTTCCACTAAATGATATTTGTTGGGAATCACACCTTACATTTATTCAATCAATATGTATTCAGTGTCTGCTTTATAGTGATTTTTTTTTCAGCCAAAGATAAGGTTTATTAAAGATCCGCCATATTGGCCAGACTCTTTAGGAATGTGAATATTTATGAACTATTGGCTAGGTTCTTAAGGAATTTGAGTCTTTATAGTGAATTCTACAAGGTTTCTACAAGGCTGGTTTAAAATTGTAATTTGGTGATGATGGTTTGAGAAATCAGTTATTAATCCTGTTACATTTGCACATGTAGTGATGTTTTAGAGTATTTGGATAAGCATCCCTTGGGGTTGGAAAACAGCTTGCTTTTTTTTTTGTTTTTGGTAAAACATGACCTTTGTTAAAACAGCAATTCTAAAAAATAAGAAGTTTTTAAATTAAATTTATAGCTTCCATATAGTCTTGTATTTAAATTCCTCCTTTGCAAAATAGAGTATGAGAAATCAATTAATCAACATTTATTCAGTACCTATTGTGTGTCAGTCGCTGTGCTAAGTGTTATAGTGAGTTATTGTGAAATTATCGACACCACTGAAAGGAAAGAAGCATTGGTTTAGACCAGAGAATCGAACTGTTTAGGTAGTAAAATACATGCTTGTTCATTAGGGAAAAAAATACTACTTCAAAAGGTAGAGATACAGATTTGCTTGAGTTGCTAAACAAAAGAAGTACTAGACCTCTAACAGGATTCTCCATCATTTCACATCTAGTGCCACTGTAGTTGTAGGAAATTCTCCTTGTGGAGGAGTGCTCCTATTATCCTGACATCTTTCTGCTAGCATCTCATGCCCTGTGGGATATTTTTATGCTTCTTTTGATTTTCATGTTTTCTAGGTTATAGGAAATGGCAGCTATTTGTCCGTAAAGCAATTTATAAATGAAAAAAAATTTTTAAATGGTTAGTAAATTCCATTCAGAAATAGGGAAATATTTATAACTTATAAATAATAATTGCTTTCAGTTATCAGATTTTCTCAATAACTCCTTTTTTATAAATACGTTAAATACTTCACTTTGTGCTTTTAAAATGAGTATTATCTGCTTTTTAAATGAAATATAGTTGATACAGATATGAGTCAGGAAATTCATAACATAAAATTGCCATAGAAACATTGTTACTTTAAAGATATAAATTAGTAATCTATAATATTCTATTACAGTAAGCTAAATTTCAGCTTTGTGAATTTGATCATTATCAAATTCTTTAATATTGAATTAGTGATTTTTTTTTGCACTAAATACGTTTAATAGTTCTTAATTTCTGGCTTCTGTTTTTTATAATTTAGTCCAGGGGTGAGGAACCTGTGGCCTCGAGGCCTCAGCTTCCCCATTCCTGGTCTAGTCCATGTATTAATTATTGTTTAGAGGAAATATCTAAAAGACTTAAACCATTGGAAGTTTGCATTAGGTAAGAGATCAAATATTTTTGTAGCTTTCATCCTTTCTGATTCCTTTCACTTTTTTCATATATAATATTCTTTTTCTTTTATTTGTATACTGAAATATTTATATTTGTTGAAGTTTGGTTAATTTGTAATTTTATTTTTTTGAATAGGGCACCTAACTGACCTTTATGGCTTTGTCAACAAGCCTAAAGTCTTTTTTTTTCCCCTTAATAGTGTTTTTTCCCCCAATTATATGTAAAGATAGCGTTTCAAATTTTTCCCCTCCCTCTCTCCTCTCGCCCCTCCCGAAGACATCAAGCAATCTGATATAGGTTATACATGTACAGTCATTAAACATATTTTCACATTAGTCATATTGTGAAAGAATAATCAGTACAAAAAGGAAAAACCATGAGAAAGAAAAAACAAAAAAAAAGTGAAAAAAAATAGTATGTTTCAATCTGCATTCAGATTCCATAGTTCTTTCTCTGGATGTGGTTACATTTTTCATCACGAGTCTTCTGGAATGGTCTTGGATCATCGTATTGCTGAGAAGAGCTAAGTCTGTTGTAGTTAATCATTGTACAGTGATGCTTTTGCTGTGTACGATGTTTGGTTCTGCTCACTTCACTCAGCATCGGTTCATGTGAGTCCAGGTTTTTCTGAAGTCTGCCTGCTTCTCCTTTCTTATAGCACAGTAGTATTCCATTACATTCATGTACCACAACTTGTTCAGCCATTCCCCAAATGATGGGTACCCTCTCAATTTCCAGTTCTTTGTGATGGGGATAGTTTTAAGGCTAGTTCTCACATTTGAATTTTGATGAAAATGGTGTTATTTTCAGAAAGGTTTTTAAAAATATATATATATATATATATATATATATATATATATATATATAATTTTATTTTCACAAATTCATTTTTTAAAAATTATTATTTAACTATTTTTGTTCTTTTTAAATTTTAAGTTTCAGATTCTCTCCCTTCCTCTTACTCCTTCCCCATCCACTGAGAAGGCAAGCAAATGATGCAGTTATACATGTGAAATCATGAAAAGCACATTTCCTTATTAGTAATATCACCTCTCCCCCTCCCAGAAAAAAAAAAGACAAGAAAATTATACTTCAGTTCATTTTCTCTCTGGAAGTGGATAGCATTTTTTCATCATGAGGTCTTTGTTTTTCATCACTGTATTGATCAGAGTAACCAAGTCTTTCACAGATGGTCATCATTACAATATTGCTTTTACTATGTACAATGATCTCCCAGTTCTGCTAACTTTGCATCACTTCACATAGGTCTTCACATGTTTTTTTTCTTTTTCTGAAACCACTCCCCTCATCATTTCTTAGAGCACAATATACTCCATTACAATCATATGCCACAACTTGTACAGCCATTCCTCAATTGGTGAGCTTAATTTCCAAATCTTTGCCACTACAAAAAAGCTGCTATAAATATTTTTGTATATGTAGGCACTTTTCCTTTTTCTTTGCTCTATTTGGGTAGTGGTATTACTGGGTCAAAGGGTATGCGCAGTGTTATAGTCCTTTGACATAGTTCCAAATTGTTTTCTAGAATATTTGGACCAGTTTACTCCACCAACATTTTATTAGTGTACCTATTTTCATGTATTCGCTCCAGCATTTCTCATTTCTGATAGGTGTGAGGTGGTAACTCAGTTGCTTCAATGTGCATTTCTCTAATCAGTAGTTATTTAGAGCATTTTTTTCATATGATGATAGATAGATTTGATTTCTTCTTCTGAAAAGTACCCATTCACATCTTTTGACAATTTATCAATCATGGATTGGCTCTTATTTCTGTAAATTTGACTCAGTTCCCTATGTATTTGAGGAATGAGGCCTTTATCAAAAAAAATTGCTGTAAAATTTTTTTATATTGCTTCATTGTTTTAGCAAAATGTAATTTTCCTGATTATCTCTTTTAATTAGGTCTATTTTAACTCTGTGTTTTTCTTTCAAGTGCGTCTCTTGTAAATATCATATTGGATTCTGGTTTCTAATCCGTTCTGCTACCTGCTTCCATTTTATGGGTGAGCTCATTTCATTAACATTCACAGTTATGATTGCTAATTGTATTTTCCTCCATTCTGTTTTCTTCAGTTTAACCTTCTCTCTCTCTTTATCCTTTTCCTCCTCAAAAGTCTGTTTTGCTTTTGACTGCTGCCTTTCTTAATCTGTCCTTCCTTTTATCATCTTCCTCCAAACCTTCATCTCTTATCCTCTTCCCCTCCTCTTTTGAGTAAGGTAGATTTCTATACCCAACTGAATGTCTATATATATTTTTCCCTCTTTGAACCAATTCTGATGGGAATGAAGTTCCATATTGCCTGTCTTTCTTACCTCCATTTTCCCTTCCACTGTAAAAGCTCTTCCTTATGTGCCTGTTTTATGTGAGAAAACTTTTTTGCCATTCTGCCTCTGCCTTTCCCCTTCTTCCAGTGCATCTCTCTTTCTCATCACTTCATATTTTTTTTTTGTATTTTAGAAATTATCCCAGCATTAATTGACTATTCATGCCTTCTGTCTGTGTAGAATATTTCCAAATGCCGTAATAAGGATAAAGTTCTTAGGAGTTACATGTATCATCTTCCAGTATAGGAATGCAAATAGTTTAATTTTATTGAATCCCTTATGATTACTCTTTTGTGTTTACCTTTTTGTGCTTCTTTTGACTCTTGTGTTTGAAAGTCACATTTTCTTTTCAGCTCTGGTCTTTTCACATGGAGTGCTTGAAAGTCCTCTATTAATATCCTTTTTTTCCCCACCTGAAGGATTATACTCAGTTTTGCTCAATAGGTTCTTCTTAGTTGTAATCCTAGCTCCTTTTCCTTCTGGAATATCATATTCTAAGTCCTCCACTTCTTTAATGGAGAAACTGCTAAGTCTTGTGTAATCCTGACTGTGGCTCCGTGGTATTTGAATTGTTTCTTTTTGTTGCTTATAATATTTTCTCCTTGACTTGGGAGCTCTGGAATTTGTCTGTAATATTCCTGAGAGTTTTCATTTTGGGATCTTTTTCAGGAAGTGATTGGTGAATTCTTTCAATTTCTGTTTCAGCCTCTCTATCAGGGTAGCTTTCCTTGATAATTTTTTGCAATATGGTGTCTAAGCTCTTTTTTTTTTGATCATGGCTTTCTAATAGACCAGTAGGTCTTGAATCATCTCTCCTTGATCTAATTTCCAGGTCAGTTTTTTTTTTAATGAAATATTCCATATTTTCTTTTTTTTTCTTTTTTCTTTGTTTTATTGTTTCTTGATGTCTCATGGAGTCATTTGCTTTCAGTTGTCCAATTCTGATTTTTAAGGAATTATTTTCTTTAGTGAGTTTTTGTACCTTTTTTTCCCATTTGGCCAATTACGTTTTTTAAGGTAATATTTTCTTCGTTAACTTTTGTGACTCTTTTGCCAAGCTGTGTTGCGTCTGTGCTCTGGACTGGCTCTTACCCTGGTAGGACCTCTCCTGATGAATTCCAACCTTACACTGCAGAAATGTCTGACTTGAACCTCTTGTTGGCTCTGCCACTCCAAAATCTATTTGAGGAGTTATTTTAAAGTTGAATGAAGAGGAATATTGGGAGAGTCAGTTAGTTAGGATGCTGCCTCTAATTTACCATCTTGTCTCTGCCTTCCTATTTTTTACAAATTCTTGAGTCTATTCTTTTGAGTTGTCCTATACTGATTTCCTTTTCCTTTCTTTCCTGATGCTTTTAAGAAAGCTTTTGAGTATTTCAATTTATTGTCATAATTTTTAAGTACTGCTTAAAGATGCCGTAGAAACAGGTAAATTCTGTGATCCTGGGCTAGGCATTTAACCTTTAAGTATTCTAGGCAGGCCTCTAAACCTGTAAGACGCAGACTTGAATAGAGGGAGTTGATTCACCTAAGAGTTTTCTCTAACTACAAGGGCGCAAGTCCAGTCCTCTATGCAACCCTTTTAATATGAGATTATTGTTCATGCTGCTTTAATTTTCTTCATAGTTGCACCTTTGTTAATTGCTCTAGCCCTCTTCAGCAAGGCTTGTAATTCTCTGAAATCCTGTTTCTTTAGATTTTTATTTTCTTTCATGGACAATCTTAAGCTCTTTGAGAGTGAGATTTGTTTCATTCTTTGTATTTGTATTCCCAATCCCTAGTACAGTCGTAAGCCTTTATTAAATGCTTGCTGATTGATTCAGTACTTCAAAGAATCCACACTTTTATTGGTATAGTTTTATTCTTTTCTCTACATCAGGTCATAATGTTTCCGTTATGTATTTTTTAGAACTTCTGTAACCAAATACTATTTAGTGACCAACCTTCTGGTGATAAGCTTTTCCAAACTTAGCTAGAGTGGTACTCTGATGAGATATACAATTCTTTATTAGGCCTGTCCTTGAAGCTTACAGCTTGACAGGCTCTGTCGGAGCTTGGACTCTACTGCTGTAGCTTTCATGAACTCAAGGTCACCTTCAGGGTAGTATGATATATCTGATTAGGACTTCAGTGAAGTTTGTAGGACATTACTAGGCTGATTATCCTTAAATGAAAATGCAGTCAAATTTTCTCTCAGCTATTATAACACTTAAAAATCTTTCATGTTTTTATGGCTCTCAGCCAGTTTCCAGATCTTAAAGAAAATTCATAACTATAGTTAACTAAAAATTGGAATCATTTGATTATTTATAGAACAGATGGAATGAAAATTTAAAAATTTGAGTCTCTCATTTCTTGTGAAAATGTTTAGAAGTTTAATATGAAACTTACTTCAAAGCATTTTGAAATTAGCTGAGACCTTAGGATCATGAAGTAACAAAAATTCTTTTGCTGAATGCTTGCTGAATGACGCTTAAAATTTTTCTTAAAAATTCTTTATAACAATTAAAATAGAGTGCTTAAATATTCTCTAGAGTGTACTGTAAAGTACTTTCAGATGGATATTCAAATGATCTTGTGATCTCCACATTATGAGTATTCTCTCTAATGATAGAGATCACCACCCATCAAGCTGTCCATGCTTGTTTATCTTGCTCATCTCTTGTCTATATTTTCCCATGAGCTTCTTATGAGTGGTTCACTCATGCTGGGATCTCTCATCATTCTCTTTTTATATGACATGGCTATCAGTGTGTTTATTCTCTAGTTCCTGGTTTTATTTGTCATTGCCCTCAAGGTGATTGTGGCTTATCTGTGTCTTGCCAAGGATTCTTTAAAATGATTTTTCCCTTGACTATTTCACACTGTTCTGGGGTCATATGACCTATATAAACTTTTAGCATTTTCCTCATAATATTTTTCAGGTGTTTCAGTTTTTAAACCAGCATTGCTTTTTTCTGCCATATCTCTCCACTTGTCAAATAAGTCATATGTTTGCTAAGTTAGGCAATTCTTAGTCTTTTTTTTGGTCCCCTTTTTATGCAATTGGCTTATACCAATTAAACTTCTGTATAAAATTATTATAATTGGTGTTAATGTCTTTTCTAATATCAAATTACTATTTTTCATTGTAACTTGTTGAAATTGGTCAAGTTGGAATTGGTTTTATTGTGTGCCATTTTATTTTTATTCTTCAAACTTTATTAATTTCACTCTTTGCTCTAACAAATTATTGACCTGACTGTACAAAGATAGCTAATTTAGATATGGTTCATATATATAATAAATTGTTTTCCTGTCCATTAAAGTCAGTGTTATTTTTTATTTTTTATTTACTTTTTTCTTTATATAAATTTATTTTTAGTTTTCAACATTTACTTCCATAAGATTTTGAATTCCAGATTTTCACCCCGTCTTGTCCCTCCCCCCACCTCAAGATGGCATCCATTCTGAATACCTCATACCCTAGTCTGCCCTCCCTTCTATCTCCCCCCCCCTTTCTCTTATTCCCTTCCCCTTCTATTTTCCTGTAGGGCAGGATATATTTCTGTACCTCATTTCCTGTATTTCTTATTTCCCAGCTGCATGTGGAAACATTTTTTTTTAAACATGTGTTTTTAAAACTTTGGGTTCCAAATTTTCTCCCTTCCTCCCACCCCACCCACCCTCATTGAAAAGGCAAGCAACTCAATACAGGTCATACATGTGCAGTTATGCAAAACACTTCCATAGTAGACATGTTGTGAAAAACTAACTCTATTTCCCTTAATCCTATCCTGCCCCCCCCATTTATTCTATTTTTTCTTTTGACCCTGTCCCTCCTCAGAAGTACTTCTTTCTGATTACCCTTTTCCCAATCTGCCGTTCTCTCTATCATCCCCCTGCTCTCTTGACCCCTTTGTCCCCTGTTTTTCTGTAGGGTAACACAGATTTCCATACCCAATTAACTGTGTATGTTATTCCCTCCTTAAGCCAAATCCTGTGAGAATAAGATTCCCTCATTTCCTCTCACCTTCCCCTATTTCCCCTCCAGTGTAAGGACCTTTTCTTGTCTGTTTTGTGCAAGATAATGTACCCCATTCTACCTCTCCCTTTCTCCTTCTCCTAGTATAATTCTCTCTCACCCCTTAATTTTATTCTCCAGATATCACCCCTTCATCCTCAACTCACCCTGTGCCCTCTAATCTGTCTGTCTGTCTATCTATCTATCTATCTATCTATCTACCCACACATATAACTTTTTCCCCTCCCACTACCCTAATACTGACAAAGGTCTTATGGGTTATAAATATCATCTTTCCATGTAGGAATGTAAACAGTTTAGCCTTAATAAGTCTCTTATGATTTCTCTTTCCTGTTTACCTCTTCATGTTCCACTTGAGTCTTGTATTTGAAAGTCAGATTTTCTATTCAGCTCTGGTTTTTTCATCAAGAATGCTTGAAGGTCCTCTATTTCACTGAATAACCATTTTTTCCCCTGAAGGATTATACTCAGTTTTGCTGGGTAGGTGCTTCTTGGTTGTAATCCTATCTCCTTTGCCCTCCGGAATATTATATTCCATGCCCTGCGTCCTTAATGTAGAAGCTGCTAAATCTTGTGTTATCCTGATTGTGTTTCCACATACTTGAATTGTTTTCTTCTGGCGCTTGTAATATTTTCTCCTTGACCTGGGAACTCTGGAATTTGGCTACAATATTCCTAGGAGTTTTCCTTTGGGGATCTCTTTCAGGAGGAGATGGTGGATTCTTTCAATTTCTATTTTGCCCTCTGGTTCTAAAATATCAGGGCAGTTTTCCTTGATAATTTCTTGAAAGATGATGTCTAGGCTCTTTTTTTGATCATGGCTTTCAGATAGTCCAATAATTTTTAAATTCTCTCTCCTGGATCTATTTTCCAGGTCAGTTTTTTCCAATGAGATATTTCACATTGTTTTCTAATTTTTCATTCTTTTGGATTTGTTTACAATGTCTTGATTTCTCATAAAGTCACTAGCTTCCAATTGCTCTATTCTAATTTTTAAGGATGTATTTTCTTCAGTAATCTTTTGGACTTCCTTTTCCATTTGGCCAATTTTTCTTTTTAGGGCATTTTTCTCCTGATTGGCTTTTTGGACCTCTTTTGCCATTTGCGTTAGGCTATTTTTTAAGGTGTTATTTTCTTCAGTATATTTTTGGGTCTCCTTTAGCAAGCTGTTGACTTGTTTTTCATGATTTTCTTGCATCACTCTCATTTCTCTTCCCAGTTTTTCTCTACTCCTTACTTGCTTCTCAAAATCCCTTTGAGCTCTTCCAAGGCCTGGGACTGATTCATATTTTTTTTGGAGACTTTGGATGTAGGAGCTTTGATTTTGTTGTCTTCTTCTGGTTGTATATTTTGATCTTCTTTTTCACCAAAGTAAGATAATATAGTCTGACTCTTTTTGCGCTGCTTGCTTATGATCCTGGCCAACTACTTGAGTTTTAAACTCTTTGTTAAGGCAAGAGTCTGCTTCCAATGTGGAGAATGTACTGTCCCAAGCTTTGGGGGTCTGTATAGCTGTTTTTAGAGATACTTGTAGGTACCTGTACATTTTCAGTTCTCACATGGTGGTATGATAAGGGTCGAGGTGCTTACTCTTTTCCTGACCTGTGCTCTGGTCTTTGAGTAACCGGCCACAAGCAGTCTTTTCTCTCTTGGAACTGTGAGGAGGGTTTTCTTTTCACTGCCACTATAACTTCCACCATGCCAATGCTCCTGCTCACCACAGGACTGCCACCCAGAACTGTGACCCAGATCTAAGCACAGGCAAAGCAAGAGATTCCTGCCTCAGCACCAGCAAAGAGATCCCTGCAGTCCACCTCTGATCAGCCACTTGATGTCCCCTCAGTCTGTGGGCCTGAAGCTGAAAATGCAGCCACCACCCGGCACCCACGCTCTGTGCTCTACACTGTGGAACTAGCTCTGACCTAGCTCCTCTCTCAGCACCGCAGAAACAGACTTTTCCCACTGACCTTCTAAGTTGTTTTAGGCATTTGTGGATTGAGGAGTCTGGAAACTGCCACAGCTGCCTGTGATTCATTCCTCTGAGGCCTGCTCCAAGTTTGTTGAGGCCTGTGTGCCCATACTGAACTGCGCTGCTCTGCCCGCCTGTGTGATATGCCTTTCAGATCAACCATCCAGGCTGTCTTGGGCTGGAAATGTGTTTTACTGTCTACTGCTTTAGAATTTGTTTAGAGCCATTTTTTTTACGGGTATTTGGAGAGGTTTGGGGGAGAGCTCAAGCAAGTCATTGCTTTCACTCTGCTATCTTGGCTCTACCCTCCCCAGTCTTGTTTATGATCTTATTCTTTGCTTTCCATCTCAGCCTTATGATCTTTTGTTCAAAAGATGTATTTTATAGCTGTGAGGTTTCTGCCTATTCAATAAGATGTATATTTTGTAACATATGTTTATATTGTCCTTACTATTCTCCTCTTTGCATTGAAGGCATTAAGTATCAGAATGTATGTCTATTTAATTTCGAGGTTCTCATTTATCTCAATCTAGAATTTCTCTCCCCTTAGCATCCCTGTAAGAGATGTTGCATAAGCCAAATTATAGTTATGATATAGGCTATACATATACATTCCTATTAAACATTTTCACATTAGTGATGTTATAAGAATTAGAACCAATAGGAGGAACCATCAGAAAGAGGAAACAAAACATAGCAGAAGAAAAAAAATAGCAAGTAGTATGCTTCGATCTGCATTCAAACTCCATAGTTCTTTCTTCTTTATGGATAGCATTTTCCGTCACAAGGCCTTTGGAGATTTCTTAGATCCTTGTATTGCTGAGAAGTGTTAAGTTTATCAATATTAGTCGTCACACAACATGGCTCTTATTGTGTACTGTGTTTTCCTGGTTCTGCTCAGCATCAGACTGTAAAGTCTTTCCAGGTTTTTCTGAAGTCAGCCCATTCATCATTTCTTATAGCACAATAGTATTCCATTACGTTCATGTACCACAACTTGTTCAGCCATTCCCCAGTTGATGGGCATACTCTCAATTTCCAGTTCTTTGCCATATGGCAGTCTATTTTGCAAATACTTCCCATGAGTACTTTAATATGAAATGATCAGTTGTTCCATGAAATATTTTTTTCTTGCCTGTGGATACATAATAAAACCAACACCATCAAATTCTTTATTTCCATCTCTAAGGAGAACCCATGAGCCATCCTTGCAGTTAGTTGCAGCTTCTTTCTGTCATCTGGTTTGTTTTTAGTGAGAATATCAAGATTGGTATAAATTAGTTCCACTAGTGGTATGTCTACTGAGTGACTGTAGGATAAATATCTTACACATAGTGTACCAATAGCCAAGTTAATCTTTATAGATAACATAAAAACTGATTCTTGGCACCACGTGCTTCTTTTTTCTACCACTACTATAGAAGCAGAAGGCGGCTGCATAGGTGTAAAGACCATTATATATGTTTCTTTGCTTAATAGACATATGGGGCAGAAGTCTTCCCTAGTGATGAAATTCTCTGTTCTTCAGCTGGTCCTAGAAGGCAGGGCATAGCCTGGCAGACCCAAGGGTCACCTCCACAACACAGTGAGCCATCGGAATAGGAATTTGTTAAGATAGTATTGATATGTGTGGTATAATTGTGTATTAATAGTATAATAGTGCAATGGTTATCATTATGATGATGATGACAATGACATTAAAAAAGTTTATAGAGATTCTTAGTATTGGACTTATGAACTTTTTTCTTTTTTAAAATATTTTGATAATTATATTTAAATATATTTGCATTTCCTTTGTATTTTATTTGTGCATTTAAAAACATTATTCTGAGAAGGGGTCCGTAAGTTTCTCTAGACCACTAAAGACTAGGTTAAGAACTCCTGGTATGGAATAACAGTTAAAAAATGTATCTAGTACTCTGTCCAAATGAGGAATATGACTTTTTTGAAATTTTATCATCAGCACTTTCTAATTCAGTAGGTTTTCATCTAGTTGATTATCTGCTTTGCACCTACATCTTTCTTAATAGTGTTACAGACTGACTTCATTGGTATAGAAATCTTTTGGGTGAGAAATCCATCTCTGCTAATATAAGTCCCTGCCTTCTCTGCAACTTAAAGTCTTAGAGAATTGTCTAGAATACTTAGAGGTTAAGTGATCTGCCTAGGGCTGTACTACTTGCTAAGTGGCCTAGGCAGTACTTGAATTCAGATCTCAGCTCTGAGGCTGGTTCTTTATCCACTATGCCATGTTACCTTTTTTTCCCCCCACATTATCTTTTAATATGAAGTAAGTGTAATCAAGCAGAAAAGATTCATGCATCGGTTGTGTTTGAAAATGTGTTTCTTATTCTAGTACCTGTAGTTCTTCATCTTACTGCTTAGAGTAGGAATCATACTTCATGTCTTCTAGAATCATAATTGACTGTAGCATAGATTAGAGTATCTTAAGTCTGGAGATTACATAGACTCTTTTCTAATGTTTGGGGCTTTAAGATAATATTAATGCTACCTCAGGAGTGATTTTCATGTGACCTTGTTATAGTGTACTTATAATATTTTGATGTAGTGATCTCTTATGTATAATGATATGAATTTACAAGGTAGTTTTTTCATTTATATTTCCTATTTGAAATAGTTAATCTAATCAGCAGTCATTTACTAAAAAAAATCTTGTGCTAAAATGTCTTATAATAATAAGTTATTATTACTAATTATAATAGTAGCATTTATATGTCATCTGCTATTTGTGAGTTATTATGCTAACGGCATTACAAATATATCACTTGGGCCTCATGACAAGCCTAGGAGGTAGGTGGTGCTATTATTGTACCCATTTTGCAGTTGAACCTAAGGCAAACAAAGATTTAGTAACTTGCCAAAGGTTACATAGCTAATAAGTATCTGAGTCTGGGTTGTAACAAAAGTCTGTCTGACTCCAGGTCTAACATCCAGTGCTCTATCTACTGCACTGTGTAGTTGTCTCCTCTCATATTAATTTACAAGGTGCATTCATTAGCAAACAATTGAATTGGAAATAATTATTATGAAACAAATTAGGAGGCTGAAATATGGTACTTGGAGAGGCAGAGTTTATATTTTTCTTTTAAAAAAAACAAAAGTAAACCTTCCTTGTTAATGTATTGGTCAGTGTCCCTGCCTGTCACGCAGGAGGCTGGGGTTTGATTCCCCAATGGGGAGATGTTTATACATTGGGGGCAGCTAGGTGGCGCAGTGAATAGAGTACCGGCCCTGAAGTCAGAAGGACCTGAGTTCAAATCCAGCCTCAGACCAAACACTTGACACTAGCTGTGTTACCCTGGGCAAGTCACTTAACCCCAATTGCCTAAAAAAAACCAAAAACAAAAAAACCCAAAAGTATTGAAATTGATGTAAAATTACCATATTGAACAAACAGATAGTATAAGGAGGTAGAAGCAAATCTGAATTCAGGACATTTGGTATGAAGTTCTAAACTCTTCCATTTTCTAGCTGTGTGACTCTGGGTAAGTTTTCTTTACAAATATCAGCCACAATTTCTTCATGTAAAATAGTTATTCTGCATAGATTGTCGACCCTATATCATTGTTGAGAAAAATAGATTGAAAAATATAATGGGCTAAATAGATAAGATCAGTTATTACTGTTATACTTCTTGTAAATTGGTCTCCTGGCTTCTAGTTGCTTCCATCAGCATTCTGTTATCAACTTAGCTACCCAGTTGGTATTTTTTTTTGAGGGGGGGAGCAAGGCAGTGGGGTTGAGTGACATGCCCAGGGTCACATAGCTAGTCAGTGTTATGTGTCTGAGGCCGGATTAGAACTCACGTCCTCCTGAATCCAGGGCCGGTGCTCTACCCACTGCACCTAGCTGCCCCCATCCCAGTTGGTATTCTTAAAACAAATATGACCATTCAGTTTGGTAAATATTTATTCACCTCTTCAGATACAAAGGTGTTTAACATAAATTTGTACCCCCAAATACGTATATAGGCATTCAAAGATGAACGTAAAACAGCCCTACCATCATGGAACTTATAATATGCTGAAATATTACTCCTCTACTCAAAAATCTTCATTGGATGTGAGTTGAAAGATGAAATATAAAATTTTCTAGTTAGGCATTTAAGTCCTTTAGTTCTGTGGTTTCTAAATACCTTACCAATCTTATTTCATATTACTGCCCATCACACACTTGCTGTTCAGTCCAACTTGTCTGCTATTCACTATTTACAACAAACTATCTCTTAACCTCTGGCTTTGCAAAGGTGAGTCACTCATCTGTAGAATCCACTCCATGATCTCTGCCTCATACCAACTAGCCTTCAAAACAGAGCTCAGGTGCCACTTCTTATACCGAGTCTTTCTTGATTCCCCTCTAGATCTTAGTGTTTTCACAATAATAGTATTACTCTGTACATATTTGTATTTACTTACTTGTATATATATATAGTGTTTCCACCTCAGTGGAATATATTCATCCTGAGGAAAAGGATTATTTTATTTTTATCTTTATGTTCCTGGAACCTCTGTCATAGATTGGTTGAATTGAATTAATTGCTAAGAACCTAAAATGGAAAAAAAAATAGACTTGTTGCCTTTATATACTTTATATGCTGTTTTAATACTTGTTAATACAACTTAGGAGCACCATAATACATGGCAAACTTCACAACGCTCAAGAAAATTGACACATTTGGAGAATTCTTTAAAACCACTTTTCATTTGTTGTTACTCTGATTTCTTAAAGAGTTAGTTATTATATTAGTGCATTAATGGGTAATTCATGTAGATGATTAGTTGTGTACTGAGGAGCAAGTCCACTTGATGTTGCTAAACCTTGTATTTTTTACTTTTTATTCAATTCTAGATTACCAAAGATGATTTCCTGACTTTTGATTATATACTGTGTATGGATGAAAGCAATCTGAGGTAATCATGTTTTTTAACAATGATGTTTTAAAAGTATTTCCATTTATGTTTAACAGCAGTGAATGGGTCAGATGATACACTGCCAGTAGGAACTTATGATCTTTGTTTTCTCATAAGATGGGATCATAACATACAGAGTATTATTTTCAAATTGTAACAAGCCTTGAGTTATTCGAAATTGGCAGATAGCCATATGTATAAGAAGATGCATGCTAAGATAAGGAAATGTTCAATTAGTCTGATTTAATTTGAAGAAGGGCAGGTTGTGTTACACTGCTTTATATAATAAGATTTATGCTTTCTGCATCAGGGTTGTATGATGTTGATACAATGAGTCATGGGCATTACAATTTCCCTTCTTTCCCCTCCCCCCATTTTGTAACATGATTTAAGTTTGTATTAATATATAGAGGGAAATTTGACAAATGCATTAACTTTAGGGTTTTGTATTAAGGAATGAACATTTAGACAAGCTTGAAATCTTGACCATTATGCTGATTATATCATCAAGGCAACATTTGGTTTAAAAAACAAGTCAAATCTTTTATTATTCTTTAACATTTTAAGATGTAGGCGGATCAGAACTATTCAAATATGTCTTAAAATATTAAATTGGATTTTTATAAAAGTAATGCTATTTTTGAACATTGTGTGTAGTTAAACATCATAGGAACATAATTCAGTATTTATAGTAGAAACCAAAATACTCCATTTTTCTTAAATTGTAACCTATGTGTACGTTTGGTTAAATAATATTTCAACTGATTTCTCTTATTTTTTTTTAAACGTCTTTATTCAAACAGTCATTCTAGGTGGGATAGTTAAGACTTTGAGTATGACGTTGACAATTGTCTGTTGTCTACGGGCTAACCTAGCTAAGTTAGAAGAGTCCCATCACCAGAGCCTACTAAGATCCTATTAAGATGGAAAGGCTTAAGAATGGACTTGGTGACTGACTGTCTCTCATTCCAAGCATAGCTAAGTTTGGAAAGGCTAATCATTAGCTTTATTGCAGATTAATTTATTTCTCAGTCATAGCAAAGATTATCTACTACATTATAGACTCCTGTGTGTCGTCAATTGTGAGTACCAGCAGCAATGAAGTTGGTACAGAGAAGTGTGGGCACACATGCAAAAATATATTAAATTGAGATGATTTTTGCATTTACTACAAATACTACTGCCATTATTATTTTAAAATACCAAGTTTATTCTTAGCTAATTTATATGAGTCTTTCATTTTTTATTCATCTTTGAAAATTAATATTTTAGTACCAGTTACAAAGTGATAATTTGAATATTTACTAAATAAAACTAAATATTTACTTTTAATAACAAACCCAATTTCATATTGAACATGTAACATTTTAAAAAAGTAGTTTAGTGTCAGTGACAGCTAAGTGGCACAGGTTGGACCCAGAGTCAAGGACATCTGAGTTCAAATTTGGCTTCACACACTTATTAGCTGTGTGACCATGATCAAGTCAATTGACTTCTATTGGCCTCAGTTTATTCATCTCTAAAATGAGACTAATAGATCAAATGCAATAATATTTGTGAAGTAGTACAGTGCATGGCACATAGTAAGCACTATGTAAATGTTAGCTGTTAACTATTATTAACCAGAAGTACTTATTTTCTATCATTCAGACTTTCCCCATAATTCTTTTATATATTTGGCAAGAAAAAGCCTAGCTGTATGATTTCAGATATTTATTGGAAGGGGAGGTTTGTTGTATGGAATCACTCATAGATATGTAAAAGCAGCAGGGCAAACCAAAAAAATTATCTGTTATGTATTCTCATTTTAAATTTTATTTTGTTCTTTTGAAAGTGTTCCCTACTCTGTCTCTAGGTTATCAGTACTTGGGTAGAAATTAATTTTGTTTTCTCTTTTTCATAATTGCTTTAAAATAACCATGATTTTTTAATCTTTTTTCTTCTTATATGTGGAGCATATTATCAGTGTTCGCATAAATGTCTTTGAGGTTATTAAGATGTCTTCAGGAAAGCGAAGTGATCTTTATTTTATTTTATTTTTTTATGTTAATGTATTTTTTTCTTTTTTCTTTTTCTTTTCTTTTTTAAAATTTTTTTTCGATATGCTTTTGAGTTGAAAATTTTTTCTCCCTTTTTCTCTCCCCCCCCTCCCCAAGATGGCACACAATCTGACATAGGCTTTACATTTACATACCCATTAAACATATTTTCACATTAGTGAAGTTGTAAGTAAAAATTAAAACCAATAGGAGGAACCATCAGAAAGATGAAACAAAATTCAACTTAAGGTAAAAATAAGTGAGAGCGATTCGACTTCCATAGTTCTTTCTTTGGATGTGGATGGCATTTTCCATCCTGAGGCCTCTGGAGATGTCTTAGATCCTCGTAATGCCAAGAAGGGTTCAGTTTAACATTCTTAGTCATTGCATAACGTGGCTGCTATTGGATACAAAGTCCTCTGGGTTCTGCTCACTTCACTCAGCATCAGACCATATAAGTCTTCTCAGGTTTTTCTGAAGTCAGCCTGTTCATCATTTCTTATAGCACAATAGTATTCCGTTACATTCATATACCACAACTTGCTCAGCCATTCCCCAATTGATGGGCATCCTCTCAATTTCCAATTCTTTGCCACCACAAAAAGAGCTGGAAAACGAAGTGATCTTAAGTAAATGGTAAGTATTTTACAATTTGAGAAGGGAAAGACTTCATTATAACATGTAATGGAAGGGAAAATAATTAAAATTAAAAAATTAATTAAAATAACTATCCCTCCCCCAGAAAATAGTTTGTCTTCATGCAAACTTCCTAGAGCATCTGTATGTTCAAGTGGAGGATAGGTAGTATTTAATTAAATTAGTGTTTATGTTTAGAGAAGCGATCACTGAGGTTTCCTGGGCCATTGTGGAAACAAAGGAAAAAAGTAGTTGAGGGATGAATGAAAAAAATACTAGAAGAAAATAACTAAAACAAAGTGAGCACATTATTAATAAAGAGACAGTACCAAATAAAATAAGTTTGGCAAGATAGGTGAATTAGAGAAAAGTGAAATTATTCCACAGGGTCTTGAAGTAGAAGGGACCTTAGAGTTTATGTAGTCATACCCTTTGAGCTCAGAAATGAGGAAACCAAGGTCCCTGGAAATTGACAAAATCAGGATTTCATCCATGGAACTCAAACTCCACATTCAGTTCTTCAGAGTTCTTCAACTAAGGACAATACTTTTAACTACAGTGGAAAATTTTTTTAAGGGGCTATTTGCTATTTTGAATGTAGTAATGCCTTTTCCTAATGTACGCAAACTAGGGGCAGCGAGGTTGCACAGTGGATAGAGCACCGACCCTGAAGTCAGGAGGACCTGAGTTCAGTTCCGGCCTTGGACCAAACACTTGACATTTACTAGCTGTGTAACCCCAATTGCCTAAAAAAAAAATTTCTAATATATGCGAGCTACTGAAAAAAAAAAGAAAAGATATCATCAGTTAAGCTTTTGTCATCAACTGTGGTTTCAATTTGTGTTGAAAAACTCAACCTTAGTGATATAGTTCATGTAAAGATTGATTTATTTTCCTAAAGGACACTGAACAAATTACAACTGATACACTTCAGGTTTTCTAGATTTAAGTTTCAACTTATTTACATTATTTAAAATTTTTAAATACGGTAAAGGAATTATAGTGATGAAATCTAGGAATTCTGAAATAGGCCTAAATTTCCTCCTCAAATAAACATTGAAGGATGTATTTAAAAAAACAAAACAAAACAGGAAGAAAGTGTAGTAAAGAAGCTGGAGAGTTTATAGTTGATGCAAAAGTCAGGAGACTGTCACCATAATTTTCTTAGCTGGACTAAAACATGATTGAAATAGGACCTAACGACGATTATTTTTAACGCCTCCTTGCAAAGAATTATGAAGATTTTATTACATATTGAGTACTGAACAGAGGAAAGTAAAGAAATGAAAAGAATATAACAAAGGTGGGAATATAATTGTAGTCTGTGGCAAAAAAGTGGAAGGGATGCTTATTTAATTGGGTGAAATGATGAGCCCAGTTTTTAATAGGTTATGCTTTGGATTAAGGATATCCTACTCCATATGTCTTATTGGAAATTGGAAAAATGGGATGAAAGAAGTTTGAAGTACAGAAATGTAAGATGGGACAAGGGGGGTTGCCTGAGGGGAAAGGTAGATAAAAAGTGGAAAAGAATAAATTGAGGTTGTTTTAAGAAATCTTTAAAAAAAAAAGATTGATAACCACTGATATTGAATAGTTTGGTTACAGACTCTTAGAAGCAAGGAGCTGAATCAGATAACCTATTAACATGCTTTGAAGCTGTTTCCTTCAGTCTATGAAATTTTCTTTCTCATTGTCCCATCATCCTTGACAGAAAAGAAAGGGAGAATAGTTTGTACCTTTCTATCTTTATTGAATAATTGAATGTCATTTTTATATAGAATATCAGTAAAAGTACAATGAAGTATTACAACTTATGCAACATCTTGTATAGTTCCTTTAAAGATTTTTCTGAGTTCTGAGTTTAAAACCAGGCCACTTTGCTGGATTTTGATATGATGATATGGATATTTTGCATTGCCCTAGCAGATGTCCATGTTTAACCTGAAACCGTAGGTTTAAAAACTAAGTTGGTTTTAATTTTACAGAGATTTGAATAGAAAAGTTAATCAAGTTAAAAACTGCAAAGCTAAAGTTGAACTTCTTGGAAGCTATGATCCGCAGAAACAACTTATTATTGAAGATCCGTATTATGTAAGTATCATTTGTACTTCCTAGCTTTAATTTTTCTTTTTCTGGACTTTAGGGAAGCAAACATGCCTTTTTATCCTGCCCTGTTAAGTGACAACTTAAAGCAACTGTACTTTAAACAATGCTTTTTATTTCTTTCCATGTTTTTAGGGAAATGACTCTGACTTTGAGACTGTATATCAGCAGTGTGTGAGGTGCTGCAAAGCATTTTTGGAAAAATCTCATTAAGGCTCACACTCATTTATTGCTGAAGGACAACAGTGATTGACATCTACTTAAAAATGATGTATGTATATCAGTTGATGTGTTATTAAAGAGTAATAATGTGCTACATTTTGAGACCATCGTTGTTTCTTCAATTCATTTAGTGTTCACATATGTTTTAATTTGAAAGGTAATGAACATCAGTCATTATTTTTGAAGTAAGAATATTTTCTTACATTGATTATAATTATTAAACTAGCTAGAACTCCCAGTCTATGCCTCAGATTTTAAAAATGAATTAATTATATAGGGGAACAAACTAAAATTTGCATGTGAAAACTAAGAAACCTCAGCACAGTCATTTGTTAAAAATGTTTGATAAGAGTCTTACTTTGAGATGGTCTCATTTATGTGTAATTGGAATCTTTAACAGGTAATGAAAACATTTGCCTTTGTGTCCTAGAAGACAATAGAAAATAACTGAGGTCGTTGTGAAAAAATAAAGAAAAATGTATTTTATTGTTTCAGCAGTCGTTTAATGACAATAACTTAATGAAGAACAAATATTCTTTCTGTTCATCTTTACCATCTTTTAGTATTTTGGCTGTCTATTAAAATAAATGTGTGCCCTGCCCTGGGAGTTTGTGATGTGAATTTTATACAATTACACCTCACAGTGAGGGAATAAGGGGGAATTATTTATGTAATTTTTAAAACTTGATTAATCTCTTGATCTTTATACAGGGTGTCCCAAAAGTGTTAATATTGTTCTAAGTCATTAAAGCTTTTGGGGATATCCTGTATGCAAGGATTTTGTTTTAAAGAAGTTAATTTGTCCATTGACTTCTGTTGTCTCCCTCAAATTTTAGTTTTATAACAAATGAACAACAGCATCTTACTATTTTATATCATTTGGGCTCTTTTATATTATAAATTTGATGTAAGTTATTTTACTTTCAATATCACCTGAAGCTTCCACTGTACACAGGGATGGATAATGTAATAAACTGAACATTTGGGATCAGAAGGAGCAATAATATATAATGCAATATGATTAAAATATAGTACCTAGAGAAATTTGGAGTATGTTAGTAGATTTTCTTTCATCAATGTTTAGCAGATTTGTAGGATGTGTGTAATATCACATTGAAGGAATTATACTTTTTAATTCATTTGGACACCTCACAAAATTTAATTGTTTTAAAAATAAACAGAAATTTGCAAAAAGATCTTGAGATACAGGTCTATTCCCTAACTTTTGTATGTTGCCTAAGAAATAAAGTATAATAGTGATTTTAAGAAATTTTTCTTTCTGTTGACATGGATTGTAATGTGTAACATGTTGATATGGATTGTAATATGACCTTTGAAACTAGGAAGTAAAAAAGTATAAATAAGCAAATTACTTTCAGATAATTCAAGAAATCTCTATGAAAGTTTCTCACTTTAGAGAAGGCGGTTAAGACAGTTTTCTTTTGAGGCTACAAAAAGCAAAGTAATTTTCTCAAACTGCCTACTGAGAAGAGGAAAAGAACTGGGCAAGGGAGAAGGGATGATAAAACCAGCAAGTGCCCTTGATGCTCTGGTTCTGTGTCTGGCAGTATCTCTCAGTGGGGTATGAAAGGGTTTGGGGGAGCTATGTTTGCTTCCTCATTGATTCGTTTTTCCTCTCTTCTTCAGGCTTAGGTCTGACCCTTCCTGACTTATAGCTATTATATTTCTTTACACTACTCTTTGATCAGTCTGCTGCCTTTATCCTAAAATTACAGTGTTCCATGATTTGTTACAATGAGGCATTACATGTGATATGTTGATTGGAAACAAAAAAAAAAGATAGGTCTTGGGATTGTTGAAAGTGCTGCAGAGTCTCCAAATGCAATCTAGCCTGCTCTTTTTTTTTGTATTAAATTCTAAGCTTAGATCATTATCCACCTTCAGCAGCTATATAAGCTTTAAGTACTGATTCAGTAGTTAAGTCAGGTGTCTGTCTAACTACATATATTACCCTAGCAGTATGTGTTCTTTATTTACTTGTGGATCTCCTTGAGGAGTCCCTGTAGAATTCTAGAGATCCATAAAAATTAGCATAGTGTCATTCACAAACAGGCACCTGGAGAACCTCATCATCATTAGGGAATTTTTCTTTCATGTGGCTTCCTAGGAGATATCCTGCTTAACAGTGACAGACACCATTGTTGAATCTGTTTCCCTATTTTAACCCTCTACTAAATATTAGTAGAAGATCACTAATCATTATCTCTGTAGCAAGGTGTCTTTATGTGATTATTATATGCTTGGGGATGTGCTATAGCTTGGGAAAACTATTATGGACATTTTTATTGCAGTCTTGTCTTATTACATCATAATAGTTTACCCCACTATCCCTTCCCTATCCCCTCATAGATTTATCAAATATAATAAATTGTATTTTTAAAGACAAGAAAGAAATCATCATAATTGATGAATACGTTGGAAAACTCTGAAATTCCCTTCCCATTTTCTTTTTACAATATTATTTTTAGGTTCATTAAAAAATTTTTTTTGATTTCTTAATTCTTTCATTTCTGTCCTTCACTTCTCCTATTGAAAAGGAAAGAAATATGATATCAGTTATAAATGTGAAAGCATGCAAAACATTCCATATTGGCCATATTGCCTCCCCCCCGAGAAAAAAAAAGCCGGCAAAAGAAAGTGAAAAAATTATGCTTTAATCTGAGCTCTCAATCCATCAGTCTGTTCTCTGGATGTGGATAGCATTTTTCATCTTAAGTCTTCA
This sequence comes from Phascolarctos cinereus, assembly GCF_003287225.1. Taxonomy (NCBI): domain Eukaryota; kingdom Metazoa; phylum Chordata; class Mammalia; order Diprotodontia; family Phascolarctidae; genus Phascolarctos; species Phascolarctos cinereus. Next base: position 186,878,386 of record NW_027555625.1, read on the forward strand.
GAATTGTTTTAGATTATTATAGTCATCAGAATAGTGAAGCCATTCACAATTGATCATTGTTGGAGTATTGCTATTACCATATACAGTCTTCTCCTGGTTCTACTCACTTCATCTTGTACCAGTTCATATAAGTCTTCCAGGTTTTTTTTTTAAGCATCCTACTCATTTTTTATAGCACAGTAATATTCCATCACAATCATATACCACAACTTGTTCAGTCATTCCCTAGTTGATTGGTATGCCCTCTATTTTCAATTCTTTGCTACCAGAAAACTGTACAGATAGGACATTCCCCCCCCCCCCTTAAATTTCTTTGATATGTAAACCTAGTAATGGTATTGCTAAGTCAAAGGATATTATAGACATTTGGAAATACTTCCAAGTTGCTCTCCAGAAGGGTTGGATCAGTTGAGATCTCTACCAGCACTATGTTAGTGTCTCAGTTTTTCTCTATCTCCTCCAATATTTGTCACTTTCTTTTTATGTCTTATTAGCCAGTATGATAGATGTGAGGTAGTACCTCAGAGTTGTTTTAATTTGCATTTCTCTAATCAGTAGTGATTTAGAACATGTTTTCACATGACTATAGATAGCTTTGATTTCTTCTGAAAACTACTTGTTAATATCCTTTGACCATTTATCAATTGAGTGATGACTCTTTTTTTTATATTTGACTCAGTTCTTTACATATGTGAGAAATGAGGCCTTTATCAGAGAAACTTGCTGTAAAATTTTCCCTCCGTTTCTCACTTTATCTTGGCTGCATTGGTTTTGTTTGTGCAAACTCTTTAATGTAATGCAATCAAAATTAGCCATTTTACTTCCCATAAACCTTTGTCTCTTGTTTGGTTATAAATTCTTCCCTTATCCATATATCTGACAAGGTAAAATTTTCTATGTTCCCCTAATTTGCTTACGATAACTCTAAATTTATATCTATCTAAATCATTTATCCATTATGTTGGTATATGGTGTAATATGTTGATCTATGCCTAGTTTCTGCCCAACTGCTTTCCAGTTTTCCTAGAAGTTTTTGTCAAATAGTGAGTTCTTGTCCCCAGAGCATGGATCTTTGGGTTTATCAAACAGTACATTATTGTGGTCATTTATTATTCCATTCATTGACCTCTCTTTTTCTTAGCTAGTACCAGATTGTTTTGATAACTGCTTTATAATACAATTTGAGATCTGATAACTCATATACTGCCTTTTTTCACATTTATTTTTCATTGATTCCCTTGATATCCTTGACCATTTGTTCTTCCAAATGAATTTTATCATTTTTTCTAGCTCTGTAAAATAATTTTTTGGTAGCTTGATTATTATGGCACTGAATAAATAAATTAATTTAGGTAAAATTGTCATTTTTGTTATATTGGTCTGGCCTTCTCATGAGCAATTACTCTTTCTTTAGTTGTTTAGACCTTTATTTGTGTGAAAAATGTTTTGTAATTGTGTTCACGTAGTCCCTGGGTTTGTTGTGTCAGGTAGACTCCCAAGTATTTTATGTTATCTGCAACTATTTTTGATGAAATTTCACTATCTCTTGATGCTAGGCTTTGTTGGTAATATATAGAAATGGTGATGATTTATGTGGGTTTATTTATTTTATATCCTGCAACTTTGCCAAAGTGTCCATTGTGTCAGCTAGTTTTTTAGTAGATTCTCTAGGGTTCTCTGAGTATACACATCATTTCATCTACAAAGAATGATACTTTTATTTCCTTATTACCTATTCTCATTCCTTCAATTTCTTGTCTTATTGCTATAGTTAGCCATTCCTAGCACAATACTGAATAATAATGATGATAATGGGCATCCTTGCTTCACCCTAGATCTTATTTGGAAGGCTTCTACCTTAACCCTGTTACAGATAGTACTTGCTGATGGTTTTAAGTGGATTCTAGGAATTCATGTTGGACTTAGGTCCAGTTCACTTTGGGTTTTTTTGGGGGGGGGAGTGGCTTTGCTTGTGGCTGTTTTGATATCAGTGTCTTCTGAGTTTGTATCTTAATCCTTCCTATCTCTTTAGTAGCTTTTTATGGTCAGATTCTTTTGTTCTTGTTGTCTGCTCATTTTCCCAACCTGTTTTTCAATTTTATATTAAAGTTAGGTCTGCTCCTAGGCTGGAAAGGTGACTTTCCCAAGCTTCAAGTTTTTGTATTGCTGCTTTTAGAACTAGTTCTAGGACTCTGTAAGTTTTAGTGCTTCAAAGGTGGTATGATCTAAGGAGATGTGTTCATTGCTCTCCTGGACTTGCTTTGGTCCCCTACAGCTGCCAGTGTTAGTGCTCTTTTTGAGCTCTCCTGTCAACCTCCTGGTCTAGAAAAATATCTCCCCCAACCTTCTGTGGGCTCTGTCACTCCAGGGTTTGATTTGAGGTCTTAGATTTTAAAGTTGTTAGGATGGAGATTTTGAGAGTTCTGCTGAGTTGCTGCCTATATTCCACCATCTTGGCTTTACCTCCAATGTGGAGGTAAATTTACCTCCCCTTCTCATTTTCACCTAGGTTACCCATTTTGTGCATATTAGGCTATTTAAAGACGTGAGAAAATGGGCATGTGGATTGATAATTATAAATTATTGGTTGACTTTTTTTTGTATTCTTCGGATATTTTCCCCACTTTGAGGTGCTTTGAAAGTTTATTTTTGAAATCCTCTTTCCTTTGTCATGGCTTTCCACTATATGTATTTGTTCAGGTATAGATGTTCTTGACAATTTTCGTAAGTGCAATGGTCACATGGGCACTAAAGCTTAAATTCAAAATGTCGTTCCATTGTCATCGATGTAGAAAGTAAATCATTGTAGAAACATTCAGGCCTCTTTTGTCCCCCTTTCTGTTTTGGTTAAGTTATTAAAATCATTTGGGTTAATATAATAAATTTTGAGGCATAAAATTGAAGTACATAGTTATCCCCTGTCACAAGTTGTTACAGATAAATGGTTTCTTAAAATTAAACTAAACTAAACAAGATTTCTGAGTTTTTGTTTTTAGGTTTGTTTATGCTAATAAGTAGATGTTTTATATTTAGATTCAGCTAAGGTAGAGGGCTGGATTGGAGTCAAGAGGACCTGAGTGCAAATCCAGCTTCAAACACTTAACTAGCTATAGGATCCTGGAAAAGTCACTTGATGGCCCTCTGTTTCAGTTTCCTTCTGCATTAAATGAGGATAATGATAGCATTTACCTGTTAGGCTTGTTGCAAGGATGAAATGAGATGATATTTATTTATAAATTGCTTTACAGACCTTAAAGAACTATATTAGTGCTAATTCTTATTATTTTACTTTCTTAGTCTCCTTGTCTTAAGTATGCAGCTTCAAACTCTAGCCAGGAGGACTGGATTTGAGTCTCAGCTTTGAAAGTGACTATCGTTGTGACTTGGCTAAGTCTTCTTCATCCATAAATAAGAGGGTTGCACTTTCCTTCAGCTCTGAAATAATGTTAATCAGGTTGCTGAGCTTTCTTTCCTCTAGAATCTTATGGCCGACTGACTAGCTATATTTCGCATATTGACATGGCATAACTTGAAATTTGCAAAAACCTGTAAGAAGAGAATTTTTATCACTTGGAAGGGTTTAGAAAGAAGTATATTAAAATTGATGGTCCCAAAAGTTGTTTATAATTCTCTTTCTAGGATTGTTAAATCATGTGTGAAGAGTGGCAAATGCTGTAGTACTTGCAGTATTTGCTGCTATATTAATCTCATTCACATCCTTTATTAAATAATTTATTTTACCTTTGTGAGAAACTACACTTAAAGTATGTAATAACTTGTTTATAAGAATATCATTTAATTTTTTTACTTGGGATTAGAGGCTGTAAGAAACCTATATCATTTCTTTGCTTTTTTTCATTTTTTACTTACTCCCATAACTATCATTAAAATTATTTGATATTAAAATTCTTGCATTCACAATGTTGAACACATTATGAGTGAAAACTCATAATAAGAACAGCATACTATACCAAACATTTCATTTATTACTTATGCTTATTTACAGTATTTACATATTGCACATTAGCTGGAATGTTTTATACAGATATTATACAAAAAAAAAAGAAATTAGCTTAGGTGGAATCCCCACACACAAATTCACACTCCTCTTGTCTCCAAAAGATTTTTTTTTTAGTTTTCTTTTGTGTTTTTCATGCAATTTTAAACTAGGCTCCAGGAAAATTAGAAAAGTGGTAAATTATCATGAAACCTCTCCATATTCTGTTATAACAGATTATTTTGTGAATTCTTATTTCAAAAGAATGCGCTTTGAAATTTCCAGATCATTAAAGAAAATGGTATTCTTCTGGCCGAACCCTATATTCAGTATTTAGGAGGACTACATGTAGAAAGTGGAGTGGTAACATTATTCTTTTAAAAGAAAGTATTAAGTAGAACTGGTATTGACAATATACAAAGCACAAGTTGAAGGAATTATGGAAGAGTCTGTCAGTCTGCAAAAATAAATCTCTTGTTCACAATGGAATATGTTTATAAAGGTATGAAGTTCGATTTCCCTGTTAGGTTCCAAGGCACTTCTCATGGTTCTTGGCATTCTGCTGCTTTATGGCTCTGCCCCCTGTGGGGAATAGAAAAATAAATTTTATTGGGTATCTGCTGTCTTTCATGAAACTATGTTTACATCTATGCATATATATGTACATATATAGGAATATATTTAAAATAGAGGATACATAAAATTTTGTTTCTATATATTCCTCCAAGATTTCTTAGAAATTTTAAGCAGAATTCATATTGTGACAGTAACTAAAGATATTTTACCCCCCCCTTTTTTTAAATATTTGAGTCCTACTATCACCATTTTTTAGTTCTTTTCAGAAAAATTGGTAAAAATTAGATTTTGGAAAAAATGATTTCCTTTTAAGTAAAAGTTATTGAATACTCAACCAAGCTCAATTTGAGGAATAGTAGTACCTTTAGATAAGCAAAATGTTGCAATGGAATATTGAATTTGGGAGTCAGAAGATGCAGGTTTAAATTCAGACTCTGCTACTGACTCTCTGTGTGTGGTATGTAAATCACTTAACTTCTTTGGACCTCAGTTTGCTCATCTGAAAAGTGAAGGAATTGGACAAAATGATCACTAAAGATCCTTAAATGCTAAATCTATGATCAGTCAATCAATAAACATTTATTCTGTGCCCACTGTATCCCAGGCCCTGTGGTAAACACTGAATCTTGAGTCAAATACAGATAGAAACGGGAGTTTCTGTACAGAAGGATCCCTGTTGCCTACATTGATTTAGAAAAGCACATCTTAACATTATCTATGTTCTATTGTATTTTATTTTATTTATTTTGTTAAATATTTCCCAGTTACAGGAGCGTTCTGGAATATTGCTGCTATGTGTTTGATACTTCTGATTTAGATACTTGTTTTGCTATATCAATAATTTCATTAAATCAGGTTCCATTAATTGGCTTTTTTTTTTTTGTAATTTCAAAGCAGTGGGAAGAAAACTAAGGTCCCAAAGGTTAAGTATGTTTCTGAAGGTCATACCTGTACTAAGTAACAGCCAGAATTTGAAACCAGGTCCTCTGACTCCAAATCCAGCACTTTTTCCATTGTATCATGTATTTATCTATGAATGAACAATTTGGTAAGCAACCTAACAATGAAACAAGACGATAAATAAAATTTTTGAGCTAGAAAGGAGAGACCTTAGAGATCATCCAGTTTAGCCCCTAAATTTACGTATGAACAAACTGAGGTCTATAGTGGTTGAAGTGACTTATACAGTCATTCAGGTAGTAAGTATCAGGGCCTAACACTTCTCATTCAAAACCAGTTCCCTTTTAGTTATATAAATGGTGGAGGGAATATTTCATGATAAAAAAGGTTTTCAGGCATTACAAGGGACCCTCATGTTACATAAATTACTATCTTAGATAATAGTGTATTAATGAAGAATAACAAGGTGGAATTGTTCTATGTAAATGAAAGGAAACTATGTTTCTTCCCAAATACTCTGTAATTTAGGCTTTTCATTAATTTATATTGACCTCTTCCAGTTAAAATTAACAAGGTTTGACTGTATTTATGACAGTTTTAAATTTGAGTCATAGTTTTATCATTGTGGTTTATTAATACTAAGAGTTCCTTGGCAAAAAGTTGTGCCCAGATATTAAAAAAACACCAAAAATCCAAATTCAGCTGTGTGCTTAATCAATTGCCCATTAAAAAAAAATATAACCACTTAAGACAAAGGGTTAGAGTTGAACAACAATTTTTTTTAAAAAGCTGCCACACTTGGCTGTTTGTGTTATTGTGTAGTATTGTGTCTGTATTCATGAAATCAACCTGATTTCACGTAGCTACATGGTAATCTTAAAGTCCATTTGATGCCAGTTGCTGATGTAGATAAGTAGGAGTACACAGATTGTTTACTCGTCAATCAAAGTTGTATGGATAAGACAGGTTTTTCTGACCTGACTGCAAAGACAGCATCCCAAACAGAAATGGACCCTGTAGCTAAAGTAATTAGCCATAGGACAGACTGTATATGTCCTTACTGTTATAGAAACATCTTTCAGATTTTGTGCCATGTTTTCTGTAAATGGGCACACCTTGATTTGTTGTTCATAGAGAAACCCAGAGATCAAAGGGTTCCTTTGGTGGAGTGGAAAAATAAAGCTCTTTAGCCTTGTGTCTAGACCACCTTCAGTGCTTAACTCTTAAAGCAGACAAGGAATATTTGAGTTAAAATTGCTGAGGAGTGGGGAAAGGGAAAGAAGTACGACTATCAGAAAGACTGAAGTAGAATCAGTGGAAATCTTAATTGGATCAACATATTTATTGAGCATGTCATCCTAGCCTTGCCTCTTCCTAGCTCTCTAACCTTGAAATCAAGTGATTTAATTTCTCAGAAGTTCAATTTCCTTACCTATAAATAAAAGGAGCTAGACTATATATGAGATATTATATGTGATCTCTTAGATCTAGCTGAAAGGTCTGTGAATTTTCTCAAACAAATTGACCCGAGACCCGACCTCAACTTGGAGAAGTTTTGAGTCCATCTATAATTGTCACAAATACTGCCCCCCCAAAAAAAATTCTAACATTGATTGCAAATACCATTATCTGTGTCACCTTATATACTACCTAATGAAATAATATTTTTCTCTTATTTTTTATCCAATTCTAAATATTTGCAAGCATTATTTTCCTATACCGTGTAGCATTCCTGTAAAGGAAAACCATCATTAATTCCATTTATCATGTGGCAAAACATTGTGACTTTTGTGAGATCATAGCAAGGTGTGATAGCAAAAGCAGAACTAGGATTGAAACTGTTGACTCCCTAGCCCTTCAGATGTGATATTTATTCAAATTAGACAATTTTAAATGTCTCCATGTCTATATGAGAAATCTATAGATAATACACCTGTATCCCCTTCATTAGCTCTAACTATATACCCTAGTCTGTATAGTTAAATGAGGAAAATGTCCACTTAAATGATTATAGGTGAATGGACCATAGGCGAAGGTTACATTTTTTTTTAAACCACGTGAGGCTTTCTTGTCCATCTCCAAAAGCATAAATTATTTAACTACACAATAACATTTTGTAAAACGTCTTAAGACAGCTTACACATTTTTTAAAGGTCTAGATCAATTGTCATTTCCACCAATTAATCCCCCCTTGATTACCTCTAGATAGAAAGGACCTCTTATTTAATTCGACAGCCTTTTGTATTCCTTTTATGAGTTTGGGTTAGACCTGTGATTTCATTATCATTAGATGTGCTGGGTAAAAAAAATTTCTCTAACAGTATACAGCAGGGCTTGTCCTGCAACATAGGGGCTTTTTGGGTTGCCTGGGACACTGAGGGGTCACATAGCCAGTATGTGTCAGAGATAGGACTTGAACCTGGATGTTCCTGTCTCTAAATTAGCCATTATTCTACATTCCCTCATTTTGTGCTTTTTATATGACAACTTGTATTGGATTTGTCTCAGTGGTATTATAGGGTTTTGGACCAGCAGAAATCTGGATTCAGATCTATCTTCCCACACTAATTAGTTCTGTGAAACTAAGTAGGTAACTTAATTTACCAGAGACTAAGTTTCTTCATCTAGAAATTGAGGACAATAATTGTTGTTTTTACCAGTGAGGATCAAATGACTATCCATAAAACATTTAACAAATCTTAAAATGCTACATAAATGCCCATTATCAAGCAGCTCCAGGACTTCTGGGTGGAGAACCTGCAGCCTGGAAGTTACATGTGGCCTTCTAGGCCCTTTTGACTGAGTCCAAGTTTTCAGAACAAATCCTTTTATTAAGGGGATTTTTTTCTGTGAAGTTTGACTTCAGTCAAAGGGCCCCACTTGAGGACCTAGGGGGCCACATGTGGCCTCAAGGCAGCAGGTTCCCAACCCCTGATAACCTATTGCTAGGACAGTTGTAAGAAGTTGGAGGGCAAGAAACCTTTTGTTTTTTTCCTGGCATCTCCCTATTACCTAGTATGAGGAACTGTATATAGTAGTCTTTGAACGAAGGAAGAAAGCAAATGAAAACCAGAGAGAAATCAGTACACATAAATTGGCAATTAATCACTATTTTCTACCCTCCCATGATTTAAAAAAGTATGGTAGAAGTTTCTCCTACGTTCAAATGTATTGACCATAACAAGACTGGTATGTTTCTGAAGTTGAGTGACAGAATCTTGAATGAAATTTAAGTTATTTGCTTTCAGTGTTCATTTATGAAAGCTGCATGGTATAGTGGAAAAAACTCTAGGGTAGGAGTCAGGAAACCTTGATATGTGATATTGGATAAAGATCCTTGATGCTCTTGTCTTTAAATTGGGGTTAGGCTAAATAATGGTAAGATTTTGTGCATCTCTATTATGTGAGTCTATGGAAATAACACTGATGTAAGAGGTAGGCCCCCATCCTGCCACTAAGTTATTTTTGTGATTTTGGGCAAAGGGTTTAACTTTCCCTGAGCTCCATTTCTCATTAGTGAAGTGAAATGACTTTTTTGTTGTTCAGTCATTCAGTCATGTCTGACTCCTTGTGACCCCACGGACTGTATTATCCCTTGTGGTTTTCTTGGCAAAAATACTAGAGTGGTTTGCCATTTCTCTTTCTCCCATGGATCACCTTTTTAGTGATCTAGTGAGGCAAATGGGTTAGGGTTAAGTGACACGGCTAGTTAGGTGTCTGAGGCTGAATTTGAACTCAGGTCTTCCTAATTCCAAGCCCATGCTGTATCTACTGTACCACTTAGCTGCCCAAACAGATTCCTACAACTCTAACATCTTTATTTTAAAGATAAATTTCCAATGCATTTGATGTGAAGATGGGTGGGAAAATTAGGAAAAATTGATGGATCATTACATATATTGATTTTAAGAGATCAGTGTAAAAATTTTAAACCATATTCTCAAGATATATGGCTGTATCTTGATAGAAACACATCATAATGCCAGTTTCATAATCACTATTACAGGTTAAGGGAAAACTAGTTGCTACATCAGAAACTTGGGAAAGCACAGTCATGACTGTTAGTAAATTAAAAATATGGTAGCTGCATTGAAGGAGGATAATGGTGGAATTCATTTGTCAGTTCCTTTTCTCAAACTTGCATGAGTACAGTTACTCATATGCTCATTCATGTATACAAATAAATGAGTAAGAGCTTGGAAGTGAATGGGCACCAAGTTTTGAACATACAAACACAAATGTGTAATCAGCGATACCTTCAATTATACACTGAGTCAACTGCTGAAATTAACTAGCTAATGTGCTTTGTTTTATATTAACACATCTTCTGTGCAAAATGAATCATCCTATGAATAATTCATAGCAGCTGCCTGGGGTTCTTTATAATATGGACCAATAGGGGGTACCTTGTATATATGACCAATATTTGGAAAGATTAAGATACTTCTAAACCTTATTGAAAGGGAGCTAACCTTAGCTAAGAGAATGATTGTTTTCATACTCCCATTAATTTTTCATGTCCCAAAGACAGGATTCACAGCCTTGGTATGCAGTCCAACGTTGTTATCTGTCAGGGTACTTACCTTATCCTTCCATGCACACTGGACTCACAGCCAACCGAGTAAGAAGCCTGGCACATCTTTTATAGTCTACAGTGAAAATAAATCATAAATGGGTCTATTAGCAGAGCAAGGCTCCAAAACATACCTTTTTTTTCTTGATAAAATACATGCTTAAATGTTCTCTAGAGTATTTAACTACAATATCTATCTACCTTTTAAAATATAATTTATTTGGGAACAACAAGGATCTGCAGTGGATGCTAAGTTTATTTAATAATTGATATTACTTGAGGGGCTTCTGCCTCACCTGGCAGAAGTGAAGAAATGACATAGTTGGAAGGGAGGAGGGAAATCTACCACTGAGCTCTTCTCTTTTCTTTGTTTCCTTTCCATTGGTTATCAGAGTTCACTAAAGTCCTAGTTTTTAGTCCATTTCCCTGTGTAGGAAGTTTTAAAACAGGTGCACTGTTTCCTTCAACAGTGAACATTTATTAGGCAAGTGATAAACAACTACAATGTATACTATGTGCATTAAAGAGATACAAATCATAAAGCTGGGGCAAGGAGGAGGGAGAGGATGTTGCCAACTAGATTAAGTTAAGCTTTGAGAAGGAGGCAGTGTTTGAAGTGGGTTTTAAGAGAGGGACAGAAGTTGAAAAAAAGATTCCAGGCATAAGATCAACGTGAGGAAAGACAGCTAGATACACATAGTGTATTGTATGTTAGGGGACATTTATTCAGTTTGGACTAAAGTATAAAGTGTATCGAGGGGATTGATAAAAGATATAATGATAACAGGTGTTGGAGAATCTTCAGTGCCTAGCAGGAGTATGAATTTTCCTTGGGTGGCAGCAGGGAGCCATTGAAGATGAAGATAGTATTGGACCAGATATATGCATAAAAAGAAAAAAAAAGATTCTAGGAACAGTATGTGGGATTGATAGGCGAGGGGAAAGACTTGGCAGTTAGATCCCCTGGAGAAGGCTTGTTGCCTATAGTAATAGTGCAGGTGGGTTCTAACAAGAAACTAGGAACAACTCATCTATTTACAAAACATTTTGCCTGTGAGGAATGTGATTTTACCATTATGAGGAAGATGCAAGCTAACCCTTAGGATCCTGAGAGTGTGGAAATTGGTAATTTGAATTTGAAAACAAGTCTTCAAAGAAATAGTGACATGATCCTTATAGAGGTAGTGTGGTTTAGTAGATAATGATATGGATTTGGAGTCAGGAAGGCCTGATTTGAATCCATCAGGCACTGACTAGCTGTGTTACTAGTTGTATGACCCTGTGCAAGTCCTCTATTTAAGTTCTGTTTCCTCATGTGTACAAAGGGGATAATAATAACACCTACTTCACAGGGTTGTAGTGAGTACTAAGTGACATAATATATGCTAAGTACTTTGTAAGCTTTAAAATGCTAATTAATATTATGATTATTATTAGCCTATAAATTAATGAATTCTCAAAAGAGAAATGCAATTCTGCTTCTAAATGGGACACAGTCCATTGCCTTTACCAAATTAACTGATAATTTGGATGAGTAAACAAGTATACCTAACTTATAACACCACATTAATTAAAGATGGGGAAATAGCCAGTTGGATAGTAGCACAGTACTACATAAAAAGTATAGTATAGATTCTTTACTACTATATTAGAGTTAACGTGGTATAATAGAAAGAATACTGGATGGTGGAGTCAGACAACCTGGGTTTAAATCCTACCTTTAAATCCCATTAACTCCCTGTGTGACCTTAGGCAAGTCATTAACATCTCCAGGCCTGTTTCCCTCACCTGTATGATAAGGCACTTGGACCAGATCACAAAATCCCTTTCAACTCTGGTACTCTGATTCTATTAGTATGTGTTTGAGAAAGTATCCAGTTCCATAGATCAGGTGATCTAGATTCTGTACTCTACCACATTCTTTGAGTTTACTGTGGATAAATAATTTTATTTCTATCAAGCACCAAATTAGCCTTATTTTAAGATTGTGTATGATAATTATTATGAACAGTGTTTTTAATGTCTCTCTTAAATCCTTGCATAATTTGGGCTCCAGAAATAAAGTATTTGACTTAATAATTGAAAATTTTATAATAATTTTATTTATACTAGATATAATTCATATTTCTCTAATGCTTTAAAGTTTCTATAGTGCTTTCCTCATGTTGGTCTTATGTCTTATATTGGTTGGGCAAATTTGATTGCTCCCATTTTGTACACTTAATGTTTATTGAATGAATGTGTGAATGTTACAGATTAGAAACCAATTGAGAGCTTAAGTGACTTGCCCAGGATCATACTACTCCTAAATGTCAAAATGAGGATTCCTACTTAAGCCTTTCTTCCACTATCCTCCAGGGTACACATATTCCCCACAAATCTTTATCTTTATCTTGCATTTTAAATTTGAATTGCCTTTGGAAATGTCATAGTGATGTTGGATCAGCTCTATTCTCCCTATCACAGAGGAGAGATGAGATACTGAGCTTTTCTTTGAGTGGCACTCCTAGCAGCTTAATCTTTTGTCTGTCTGGCAATTTTAACAGAATTTTTAGACCCAGCAAGCTTGCCTTCAAGAAGAGCTAGGATATAGATCAGACGTGCCATCAGACAATTCCCTTAGGTGAGTTGTGACTATCAGGAAGAGTTGTAGTAGAAAGAATACAAAAATGGTCATCAGGAGACCCAAATTTTGGTCTTAGCTTGGCCACTAGCTTTCCCTTTGGCCTTGGAAAAGGCCCTTTACCTCCCTACTCTCAACCTTTTATGCCTGTAAAATGATGGGGCTGGGGCTGGAATAAATGATCTCTAAGGTCTCTTTTAGCTCTAATTCTTGATGGTTACACAATTTCTCCTGTAGAATTTGTGTTTTTATACACAAACATATGTACATACATGTGTATATGTAGAAATACATATGTCCTGTATTTAACTGGGAACATGTATCCCTTATAATGTGATCTCCCTAAGGGTAGGAACTATCTCACTTTTGATTTGTATCCCCAGCATCTAGCAGAATGCTTGATATATAGGTGTTTAATAAAAGTGTGTTGATTGATTGATTGGTTGATTGATTGATTGATGGATGGTGGAACTTAAGTGTACTTCTAGCTATTCAGGTCAACAAAAGATGTGGTTTTTAGTCCTGTCTCTACCACATACCTATGTGACCTTGGGTAAGTCACTTCTCTCAGGCTCAGTTTCCCCATTTATAGTGAGAATAATACTTTTACCGTCTACCTCACTGGGTTGTGAGTAATTGTTGTGTAATCTTTAAAACACTAGAAATTGTGATATTATTACTAACTTAGAGGCTTGTTATGAAGACCTAATACAATAATAATTATGGAAGAATGACTGGTAAATGCTGTATAAAGAAGCTGTATATACAGGCTAAAGCTTATCACTAAGACTTTTGGAGCATTATGTGTGTTTAAGAACATGGGGTCCAACATTTTACAGTGAAAATGGAGGAAGCTGATCTTTCCTTACCTTCTCACTTCCCTTATGTATAATAGACAGGAGGGTTGGTCAAAAGGCTGTGTGCCAGCCAGCTGTGAACTGATATTCATACATTGAGAAAACCAATCATTTCATGTAATTCACATCTTCAAGAGGACCTTGCTTACTCAGTAAGATTTTAATGGATCCCAGTCACTGCATATATAATAGGAGATTTTATTTTATGATGAATAATAGCTGTAGATGGGTGGTGTGACATGACTCAGCTAAATAATTGCATGAAAATTTGGGGCTGCAAATTTTGGTGACATAATGTACAGTAGAATTTAGCACCCCACTTTGCCTTTAAAAAAAATTTTGAACCCTGAAGATCAGCCTATAGTTAAAATGTTTCCAAGAAGTAAGGAAGGGGAGACAGGATCACAAGTTAATAGTAGTGTGCCTCCCTCTACAGATCAGCTAATATTGTATTTCATATCAGCTAAATTCTTATTCCAGCCTAATCACTACCATACTCTGCCTTTTGCCAAAGATTTTTGCATCCTGATAACTGGATTGCTGGCAAAATGAAAAACAGCATGGTTTTGGGGATAGCCTGTTGGATTGGCAGTCAGTAGACCTAGGTTCTGATCCTAGCTTTGACCCTAACTAGCTCTGGGACCTTGAGCAAATCAGTTACCTTTCTGGGTCTCATTTTCCTCTGTGTGAAATAAGATGATCTCTTTAAGTTGTGTCCTAGCAGGGACACTTTATAAACCAATGATTGCAAGACACTTTCCACATAATGTAGAACTTTGATTTCATTAGGGGTAGGAAAAACACCCTACTAATGTATATTAGCCCCTTCTCTCTGATATATGGCCTTAAAGACTTGCCTGGGAGTGCTGAAGGTGAAATGATTTGCTTAAGTTCACACAGCTAGGATGTGTCAATCAAGAGGCAGGTCATGAGCTTACATTTTCCTCACTCCAAAACTGGCTTTCTATCCATGACTTCACAGGACTTTAGAAGTAGGTGGTGCAATGGCTAGAGCTGGGGCCTAGAGTTAGGAAGACCCAAGGTCAAATCAGGTCTCGTGTACTTACTAGTTGTGTGACTCTAGGCAAATCAGTCCCTATTTGCCTCATTTCTTACATATATAAAATGGGGATAATAATAGCACCTACTTCCTAAGCTTGTTGTGAGGATCATATGAGATAACCATTGTAAAGTGTTTGGCACATAGTAAGTACTATGTAAATGTTTGATATTTCAGTTATTATTACTATTGCTGTTACTGTTACTTTAATACTAATAACAAGAGTGGGGTGGTCAACCAAAACAGAAGGTGCCATTTTGAAGAAAGAAAAATTATGTGTGAATACAGGAAGTATTCCTACAGTATAGCTTATTTTGACCATTTGGACACACATCCTGAATTGCTTTATAGGGGTTATGTATGCTGTGAAGAATAAATACTTTCACTTCCCATGAACTGGCTGCTTTGGCAGAAGTGTTGCTAAGGTTACCTTCAGGGCAGTAGTCTGCTCAGCTGAACAGACCATCTGACCACCTTCGGATTTTCTCTGAAAACAGTTTTTGAAAGGTGTTTTCTACTCGTGTCTGTATCCATGGTTGTGTTTAGATTCCCTATACCCTAATTTTTTTTTACTTCCTTTGTAATATCATAGATATAGATATAGAACTGGAATAGCTCTCAGAAGTCTAACCTCTCCCTGCCCCCCCTTTTTCCCTCCTACCCCCACCCCCTTTGCATATGAGGTGGTTAGAGAGCTTAAGTAACTTGGCCAGGGTTACACAGGTAGTTAAAGTAACCATAGGTAGGATTGAAACTCAAGCCCTTTACTCCAGAACCAGTGTTTTTCCTTCTGTTCTACACTTTTCAGCAGGTTTTATTCACCATTGACTTTGCATACTAATAATCCTAATAAGACATTTTGAGTCAGGAAAGGGGAAGTGATTGGCTAAAATATGGGAAACCTAGAAGGGCATGTAAATAGAGATGAAGGTAAGGCAGGGAATGTGGAGAGAAATCCCAGGAGAAAGTTCATGGGATGGAGAAATTTGTACACTTAGGCACCGGAAAGGAACCAATAGGATAGAGATGCAGTTCAAAGTTGGACCAATGAGGAGAGTGACCTAGGCCTGAAGCCCGGCAGGAAACCAAAAATTCCAAAAAGCGTAAAGGTACTAGGAGGCTGGGAGGAAGGGGGGGCAGGAGTAGAGTATGACTAACCCTAGGAGAAGGTTCTGGACAAGGCAGTGGGGGTGGCCACTGCGGTTCAAATGGAATGGCTCAGTTCAGTTACTCTGGTATTTACACCCTAGAGTCCAGCACTTGGCAGCAGCCACTTCAGTAATTCATTCTTCACGTTTGTTTGGTTTTCGTATTCGAGCAGATACAAATATAGGCAAGAGGCCAGGATTCATAAACAAATGGAGAATGAATCAAAGATTCATCCCATTCCTAAGTGCTGCTCATAAATTCTTCCAAACGTCAATGATTCCTACATAAACTACTACTTGCTCTAACACTTAACTACCTTTATCACAGTGATTTTTTTAAGCATATCAGCTCCTAACATGTCCAATTCTTTCATAGCAAAGCAACATTTCTCAGTAAACATGAAGAAACACAGAAAGGCCCATTTCAGTCAAAGGCCATGCACTCCATTTCCTAGAATCAATCTTTCTGTAGTATATACTTCTCTGTTTAAACAGCATAAGGCATTAGCACTTACATGCTGGAATGGTGCAGTCTCTGGTGTTGTGATAAAGCCTATGAAAGTGTTTGCTGCATTTGGGGCTAAAATATAGAGGACCTGGAACAGAGAAAGAGAAAATCATCCATGACAGTTCATCAAGGCATAAGAGTACCAGTCAATGGGTAGAAGAAATTCAAGTAAAACTCACCTGTAAGATGTTTTAAAAACTTGTCTTTCATCCTCAAATCTCGGGGAACAATTTCTGTTTGGGAAAATGAAAAGTATTAGCATATTATCTGAGAGTAACATTTCTTTCAGGTTTAGGTTGCTAAGATTTCTTAAATGTGGGCAAACCTACATATCTACATCAGCCTTTCTAATTTATAAGTGATGAGAAAGACTTTAGCCTCCCTTAATGTATGCAAGATGTTTAACACAGGATGATCAGTCCAGTTCACAGATTTCTTTTTAAGCAGCCTTAGTCACCCTTGTGTTTGTGTGGTCCTAAAACACTAAGAGAAGGATGGATACCATGAAGCCACAGCATAGAAGCTTGTTGCCAGTGTTTGGTCTCCTATAAATCCGATTGACTAGCTCTACTTTTTAGGCAGTTAGATCCACACTTCTGAAAATCCTGGGACGGACACTTGCCTCTCAAACTAAAAACTGGAAACTAAACTTTGCCTGTTCTATGAAATACCCTCACAAGGGAGCATGCTGTAGTAGATAGACCACCAAACTTGTGGTCAGGACGACTTAGATTGAAATCCTCCCTCAGACACTTAACTAGCTGGTGTCCATAAGTCAGTTGATCTTTCTATGTCTCAATTTCCTCATCTGCAAAATGAAGAGATTGTACTCAGTGGCCTCTAAGGTCCCTTTGAACTCTTAAATCTATGGCTGTAAGGTAATAACTAATATTTTATAATGATTAGGGCACAAAGCCTGGGAATAACACTAATAGCAGTAGTAATAATATTTACATAGTGCTTTAAGGTTTGCAAAGCACTTTGTAAATATTTTCATTTTATTCTGTCAACAATCCTGGGAGTTAGATGCTATTCATTATTTATTATCCTCATTTTACAGATGAGGAAACTGAGGCAGACAACAGTTAAATGATATCCCCAGGGCCACACAGCTAGTAAGTGTCTGAGGCTAGATTTGAACTCAGTCTTCCTAAGTCCGGATTCACTATTCTGTACATTTAACCACCTGGTTGTCATTATAATCTTTGAACAGTCCATTTAGTAAAAGACTTAAATGTGCACAAAGATACCTGTTGTTTGTCTGAAATGAACAAATGGAAAGTGTAATTTGGTTCAGAAGATGAAATTCACAGGAAACAAAACTGCCAATTACATTTCTCCTTCATGTTCCCATATCCATTTGATTTGCCTGTACTTGGTCTTTAGCAGATAGTAAAAGAGAGACTACTTCATTGATATCCAGCCTTATTCTTAGGCTTTGTTTGTGCCCTATTTATTTAGTCACGTTGAATCATTTTCCTTTTATTGGTTCTAGCCTGGTGACTTAGTGATGATTGCGTGTGATTTGTTACACTTTATTTCTTCTGTCACAAATGCTGTTCAGTTCCCACCTCATTTCATTCAAGGAGACAACATTTCCATCTGAATCTTACTGGCTTTTGAGGTTTAGGAAATCTCTCTGGTGTCAGCCTTCATTTATTCCTAACTTTAGTCAGTCTGAAATTGACCTTATCATATCTGACCTAATTATGTCATAAAGAACATTAAAAGCTTACATGCTTTCTTCAGAGGTTCTCCCATGGGATGGGCTCTCTGGAGATTGCCACAAAGAGAACTCTATATTTTCTTCTCAGTGGCAGCTGCTTTTCTAGAAAGATTTCTGTTCTAACTAAAGGGACAAGTAACAATTCAGTCCAGAAATTAATGGTGCTGATAACTTGCATGTCTTGGAAGTGAGGAAAATATCACTACCTCTAACTGTTGCCTACTAATCTCATTTTTAAAAGTTGCTATCTCAAAGGGTCCTGTTTTTGTCTGGTTAAATAAACAGAAAAGATGTCTTTTAAAAAATTAAAAGAAGAAAAGAAAGAAAAAAGTCAAGTTCTGCTGAACTTTCTAATTCAACAGCAAAGGTTCCAACCAAATAAAGAAATAGAGATTGGGGTGGGGGGCGGTTAGTGGTGGAGAGTTAGTCTCTGCTTGGCCACTTAGAAATTTAAAAACAAAAAAAAAGTTGATAAAGTTACTAAAAGTGAAATTTTAAAATATAGTAATTCTTGAGCTATATTCTGCTATACAAAGCTGAATCCTTTTTTTTTTTAAGGAGAAAACTTGTTGGGGGGATATATATGTATATAGTTACTATAAATGGAGAGGCTGACTTACCAACTCTTTGTTCATCAGGGTAAACTCCATAGTCAGTGACTTCTCTCCTGCCCAAAGTATAGTCATGTTTGCTGAAAAATTGCAATCTGTTGTCCTCCCCCGAATGGTATTTTTTAAGTTCCTGGATGATCTCCATGATTAAGTTTAAGAGAGTCTGTCTGTCCTTGAGTTCTCGGGGTTCAGTCCTCCCTTGGCAAGGTCCCACTGTCAATAGTAACAGCGCCAGCCCCAGAACAACAGGACACCTCAGTCCACTCATTTCAATCAGCACAAAGATGGGAAGGGAGGTGCGTTAAGCAAGCAGTGAATCAGGAAAGAAATCGTCCACCTTCTCGGGAATTCTAATTCACTGAAAGAAAGAGGGAAAAACGGAGGGAAGAAAGTCACTGGGTGGGGGTAAGAGGATAATAAAGGGTGAGGGACAAGGGAAAGCTACGGAAGGATGTGTGTGGGGGATGGCGCAAATGACCCAGTTTGTTTATTCACTCCCCCTTCCACTCCCGTCTTAGGGCTCAGATAAAATCTGTTCACCTTGCGGGGGAAGCAATTACTCGTTTCCGAGCTTCAGCGCGGATCTGGGGCTCGACTGACCCGGAGCTGCACTTTTCCAGAACCCAATCCCACTTTTCGGAGAGGAAGCCACGCTCTGAAAAGAGGTTTCAGGCAACAAGAGTGGAGGGAGCCACATTCCCTCTAGGCGTCGGGAGGGGAAGAGGGGAAGGGCATCCTTAAAAGTCTAGAAGGCGAATGAGCGCGCGCATACACACAGAGAGACACACACGCACAGGCACAACTGAGTTCGTGGGAAGCTGTCTGTGCCTTCTGGACGGGACTTCCAGCCTGGCAGCCTTTTCTGTGAGGCGGAGCTGGGAGAATGATCAGACGTTAGTATGGACTAGACTTCTAAAAAAATCAGTGTTATAAATACTGTAATTTCTTAGTTTCTCCTGAAAATCATTCTCTGTCTCTGTCTCCGTCTCTCTTTCTTCCCCCCCCCCAGTTTCCTTATATGTAAAATGAGGGAGTCGGAGTAGTAGCTCCTTGATCCTAAGTTCCTGACACACGTCTGTATCACGTTAAGATTTATAAAGCGCTTTCTGACAGCAGCTCTGAACTGGTAACTTGAGTGTTACTATGCCCGTGTTAAAGATGAGACAACTGAGCCCTGGCTAGGTGACTTGACTTGCTCGTGGTCACACAACTGATAAGTGTCAGAATCATGATTCCAACTGTAGTACTCTTCTCTATTCCACACCACTCCGCTTTTCTCCAGGTGTATGTGGATAGTTTTATATGGAGTTCTATAAATAACGTGCATATATATCAGGCACGACTTCCCATTCAGAACACTGAAGTAATGTGGACATCTCCTCCCCGCTCCCTACGCCAAAGCAGACCAGTACAGAGAGGTTTGACCAAAGTAGCCTTTTGCCCAGTACTTGGGAGTCGGGGAACAACCCCTAAGAGCAACACCCTTCTCTTCTAGTTAGGTCGTGCTCCTGGGTGGAGGTTGCGCCTTGCGCGCAATTGACTAACCTCCTCTTGTGCTCTCCGGTGTCCAGTACTAGGTCAGCTAAAGGTAAGGAGTGGGGATTGCGGGGCGAAGACACCGATCTCATCAGAAAAACCAGGACATCGAGTGAAAGAAAACCCTATCTGTTCCCGACTCTAGCACCCAACGCAGGCGGTGCTGACAGTAAAACTCCGCCTCAGTCGGCTGATGCCTCACGGTGCCTAGAGACTACAATGCTCAGCTCAGGAGCCACCAACTGATGCTGAAGGGGAGAAGAAAGCCAAGCACAGATAAAAGGGAAGGATGATAGAAGAGGCAGTGAGGGTGGCAGAAGCGGCGGAAAAGGGTGGGGGTGAAAGAAGCCTTATACTCTATCTCCACCCGCCCCCAAAGTCTCGCTTTGGGCAATCCTATCAAGCGTTCATATTCTGATTCCTTGGAGTTGCGACCGCGCACCCTCTTGGATCCCCCAGGTTCTCTCCTACGCTATAATCCACACCCCAGGGTGGCAGGGGATGTGAAGGGGAGGAGGAAGAGGGAGCCTGAAAAAGACTTTGCCAGTGCTAGCCGGCGCCCCTGCAAGGCGGTTGGTATCTTGGGAATCGGAACTCTGCCAAAGCAGAGAGGAGTTCAAGCTGAGACCTGGTGTGTTACCTGCCTCTTCTTCCCCGAGAGCCGCTGGAGGAAGCCGGACCACTGTATTCTGTTCTAGCGAGAAAAGACAGAAGCAGACCCAAGTACCGGCAGCCAAACTTTCCCGGTGGCCCCCCTGTGCATGCGCCGGATTCTCAAACTACTCCATTCCAGCTTCGGTGCCGCCTCTGCTTATATAGGCTATAGGATGTGCATGAGGTGGCTGCGTTCAGGTTGATATTATCGACTTGGAAGTGGGTGGAAAACAATAAAAGTCCACTTGGCAACCTTGAGAGTGTTGTTGCCTGAAGTTTTTCCCCTTAGATCCTTTTGGCAGGGTCTCAGCCACTTCTCATTCTTCCTCCTGCAGACGTAAGGCTCAAGTCCCAAGTGGGTTAAAAAGCCTAAGTCTTTAATTAGAAACGCGTTAAGAAGCCTCTGAAATATTCATCCCCCTTTGTGTGTGTATCTTCCGTCAGATCTCCAACTCCCCCCTTACATCTCTCTCTCTCTCTCTCTCTCTCTCTCTCTCTCTCTCTCTCTCTCTCTCTCTCTCTCTCTCTCTCTCTCTCTCTCTCTCTCTCTCTCTATCTCCACCTCCCCCTTCCCAAGACTGTATCATTGCTTTCCTGTCACTTTGTAACAGGATGAGAAGAGTGTTTACCAGGAACCTGGTTCTGTTTATGTCTAAATGTAGATCTTGGGGCTATTAAATAAAGAGCTCATCGATTGCTTCCACGTTTAATAAGTCGATTAAAATCTCTCTGTTTGGATGGGTGAGGTGGGACTCAGGGTACTTGCTCTATAGAAGACGGAAAGCAGCTTTAGTTAGTGACCAAATTCTTAGTTTGTCAGCTTTCGGAATTCATTTAGGCGTTTTAGGTTCGGACTTTACCTGACAAGAACTGACGGAGACTGAAGAGGGTGTGCGTAGGTTAAACAACTATATTAGGGCTGACACTGAAACGTGCAGGCAGGGGGGTGGGGGTGGGGAAATGTCCTGAGTGAAAATATGAGAGGAAGTGAAAAAGATAACAATGGAGAGTAAGAATATTCATTCAAGTATGTATTCCCTACCACTGCTGAAATCTACAGGGTGACAGGCAACTAGTCCTTTTAGTAGAAGTTGCAGCCCCAGCTTAGTCTCTTCCTAGTTGTGTGGCCCTGAGCAAATTATTTCTCTCCCTGCCTCAGTTTTTGTGTCTGTAAAACAGAGATGATGTACTACTCTTTACACAAGACACTTGTGAGTAAAGCACTTTGTAAACATTAAATCATTGTATAAAGATGAATTATTATTTCACAGTCAATCCACCTTTCACTTTTTTTTAACATTCCTGACTGAATCTACCCATTTTGTGGAAGGGGGAAAATGTAAGACATTTTTCAGCACAGCCTTGCTCATGGAAGAATATAAGCATCACTGGAATTATGGAAAGACCATTCAACAACGTTTATTAAATGCCTATTAAGTTCCAGGCACTGAACTAGGTGGCAGGAGACCTGGGTCCAAAGTCCAGCCCTGCTATTTACTAACTATGACTTTGGGCTAGTCATTCTCTTCCCTATGCCTCAGTTTCCCTGCTTGTAAAATAAAAGGGCTGGGCTAGATGGTCTCTAAGGACTCTTTCAAATGACAATTTCTAAACAGAATCTAAAGCACCCTAATTATATTTTTCTCCCTTCCTAGGGTCTTCTTAGCCCTTCTTACAACTTTCCTTCCCTGTTCTACTCTGCCCTGCTCTTTCAATTCATTTGCTGATCCCTCTTAATCAAACTGACTCCCAGTTCCAATCCTCACCCCTATTTCTGGGCTCCTGATAAAGCCCTAAAAAGCACACTCTTCCAAAAGAAACTCCTGAGGGACACCGGTCAAGTGCCGAGTGCATTCATTGAAATGGAAAGAAATCTGGTGATTATTTGGGTTAGACACATTTTTGAGAATCTGGCATTTGCCTCATTTTTTTTTCCTTTTAAAGTGAAATCTCAATCAATTGAGCAGTTTCCCATTTTATTGGAGCTTTCTGGGCAAGGGCTGGAAGTCCTCCAAGTCAGAGAATCTAATTAGGATAGGTGTTGTAAGTATAGTACCAGAAAGGGAGGGCACTGGCAAGAATTAAAAGCCCTCACCAGGAACTGAGGCTGTCACAAAAGTCAATAAGGTTCAAGATGTGTGTGTGTGTGTGTGTGTGTGTATGTGTGTGTGTGTGTGTGTGTGTGTCTAGGGAATAAAATATTGAAATGTATCTTCACTTCAGCTTTATTTAGTTTGTGTGTATAATCCACTCCCTTTAAAAGCAAATAGTGAGATTCAACACTGAAAATATTTTTCCAGTCCATACAAATGAAACATTAAAGTTTTTAAAATGTCATTCAGGAAAAAAAAAAGTGAAAATGTACATCAGTAAATAGGATTTGAACTGGAAAAAAGACCCGGCATTAGATACCTTTCTCCTTCCTTGCTTCCCTATGTAGTGTTAAAAGTCAAAGTGTAAAGCAGTAAGCCCTTCCCATGTGTCAGGCAGGGATGACAGCAACCCCTAGCGGCAACAGCTGTCTTGCTTCATTCAGCCTTTAATTGCCCTGTGTTCTTGTCTGTTCACTTCCAGTGCAGTAGGGCACAAATTCTAACCACTGCCCTTCTCACCACCCTTTTGTCTACCAGTAAATCCCAGAACATGCTAGCTGTCACTGTCTTATAGCTAGTTTCTAGTGTCTCCTCATTTCTGGGTCCCTTCTATATACAACTAAGCCTGCATAAGTTGACACTGATCTTTATTTTTTTTTTGTCTTGCTCAGGCCTGTGGCAGTAACACATAGCACTTCTGTCATGCTTTATTTATTTAGTGTTTTATTCCCCCCCAATTATATGTAAAAACAATTTTCAGCATTCTTTTTAAAAAAATTTTGAATTCCAAATTATCTCCCTCTTTCCCTAACCACTTCATTGAGAAGGCAAGCAATTTGATATAGATTATACATGTGTAGTCATGTAAAACATATTTCCATATTAGTCATGTTGTAGAAGAAAACATAGACTAAAAAACCCCAAGAAAAATAAAATAAAAAAGTATACTTTGATCGGTATTCGAACTCCATCAGTTCTTTCTCTGGAGATGGATAGCATTTTTCATCATAAGTCCTTCAGAATTGTCTTGGATCATTCTATTGCTGAAAAAAGCTAAGTCACTCACAGTTGATTATTTTACAATATTGCTGTTACCGTGTACAACATTTTTCTGGTTCTGCCCATTTCACTTTTCCAGGTTTTTCTGAGAGCAATGTGCTCATTTCTTATAGTGCAATAGTATTCCATCACAGTCACATGCCACAACTTGTTCCACCATTCAACCATTCCCCAATTGATGGGCACCCCCTCAATTTACAATTCTTTGCCACCAGAAAAGAGCTGCTATAAATATTTTTTGTATATACCGGTCCTTTTCCTTTTTTTTTTTTGTCTCTTTTGGGAAACAGACCTAGTAGTGGTATTGCTAAGTTGAAGAGCATGCATGGTTTTAGATCCCTTTGGGCATAGTTCCAAATTGCTCTACATAGTAGTTGAATCAATTCATAACTGCACCAACATTGCATCAGTGTCTCAATTTTCCCACATCCACTCTAACATTTGTCATTTTCCTTTTCTATCCTATTAGCCGATCTAATAGGTGTGAGTTAGTACCTCAGAACTGTTTTAATTTGCATTTCACCAATCAATAGTGATTTAGAGGATTTTTTCATCTGGCTATAGATAGCTTTGATTACTTCATCTGAAAACTGATTTTCTGTACCTTTTGATCACTTATCAATGGTTCTTAGTTTTATAAATTTGACTCATTTCTCTATATATTTGAGAAATGAGGTCTTTATCAGAGAAATTTGCTTCAAACTTTTTTTTCACAGTTATGATTGCTTGCTGTATTTTCCTCCATCCTGTTTCCCTCCCCTCTTTATTCTATTCTCTCTCTCCTTTCACCCTCTCCGTCCTCAAAAGTGTTTTGCTTCTGACTGCTGGCTCCCCCAATCTACTCTCCCTCCTATCAGCTCCACCCCCCCCATCCTTTTACTTTCCTGTAGGGTAAGATAGATTTCTATATCCAATTGAGTGTATGTTATTCCCTCTTTCAGCCAGTTCTTATGGGAGTAAAGTTCACATGCTTCCCCTCCATTGTAAAAGCTCTTTCTTGCTGCTTTTATGTGAGATAATTTACTCCATTCTACCTCTCCCTTTCCCTTTCTCCCAGTATATTACTCTTTCTCACTCCTTTATTTAATTTTTTTAGTTATCATCCCATCATATTCAACTCACATTTGTGCTCATATATATATACATATATATATATATGTATATATATATATATATATATATATATATATATATATTCCTTCTAACTGCCATAATAATGAGAAAGTTCTTATGAATTACAAGTACCATCTTCCCATGTAGGAATGTGAACAGTTTAACCTTATTAAGTCTCTTAGGATTTCCCTTTCCTGTTTACCTTTTTATATTTCTCTTGAGTCTTGTATTTCAAAGTCAAATTTTCTATTCAGTCTTTTCTTTCTTTCTTTTTTTTATTCAGTCATTTCATCAGGAATGCTTGGAAGTCCTCTATTTTGTTGAATATCCATTTTTTTCCCCTGAAGGATTACAATTGGTTTTCGGGGTAGGTTGTAATCTTGGCTTCTTTGCCCACTGGAATATCATATTCCATTACTTTAATGTAGAAGTTGCTAAATCTTGTGTTATCCTGACTGTGGCTCCATGATATTTGAATTGTTTGTTTCTGGTTGCTTGCAATGCTTTTTCTTTGACCAGGCAGCTCTGGAATTTGGCTATAATATTCCTGGGAGTTTTCATTTTTGGGATCTCTTCCAGGAGGTAATCACTGGATTCTTTCATTTTCTATTTTACTCTCTGGTTCTAGAATAGCAGGGAAGTTTTCCTTGATAATTTCATGAAAGATGTTATATAGGCTCTTTTTTTTTTTGATCATGGCTCTCAGATAGTCCAATAATTTTTTTCCTTTTTATTTTTTCACATTAATACATATTTATGGAATAAAACAAGCATTTCCACAACACATTATAATAAAAAAAGATGGTTATACATGAAACTGCAGATCTATTAAGCAGAGCTTGCTATTCTTTCAAATCTACAACCAAATTATTTTGTAAATTTCCTTTTTTTCTTTTTTTTTTCTACCCTCCCCCCATCTTGCCCTACAGATGGTTGCTATTAGACAGAAATAGGCACACACACACACACATATAATTATTCTATACATACTTCAATATATCAGTTCTTTCTTTGGATGCAGATAGCATCTTTCTTCATATAGTTAATTTGAGTATTTATAGTAGTCAAAATAACCTAGTCACTCAAAGTCATTCTTAAAATAATATTGGTGTTACCGTATACAATGTTGTCTTGGTTCTGCTCATATTTTTAGCTTTTATTTAGTATTTTATTTTTACCCAGTTATATGTAAAAGCAATTTTTCACATTCATTTTTAAAACTTTGAGTTCCTCCCTTTCTGCCAACTCCCCCTCATTGAGAAGGCAAGCAATTCAATATAGGTTATACATGTGTAGCCATGCAAAACATATAAAGAAAACATAGACCAAAAAAAAAAAAAGAAAGTAAAAACAAAAGTGTGCTTCAATCTATATTCAAACACCATCAGTTCTTTCTCTGGGGATAAACAGCATTTTTCATCATAAGTCCTTCAGAGTTGTCCTGGATTGTTGTATTGCTGAGAATAGCTAAGTCATTCACAGCTGATCATCTTACAATATTACTGTTACTTTGTACATAGTACATTTCACTTTACATCAGCCCATGAAAGTCTTTCCAGGTTTTTCTGAGAGCATCCTGTTCGTCATTTCTTATAGTACAATAGTATTCCATCGTAACCACTTAGCACAATTAGTTCCACCATTCCCCAATTGATGGGCTTCCCCTCAACTTCTAATTCTTTACCCCTAGAAAAGAGCTGCTATATATATTTTTGTACATATAGATCCTTTTACTTTTTTTTAAATCTCTTTTGGGCTACAGACCTCATGGTATTATTGCTAGATCAAAGGATATGCATGGTTTTATAGCCCTTTGGGCATAGTTCTAAATTGCTCTACATAGTGGTTGAATCAGTTCACAACTCCAACAGTGCATTAAAGTCTCATTTTCCCCACACATCCCCTCCAGCATTTGTCATTTGCCTTTTCTGTCCTATCAGCCAATGTAATAGATATGAGGTAGTCCCTCAGAATTATTTTAAATTGCATTTTTCTAGTCAATAGTGAGTTAGAGTATTTTTCCATCTGCTGTAAATAGCTTTGCTTACTTTATCTGAAAACTAATCATATCTTTTGATCATTTATCAATTGGGGAATGGCTCTTATTTTACAAATTTGACTTAGTTCTCTATATGTTTGAGAAATGAGGCCTTTATCAAAGAAATGTGCTTCAAAATTTTTTTTCAGTTAATATTGCTAACTGTATTTCCCTGCATCTTATCTCCCTTCCCCTTTTTATTCTGTTCTTTCTCTCCTTTCACCCTGTCCCAAGTGTTTTGCTTCTGACTACTGCCTGCCCCCAATCTGCCCTCCCTTCTATCACCCCCTTCCTCTTCTCTTATCCCCTTCCTATCCTACTTTCCTATAGGGTAAGATAGATTTCTATACCTAATTGAGTGTGTATGTTATTCCTGCTTTGATCCAATTCTGATGAGAGTAAAGTTCACTCATTCCCCTTCACCTCCCCCCTTCCCCTCCATTGTAAAAGTTTTTTCTTGCCTCTTTTAGGTGGGTTCTGCTCATTTCACTCTTCATTATTTCGTGGAAATTTTTTTCATGTTTTTTTTCCCCCTGAGATTATTGAGCTCATCATTTCTTATGTTACAGTAGTATTCCATCACTATCATATACCACAACCCTTTGACTTAGCAATACCACTACTGGGTCTGTTTCAAAAGATTATCAGGAAAAAAAAGGCAAAGAACTTTATATGTTCCAAAATGTTTATAGCAGTTTTCTTTGTGATAGCAAAGACTGGAAATTGCAGGGATGCCCATCATTTGGCGAATGGCTAAGCAAGTAGTTTAATAACTCTTTGGGTATTATTTCACATGGCTTTCCAAAATGATTGGATCAATTCACAATTCTGCCAACAATGGTGGAATAATTTTAAAATTATCTTCCCTGGATTCATTTTCAAGGTCAGTTGTTTTTCCATTGAGATATTTCACACTGTCTTTTATTTTTTCATTCTTTTGGCTTTGTTTTATTTTTTCTTGATGCCACATAAAGTCATTAGCTTAGACTTGCTCAATTCTAATTTTTCAGGAATTATTCTCCTCAATGAGCTTTTGTACCTCCTTTTCCATTTGGCCAATTCTATTTTTTAAGGAGTTCTTCTCTTCAGTGAATTTTTATATATCTTTCTCCATTTGGCCAATTCCCCTTTTTGAGGTGTTATTTTCTTCAGCACTTTTTTTGTGCCTCCTTTACCAAGCTGTTGATTTGTTTTTTATGATTTCTTGCATCACTTTCATTTCTCTTCCCAATTTTTCCTCTACCTCACTTACTTGATTTTTAAAATCCTTTTTGAGCTCTTCAATGGCCTGAGACAAATTTATATTTTGCTTTGAGGCTTTGAATGTGGGAGTTTTGACTTTGTTGTCTTCTTCTGAGTGTATATTTTGATCTTCCTTGTTACCATAGTAACTTTCTATAGTCAGATTCCCCCCATTGTTTGCTCATTTTCCAGCTTCTTTCTCTTTCTTCCTTCCTTCCTTCCTTCCTTCCTTCCTTCCTTCCTTCCTTCCTTCCTTCCTTCCTTCCTTCCTTCCTTCCTTCCTTCCTTTCTTTGTTTCTTTCTTTGTTCTTTCTTTCTTTCTTTCTTTCTTTCTTTCTTTCTTTCTTTCTTTCTTTCTTTCTTTCTTTCTTTCTTTCTTTCTTTCTTTCTTTCTTTCTTTCTTTCTTTCTTTCTTTCCTTCCAGGCAATCGGGGTTAAGTGACTTGCCCAGGGTCACACAGCTAGGAAGTATCAAGTGTCTGAGGTGAGATTTGAACTCAGGTCCTCCTGACTCCAGGGCCAGTGCTCTATCCACTGTGCCATTAGCCCCCCTTCCATCCTGTTTCTTGACTTTTAACTCTTTGCTAAAGTGGGACTCTGCTTCCAAGGTGGCAAATGCACTGTCCTAAGCTTCAGGAATTTTGTGCAGCTGTTTTCAGAAGTAACCTGGGGACCAATAAGTTTTTGGCTCTTCCAAGGTGGTGATCTAGGGAGAGGTGTGTTTACTACTTTCCTCTATTGTGCACTGGTTTGTGAGTGACCACCAGCACTGTCTTCTGTCCTGAAATTGTGACAAGGGTCCCTGCTCTACTGCAGCTGCAAGCCATAAGTGTGCTACTGCTCCTCCTCACCCTGCAACTGCCACCCAGGACTGTGACCTACATCCAAGAATAAGCAATGCAACAACTGCCCCAAGTGCCAGCAAAGAGACACCTGTAATCTCCTTCTGACCAATTGTTCAACCCCCTTACTGTCTGTGGGCTGAGAGTTCTGGAAGCAGCTGCTGCCACTACTGATTTTGTGCCTCCCAAAGCCTTTGTCTAGTTTGCTGGGGCCCAATGTGTGCTGGCTAGGTCTACACTGGACTGTACTCCACTCTTACTCCAGTGTGATAGACCTTTCCTGCTGATCTTCTAAGTTGTGTTGGGCTGGAAAATTGTTTCACCTCATCCTTTTGTGGGTTTGGACAATCCAAAATTTATTTTCAGGCATTATTTAAAGTTGTTTGGAGAGGTTTTTGGGAAAACCCAGGTGAGTCCCAGCCTTTTGCCATCTTGTTTCTGCCTCTCCGTAATGTTTTAAAAGGCTTGCTACTAGTCACACAGAGAGGGGCAAAATAACTACAGTGGGAAAATTTATGAGTTTACAAAGGTCTTATTAATTAATCCTGTTGATATTACCAGGAAACAGGCCCTTTTGCAACTTCCAGGCTTGCTTCAAGCTCTGCCCTTTGGAACCCATTAGAACAAGCTTAGTGTTTCTTCCTAATGATAGCCCTACAAATACTTCCACAGAGCTATCATGTCCCTTCTAAGTTTTCTCTTCTCAAGGCTAGATGTCCCCATATCCTTAAGCCAAATTACATATAGGGTCGTCCTAGGCACTCTCTCTGGTTTATCCTTATTCTTCCTAAAATTCAGTGCCCAGAACTAAACTACTTCATGACGTCTATTGGGGCAGAGATCAACCAGACTATCACCTCTGGAATCCTGGGCATTATGCCTCTCTTGAAGCTACAACATGCCTGATAGGGGGTTATGTAGCTTCTACTGAAATACTTTCAAGAGTAGGAAAATCACTGTTCCATAAGGGATATACACTGGCTGTCAACATACTTCTTAACAAACAGGGCCCCTGACTGAACATAGTATTCTGTTAGCAGGACAGGAACACAATAGAACTCCTACCTCCCTTGATCCATTATTTCTATTAATGAAACCTCAGATCACATCAGTTTGTTTTTAGTTGCTGTATCCAACTATAGCCTGATAATAGTTTGGAGTCAGCAAAAAACCCAAAACAAAACCTTCTTTCTCAGGTATAAAAAGCTCTTCAGCCATTTTTCTCCTAACCTATAGCCACATATTTAATTTTTAAATGCTAAATGTAAGGTTTTATTTTATTTTATTTTGGTAGGCTTTGACCCAGTATTTCAGCTTAGCTAGACTATTTAAAATATTGATTGTTATCAACTGCTATCATATAGTTCTCCAAGCTTTGTGTAACCTGCTCATCATTGAGCATCCTTTCTATTTCTTCCTTCCAATCATTGATAACACATCCACTTCTTTCTTTCAAGCCATTTCCATCTTTGTACTTTAGGGACTCTTAGGGACCAGAGATACTTCGCATTGACCCAAAAAACTGAGATGCTTTGATCATCACCCTGAGTTAAAGGTCAGGAGTCTATTTCAAATTCTAGATCTGACATTACTAGTATAATTTCAGACATGTCACTTAAGAAGTCTCTGAGTCTGTGAGTTTCCTTACACTTAAAATGAGGATAATAATTCTTTTAAATACCTATCTCACATGTTTGTTATGAGTAAAGCAATTGCAAACCTTAAAACACTATATAAATGTGAGTTATTGTTATTGATTGGCTTCTCTGTTTGCAGTATCTTCCCCTTTTCATCCATTCTCCAGACAGATGGAAAAATAATTTTCTTAAGGTACAGGTCCGATGGCTATCACATTCCATTTCAGAACTCTACATTGTTCCCGTATTTCCTCTAGGATGAAATATAAACTCCTAAATCTGACATTTAAGGTCTTTCAGTATGTTTCTCATTCTAACTCCAACCATCTTTTCAGTTTTATTTGACATTCTCTTTTGTATAC
This sequence comes from Phascolarctos cinereus, assembly GCF_003287225.1. NCBI lineage: Eukaryota > Metazoa > Chordata > Mammalia > Diprotodontia > Phascolarctidae > Phascolarctos > Phascolarctos cinereus. Next base: position 186,909,541 of record NW_027555625.1, read on the forward strand.
TCTAGATTCAGTGAAACTGGGCTATTAAGTATTCCCAGAACTTCGCATTTTATGCCCCGCCTTTGTTCACTTGTACAAGCTTTCGCTTATGCCTAGAATGTACTCCCTCCTAATATCTACTTCTTACCTTCCTCCTAAGCTTAGCTTTGTCACCAACTCTTCTATGAAATCTTTCCTGAGCTCTTCAGTTTGTTAGTGCTTTCTGTCAGGTCAAATTTCTCAGAGTGCTTTATCTAATCTCACTAGGATTTTCATCTTTCTCTACTATTCCTTATGTTTATCTGTGTACCCCAGATAGAATGTAAACTTCTAGAAGATGGAGACTACTTCACTCTTATCTTTTTTATCTCTATTGTCATACACAGAGTAGGCACTTTATGTCACACTGAATTAAGCAACTTGTCCTATGTCAAGCATGTAGTAAGAAACATTTTAATTTATTGTTTCTTGAAACCTAGCTCTGAAAAAACAGGCTTTGATAAGGCCCATTGGGATTCAAATGGAGCTACTTGACTATACCTTTAAACCCAAATCGCTCTACCTCTCCTTGACTGGACAATAATAGGCCCCAGCCCAAGCCTCACTTGCTCATTGTTTGGGTTTTGATGGCTCAGAGTGAGTTTAAATAGTAGTTGATTCTTTTCTGGCCAGAAACTCTGAGAGTCTTCCCTTCCCTGATTGGTTCTCTTGTGAAGGCAAAGTAGGTCATCTTTTACCTCAGTTCTTACCTAGCCATTAATTACTGCATGGATGTTGCCTCAGACAAACTAAGTCCCTGAGAAAGCCAAGTTCTTTCCACTGCATCCTGGGCCATCACCAGTTATCCTGATCTATGTCTTGCCACTGGATTCTGATGACTCTGGAGGAGAGAGTGGGGCTGATGACTCTGTACAGCTCTGCCTCATTTAAATCCAATTCACTTGCAAGTCAAGACATTACTCTCCTGATGTCATTGGTCCTCTGAGAACTGAGAACAAACAGCAGTAAGTAGCATGGACAGCTAGGCACACCTAAGTTAAAATCCAGCCTCAGACATTTAGATCTGGGTGAATCATTTAATTTCTACCTGCCTTAGTTTCTTCATCTGTAAAATGGGGATAGTAATAGCCCTTTCCTCCTAGGGTTATTTTGAGGAGAAAATGAGATAATGTTTGTAAAGCACTTTGCAAACCTTAAAGTACTATATAAGTGCTAGCTATTATGATTAGCAGAGCCAAAATTTGAACCTGGGTCCTTTGATCCCAAATCTAGTTTGTGTTCTTTAAAGTCCTCTCCAGGTCTAAGATTCTGTATTTTTATGTGTATGAAGTTATGTCTGAAAATAATAAAATAGAACACTCTTGAAAAAAATTCAATTGTTATGAAACCGTGGTTCATGCTTCTTTGATCCATCTAGAAATAGTTTGTTATTTCAAGTAGAGTCAATGGCCAGAGATAAGGATCTACTAATGACCTTTACATGATAAGAAACTACTGCCTGAAAGAAAGGAGTATGCCTCCCTGGACCAGATGTAAAATTCCTCAGAGGTGGTGGTGGGGGAGCAAGGACAAAGAACTAAAAATATGTAACCTTAGGAATTAGAGGGTGACCAAGGTAAAGGCAGGAAGGTCCATGCCACATGACTTAGGAAACAGAGTGACTCCTACCACATAAAACTGCTTCCAGTCAATATTACTTTCTTCATGAATTGGTAATTTCTTTTTTTTTTAGGCAATGGGGTTAAGTGACTTGCCCAGGGTCACACAGCTAGTAAGTGTTATATGTCTGAGACCGTATTTGAACTCAGGACCTCCTGAATCCAGGGCTGGTGCTCTATCCACTGCGCCACCTATGCTTAGGAAGCAGGAAAATCTCTTTTTTTTGCTAGAACCCTGTTGAGAGTAATTCTCATGAGTGAGTCAATATTCTCATATTAAACATAAAAAAGTGCAATGACAAAAAAAAAACAACCAAACATTAAAATGTCTTAAAAAGGAGTCTTTTGCCTCCCTTCCTACTCTCTAGTTCCATGATGGCAGACCTTAAAGTGTTATCCAACTGCTAGTTATGGTTAGAAAATTGACCAAAGGAGCGGCATTATATAGTGGAAAGAACACTGATTCTGGATTGAGAGGACCTGGGTTCAATTCCTGCTTTTGATATTTACTACCTGTGTAATAACCATTGCCTTGAGGCATTAATCAATAAGCACTTACTATATTCTAGGCACTGTGCTAAGTTCTTGGGATACAAATGCAAATCAGAAACAGTTCTTGCCCTCAAGGAGGTTATATTCCAATGAGGGACACTATGTGTATGTACAAGTATACACAAAATGAATTCACCTAATTGTCCTGGACTCAAGTTTCTTGATCTGTAGATTGAAGGTGCTGGACTAGATGGCCTCTGAAATCTTCCAATTTTAGATATAAGATCCCATAACAGTATGATCTTAAGGTCATGGTTTGTACCTTTACGTATAGCCATATATGTCTTTGGCTGATTTCACAATTTTAACACCCATGGATTTAGAATAACAGAGCCCGAAGGGATCATCTAATCCAACCACTTCATTTAAGGATGTGGAAACTGAGTGAGGAAGGTCATGTGATTTGCTCATGGTTAACTAGAGAGTTACAAGATAAAGGCAGTTGGTTGTCTTGCCTTCCAGTCCAAGTATTTCTCTGTACTACACTCCTCTTGTTTAAGGTCAGTGTTATTTGTCTTCAACTATACGTGCAGAATGTAAAGCTGGACAAGGAACAAATCATGTTATGTCTGTCTTGCAGCTTAGAGAGAACTTGGTCATTGTTATCAACGTGATACTCTGGCATTCAAAACCCTTCCTAAACTAGAATTTTTTACATTTCCAGTCTTACACCTTTCTCTTCCGCATATGTCCTTCAGTCCAGTGACACTGGGCCTTGGCTGTTTCATGAACAATACATTCCGTTTATTGATTTTGGGTATTTTCTCTGTTTCTGCCTGTCTACTAAGTACCTGACCCACAATAGGCACTTAATAAATGTTTATTGATTGATTAAATTCAATAATATATGTTTAATGAAAAGAAAACAGAAGAAGTAATAATAATCACATTCCTGGTTCACTCAGGTCGATATCAAGGAATAAAATATAGAAAGTCATGATTGGGGCAGGTAGGGGGCACAAAGGATAGAATTCCAGGCCCTGGATTCAGGAGGACCTGAGTTCAAATCCAGACTCACACACATAACATTTACTAGCTGTGTGACCCTGGGCAAGTCACTTAACCCCACTGTGTAGCCAAAAAAAAAAATTTAGAAAGTCATGATTGTCCTTGATGCTGATGTCAAACGTACTGAAGCACTTGAAATATTCCAAGTTTTCCTTAGTCACACTGGCTCTGTTCTTCCATAAAAGAATCACCATTCTTTTCACTCCTATATTCCCCATCACACTGGGTGGATTCTTTGTTGGAGTGTTTACAGGAGATAGACAAGAGTTATAGGATCACAGGGACATTGATTTAGATCTGAAGGGGAGCTTATAGTCTATCTAATGTAAACCCTCAGTTTATAGATGAGGAAATCAGGGCAAATAGATTTTAAGTCAGTTGCCCAGAGTCACACAACTAATTAAATATCTGAGGTGAGATTTGAACCCAAATCTTCCTGATTCCAAATCAGTATACTCTATGTAATCCATGTTGCCTGCACAGGTTGTGGAGGCATGGCTGGATTATGATCTGCACCACAGGAGGGAGAACACATATTGATGATATGCCAAATCCATCAGGCTATGAAGTTTGTTTTTTAGAGTGCTGTCCTCCCAATCACCCTGGGAGATAGATAGCATAAGCATAATTATTGTTATCCCAGTGTATAAATAAGCAAAATGACATTCATGGAAGTCAAATGATTTGGCATAGTCAACCCTAAACGACTCCATTTCTTAAAAAAGAGGCTTTGTTGGCACTCATGACAAAGTTGTTCTAAAGTTCAAAGCTGGGTCATTGGATCATAGATTTAGAGCTAAATGGGACCTTAGAGGTCACAGTTACTTCTATTGGTGGTCCTTGATCTACGTGTATATTTATTTTCTCAACAAAACAAAGCAAAACAAAATGAACCTTCAATGGATGAGTTTGAGTATGAGAATTTATTTAGTAAATCCTGGGTAATTAGCAGAGAAATTAATTGATACAATAGCTTCCAGAAAGTTGCATCTATAAAATAAATACACAAAAAATCAGTAGCATCTTCACATAATAATAAAATCCAGAAGGCAAGAACAAAGGAAATAGAAGGAAAAACTTGGCATTCAAAATAATTACAAAATGCATGAAACAATTGGTAGTCAATTTACCAGTGCACTTTTGGTACTTATATAGATTCAATTACAAAATGATCCTTAAAAAATAAAGAACAACTTAAATAGCTGAAGGATTACTGAATGCTCGTGGCTTGATTGGATTTTTCATAAAAATGACAATACTACTAAAGTTAATTTTCAGATTTAATGCTATACTAATCCAACTACCAAAGAGATAATTTATTGAAATAGACAAATTAATGACAGAATTCATTTAGAGAAACAAAAGATCTGGAATATCAAGGCAAAAAACCCATAAGAATGAAAGAGAATAGCCTGCCAGACTTCAAGGTATGAATATTATAAAGCACCAATCTTTAGAATACTTAGGTACTGGATAAAAAAAAAAAAGAATGAAAGCAGCTGGAGAGGGAAGAATCAGAAATAATTAAACTCAATGACCCAGTGTATAATAAACCTGTAAGCATAAATTACCTAGCTAAAAAATCCGCATTTGATAAGAATTGCTCAGAAAATTGTAAAACAATCTGGCAGAAATTAGGCTTACACTAACATCTTACATTATATTCCAATAATAAATTCTATATATGACCGAATATTAAAAATAATACAATAAAAAATAGAACAGAGCAAATCACATATGCCTTTCATAGCTATGGGTAATAGATGAATTCTCAACCAAACAAGGGAAGAGGCAATTACAAAAGATAAAAAATAGATGATTATGATTACATGGAAAGTGAAAAGCTTTTGTACAGAAAGGAAATGGATGACTGGGGGAAGTCTTTATCAAAATTCTCAGGTAGGGGTTTGGTATTCAAGATATATAGAATCTAACAGAAATATGTGAGCCTAAAAGCCATTGCCCAATAGAAAAGTGATCAAAGGATATGAACAAACAGTTCTCAAAAGAATTGCCAACTATTAACAACCATAAAAAAGAATTCTGCAAATCACTAATTATAAAAGAAATGCAAATCAAAACTATCCTGAGGTTTTCACCTTCTATTTAGCAAATTCACAAAGATGACAAAAGATGGGAATAGGCAATATTATAGGGGTTATAGAAAGACATACATACTAAAGCATTACTGTTGGAGCTATGAATTGGTACAATTATTCTGGAAAACAACTTGGAATTTTGCAAATAAAGTGACTAAAATATTCATACCCTTTGATTCCAAGATTTTACTGCTAGGCATATACCTCAAGGAGGTCATTGACAAGAAGGTTCCATGTATACTGAAATATTTATAGAAGCACTTTTTGTAGTAGCAGTAAATAGGAAAAAATCGACTGGAACATGTATGTAATGGAGGTATTACTGTGCCATAAGAAATGACAAATGTGATGAATATAGAGAAACATGGAAAGACATATTAATTGATACAAAATAAAGGACACAGAGCCAGTAAAATAATACGTGTAGTGATCACAACAATATAAATGGGAAGAAAAACCACCAAAAAGCAATTAATTTTTTCTTTTTTTTATATTTTTTAAAATTTTAAACTTAGATACAAAATGAGAAAAGAAAAAAATTGCTATGTACTTGGCAGACCTAACTTTTTTTTTTGCTTCTATGTTGGTTTTCTTTTGTTCTCTGCTATGCACTTTTTACTTTATTTTTTCCCTCCCTCCCCTCCCCCACTACCCTAAAAAGGGCTACAATTAAGTATATGTTTCTCTCAAGGTGTTTAGCATCTTCTTTCATAAGTCCAAGTCTTTCCACGTTTTTCTAAATCAACCAGCTCATCATTTCCTATACCACAGCAATATTTCAACCTAATCATATCCTATCTAAGAGATTGTCTATGAAAGTTTTCCCCAATTTTCTGCATTCCTTCTATTCTTGGCTACACAGGTTTTATTTGTACAAGAAAATTTTAAAATAATCAAAATTGTTCTTTTTACACTTCAACAATGCTCTCACCTCATAATATAGTTTAAGGTCTGATATGGCTGAATCTGCTTCCTTTACATCTTTTTTCCCTGGTTTCCTTGAAGGTCCTGACCTTTGTTCTTCCAAATTAGCTTTTTTATTATTTTTTTCTAATTCAGCAAAACAATTTTTTGGTAATTTAATTGGGATGACATTGAATAAATAGATTAGTTATATAAAATTGTCATTTAAAAATTATATTGGTTTTACCTACCCATGAACAATAAATATTAGTACAGTTACATAGATCTGAGTTTATTTGTATAAGAAGTATTTTATATTTATGTTCATATAGTTCCTGTGTCTGTTTTGGCAGATATATGCTCAGGTATTTTATACTGTCTAGGTATTTTAAATGGTCTAAAATAATACTGAATAATATTGTTGACATAGTGTAGTTTCTCTTATTTTTCACTTTTGATTAAATCTGTTTTAACTTTAACTTTGTCTGAGATCATGATTACTATCCCTGCTTTTTTTAATCTATGAAATTGTACTCCTGCCCTTTATTGTATCTTTGTGTGTATTTTTATGTTTCCTGAAAGCAACATATTGTATAATTTAAAAGTTTAATATGCTATCTGTTTCTGTTTTATGGATAAATTAATTCCATTCACATTCTAACTTCCAAATACCTGTGTATTTTCCTCTGCCCTATTTTTCCTCATTATCCTTATTGTATTTACCCAATCCCTCCTCACTCATCTGCTTTACTTCTACCTACTACCTTGTCCTCCTATTCCTTAACCTACCATCCCTTTAAGAGTTCCTCCATTATCCTCTCCCCCAACCCTATCCCCTTGTCCTCTTGTTTCTTTCTGAATTTAGAATACATACATACATGCATATATGTACACACACATACACACACATCTCTCTCTCTCTCTCTCTCTCTCTCTCTCTCTATATATATATATATATATACATATATATATATACATATATATATATATATATATACACACACACACACATATTTATCTATCTATATCTATTGTTACCTCTTCAATCCATTCCCAATGAAAGTAAGGTTCCAGCACTACCAACCTACCTCCACTAGCTTCTTCTGTATCATTTTTTCCTTTTATGCCTCATTTGTATGAGATAATTACTCCTTTTTATCTCTCCCTATACAGTTTGATTTTTTTTTTTAAGAATAATCCCATCATACTCAGGTCATCCTATATTTTCTTTCAAACTACTCAAATAATGATGACAATTATGAGTACTGCTAATGTTTTTACACATATGAAGTAAGTAATTTGACCTTTTTGAGTCTCTTATAATTGGTCTTTAATATTTATCTTATATTTCTTCTGGATGTTATATGTTGATTTTCCCCGTAAGTTCTGGGGTTTTGTCAAAAACCCTGAAAGTTTTTGAGTTCATTAAATGTCCATTTTTCCCCCCATTCAATATTATACTTAACTTTGCTGGGTAAGTTACCTTGGTCATAACCCCAGCTCTTTTGCTCTAGGGAATATAATATTCCAACACCTATTAGTCCTTCAATGTAGTAGCTGCTAGGTCTTGTATAATCACTATTTTAGCTCTGTTATATTTAAATTGTTTTTTTTTATTGCTCTCAATATTATTTCCTTAACCTGGGAGCTTTGTTCACTGTTTATCCTTTGTTCTTGAAGAAGAGCTTGACATCAGGAAGGTGATGTCATGATTTGCAAGTTAACTGGATTTAAATGAGGAGGGCTGTGCAAAGTCACAGCCTCACTCCTCTGGAGCCATCTGGGTCCAGTGGCAAGATATAGATCAGGACAACTAGCAATAGCCCCCATAAATTAAGTGGAGTGTTCAAAAATAACAAGAGGAGGAAAACTTTGAAACTAGGTTATGATATTCATGTAAGTTTTCTTCCTGAGATTTTTTTCAGGTGATGATCAGTGGATTTTTTTTCTATTTCCACTTTGCTCTCTTGTTCTAGAACTTCAGGGCAATTTTTCTTGGTAATTTCTTGTAATATTGTATTAAGATTCTTTTTTTATCATAATTTTCAGGTACTTTGACTATTCTTATATTATTTCTTTTTGATCTTTTCTCCAGATTGGTTGTTTTTCTGATGAGATATTTCATTTTCTCTTCTATTTTTTCATTTTTTGGATTTTGTTTTATGATGTCTTGGTGTCTTAGAGCATTATCAGCTTCCCCTCGCCTAATTCTAGTTTGCAAGGAATTATTTTCTTCCTCAAGTTTTTGATTCTCTATTTTAAGTTGGTTGACTTTCTTTTTATAATTTTCTTGGATTGCTCTTATTTTTTTCCTCTACCTCTCTTATTTGGTTTTTAAAGTCCTTTTTAATTTCTTCCAAGAACTCTTTTTGTGCTTGGGACCATTTGACATTTCTCATTGAAAAAGGAATGGCCTTTTTTTTTTAGCTCCATTATCTTCCTCTGAATATGAATCCAGATCTTCTCTATCTCCATAGTAACTATCTGTGGTTGGGTTCTTTCTCCTTTGTTTACTCATTTTAATTAATTTATTTGTTTTATTTTGTTTTTAGTGGCTATCAGTGTAATCAAGTTGTAGTCCTGAGGTATGGAGAATAATGTCCCAAACTTCAGGTCCTTCTTACTGTCATTTTTCTCAGGTCTGTCTCAGGGCCCAACCTTGAGCTCTCCTTTCCACTCCTAAGCCACAGTTAGGACTCCCAGTCACACTGTCCCACAAATGATCTTGCTCCCTGCTGTCCCTCTGCTGGCTGCAAACTACAGCTGTCTTCTCTTCCCTGGAACTGAAACCAGGGACTCTGCAAGTACGCACTGCCAAAAGAGTCCCTGCCCCTTGCTGCCGCACTCATCAGGTGTGAGATAGCTCCTTTTTCCTCCAGCCACAGACCAGGATGCATATGGTCAGCAGAGCTGTGCTTGGTGTCCCTCAACAGTGGAAGATCCTTCAATCTTCTCCTCCTCAGTTATCAGACCCTCACACTGTCCTGTAGGTTAGATGAAAGTTTCTAAGACTGAGGTTGCCTCTAAACCCAGCTGTCCCCAGGGCTTGTTTGTTGATTCTGCAGAGGTGTTTTCACTTCACTCAGGCCAAATCTCTACCCCTGGAGGTCAGATCTTAATTGGGGTCTTCTCAGATTGTCTTAGGAGGACAACTGCTTTCCCTTGTGTTTATTTCTGCTGCTTTGAGGTGATGGCCCGCATTTTTTTTTTTGTGGAAGAAATTTGGAGAGTTGAAAGTTTTCTGACCTACTCTGCCATCTTCCCAGAATCCTCTCCCCCAATTAATGTTGAAACAACTGAAACTTAATGTTGTAACATTTTATTGTAAAGAACAAACCTGTTCTGAAAGGACAGACAAAAGAAGGCATCTTTTGCTATTGCTTTGCCGAGGTAGAGGGTGGGATGGAGAGGAAGAGGTCCGTAGATGTGGAACATTGCATATAGCACCAGATCTTTTCAATGTGTTGATTGGTTGTGCTGAACTTTTTTTCTCTTATTCTATTAAAAATAGAATGTAGGGTAACATTTTGGAAACAAGGAAGAGTAATATAGGGAGAAATATAGAAGGTTTAAAAATAAAAGATAGCAATAAATATCTTTTAAAAAATTATTCAGACATGATTTCCCCATTCAGAACTGATGCTCTCTTGAGAGGGCAGCTCAGGATAGGAGCAAAAACATCAGGCTACTAGTTAGAAGAGCTAGGTTTGTCCTAGCTCCAACATTTACTAATTGTGTGACACTGGGATTCAGTTCTTTCGTCTGTAAAATGGGCATAATATTACTCTACACACCTCATTGACTTGTGGCAAGGAAAGTACTTTACAAACTTTACAGCTTCATATAAATTAGAACTTGTAATTAAACTTATTTTTAGCATCATTTATTATAGAAATGTTTTGCCTTTCTGTAGTACTTATTCAGAGTTTTATTTATTTATTTTTATCTTAGTGCTATATGCTATTAAAATGTGAAAATATCCAGTTAAAAAATCTATTCAAGTGAGAAATGACTTATTAAAAACATCTATTCAGCAATTGATCAGATAAAATACAATCTTACATATTAGTTGTTTGACAAAATTGCTAAAAAAAAGAGAGGCAGTATTATACCAATGGAAGTAGGATGTTTGCCAGATGAAGTTTAGATTAAATAATAGTTTTGAAGGAGGGAATTGGATGATCTCTAAAGTGTCTTCTATCTCCCATGTCCGTGATCCTATAGGTGCTCCAGTCCTCAGCTCATAGTTGTAAACTACAATAACTTCATAGAGCTCCACAGACAATTACTTTGGCAATAGCCTAAGAATTAGCATGAGAAGTGACTGATCTTTTCAGGAGTGGGGTCTTAACAAAAATAGAAGAAAAAGGATGAAGCACAAGTCAATAGTTATTGATATTATAATATTATACTAATTTATCTCACTTGGCAGGTAGACTCCTGAATATTTTATAATGTCTACAGTTATTTGAAATGGAATTTCTCTTTCTATCTCTTGCTGCTGAGTGTTTTTGGTAGTATATAGAAATGCTAATGATGTATGTGGATTAATTTTATGTCCTGCAACTATGTTGAAGTAAATTATTTCAAATAGTTTTTTAGTGGATTCTCTAGGATTCTCTAAGTATAGCATCATATATATCATCAGCAGGAGTGATAGTTTGTTTTTTCATTACATTTTTATTTCTTCAATTTCTTTTTCTTGTCTTATTGCTATAACTAGCATTTCTAGTACAGTAGTGAATAATAGCAGTGATAATGGACATCCTCGATTCATTCCTGATCTTGTTGGGAAAGCTTCTATCTTATCTCCATTACAGTTAATGCTGGCTCTTCATTTTAGATGGATATTACTTATTTTAAGAAAGACTTAATTGATTTGTATGCTTTTTGTATGCTTAGTGTTTTTGATAGAAACAGGTGTATTTTATCAAAGGCTTTTTCTGCATCTATTGATATAATCATATGATTTTGTTCTGATTGTTATTGATATGGTCAATTATGCTGGTAGTTTTCATAATACTGAGCCAGCCCTGCATTCCTGGCATAAATCTCACCTGGTCATAGTTTAGATCTTTGTGATATATTGTTATAATCTCCTTGCTAGTATTTTATTTAAAAAATTTGCATCAATATTCATTTTTTTTAAAAAAGTCTATAGTTTTTTTCTCTTTTTTGCCCTCCTTAGTTTAATTATCAAAATCATATTGTGTCATAAAAGGAATTTGGTATACTTCTTAGCTATTTCTTTTTTCTTTTTCTTTTGCTGTTTAGCTAATTTATTGTTTTTTTAATATAAATTTATTTATTTGTAGTTTTCAACATTCATTTCCACAAGTTTTTGAGTTTCAAATTTTCACCCCTTCTCACCCTCCACCCACCCCAAGATGGCATGCATTCTGAATATCCCTTCCCCTAGTCTGTCCTCTTTTCTTTCTCTCCCCCCTTCTCTTATCCCCTTCCCCTTCTATTTTCCTGTAGGGCAGGATAGACTTCTGTACCCCATTTCCAGCATTTCTTACTTCCCGATGGCATGTGAAAACTTTTTGTTAAACATATCTTTTTAAAACTTTAGGTTTCAAATTTTCTCTCTTCCTCCCTCCCTATCCATCGTCACTGAAAAGGCAAGCAGCTCAATATAGGTTGTACATGTGCAGTTATGCAAAACACTTCCATAGTAGACATGTTGTGAAAAACTAACTCTATCTCCCTTAATCCTATCCTGCCCTCCCATTTATTCTATTCTTTCTTTCGACCCTGTTCCTCCTCAGAATTATTTACTTCTGATTATACCCTTTCCCAATCTGCCCTCCTCTCTAACATCTCCCTGCTCTCTTGTCCCCTTCTCCCCCTATTTTCTTGTAGGGTAAGACAAACTTCCATACCCAATTGAATGTGTATGTTGTTCCCTCCTTAAGCCAAATCCTATGAGAATAAAATTTACTCATTCCCTCTCACCTTCCCCTGCTTCCCTTCCACTGTAAGAGAATTTTCTTTTCTGTTTTTTCTTTGTGAGATAATTTACCCCATTCTACCTCTCCCTTTCTTCTTCTCTGAGTATAATCCTCCCTCATCCCTTAATTTTATTCTCCAGATATGACCCCTTAATCTTCAACTCACCCTGTGCCATCTATCTATCTATCTATCTATCTATCTATCTATCTGTCTGTCTGTCTGTCTGTCTGTCTGTCTGTCTGTCTATCTATCTATCTATCTATCTATCTATCTATCTACATACATATAATTTTTTTTCCAACTACCCTAATACTGACAAAGTTCTCATGAGTTATAAATATCATCTTTCCATGCAGGAATGTAAACAGTTCAATCTTAATAAGTCTCTTATGATTTCTCTTTCCTGTTTACGTCTTCATGTTCCACTTGAGTCCTGTTTTTGAAAGTCAAATTTTCTCTTCAGCTCTGGTTTTTTCATCAGGAATGCTTGAAAGTCCTCTATTTCACTGAATGACCATTTTTTTCCCCTGAAGGATTATACTCAGTTTTGCTGGGTAGGTGATTCTTGGTTGTAATCCTATCTCCTTTGCCCTCCGGAATATTATATTCCATGCCCTGTGGTCCTTTAATGTAGAAGCTGCTAAATCTTGTGTTATCCTGATTGTGTTTCCACAGTACTTGAATTGTTTCCTTCTGGCAGCTTGTAATATTTTCTCCTTGACCTGGGAACTCTGGAATTTGGCTATTATATTCCTAGAAGTTTTCCTTTGGGGATCTCTTTCAGGAGGAGATCTGTGGATTCTTTCAATTTCTATTTTGCCCTCTGGTTCTACTATATCAGGGCAGTTTTCCTTGATAATTTCTTGAAAGATGATGTCTAGGCTCTTTTTTTGATCATGGCTTTCAGATAGTCCAATAATTTTTAAATTCTCTCTCCTGGATCTATTTTCCAGGTAAGTCATTTTTCCAATGAGATATTTCACATTGTTTTCTAATTTTTCATTCTTTTGGATTTGTTTTACAGTGTCTTGATTTCTCATAAAGTCACTAGCTTCCAATTGCTCTATTCTAATTTTTAAGGAAGTATTTTCTTCAGTAATCTTTTGGACTTCCTTTTCCATTTGGCCAATTTTTCTTTTTAGGGCATTTTTCTCCTCATTGGCTTTTTGGACCTCTTTTGCCATTTGAGTTAGGCTATTTTTTAAGGTGTTAATTTATTCAGTATATTTTTGGGTCTCCTTTAGCAAGCTGTTGACTTGTTTTTCATGATTTTCTTGTATCACTCTCATTTTACTTTCCAGTTTTTCCTCTACTTCCCTTACTTGCTTCTCAAAATCCCTTTTAAGCTCTTCCAAGGCCTGAGACTGATTCATATTTTTCTTGGAGGCTTTGGATGTAGGAGCTTTGACTTTGTTGTCTTCTTCTGGTTGTATATTTTGATCTTCTTTTTCACCAAAGTAAGATAATATAGTCTGACTCTTTTTGTGCTGCTTGCTCATGATCCTGGCCAAGTATTTGAGTTTTAAACTCTTTGTTAAGGCAAGAGTCTGCTTCCAATGTGGAGAATGTACTGTCCCAAGCTTCAGGGGTTTGTACAGCTGTTTTTAGAGATACTTGTAGGTACCTGTAAATTTTCAGTTCTCACATGGTGGTATGATAAGGGGCAAGGTGTTGACTCCTTTCCTGGCCTGTGACCACAAGTATTCCTTTCTATCCTATAACTGTGAGGAGGGGATCCTCTCCACAGCCACTACAAGCTCCACCACGCCATTGCTCCTCCTCACCAGTGCTCCTCCTTAACCCAGCACCGCAGCCCAGAACTGTTACCCAGATCCAAACGCTGGCAAAGCAAGAGGTTCCTGCCTCAGCACTGGCAAAGAGTTCCCTGTGATCCCTCTCTGATCAGCCACTGGATTCCCCCTCAGTCTGTTGGCCGGAAGCTCAGGAAGCAGCTGCCCTCCCCACCAGTACCACACTCTTGGGAATATAGCTGAAACCCCACCTTCCTTTCTCAGCACCGACAGAAACTGACTTTTCCCACTGACCTTCTAAGTTGTCTTTGGCATTCGTGGGTTGAGGGGTCTGGAAACCTCCACAGCTGCCTGCGATTCAGTCCTCTGAGGCCTGCTCCAGGTTTGCTGTGGCCTGTGCGCCCATGCCTGGCTGCACTGCACTCTCAGCCTGGCGTGATACACCTTTCTGATCAATCATCCAGGTTGTCTTGGGCTGGAAATTTGTTTCACTCTGTCTTTTTGTGGGTTCTGCTGCTTCAGAATTTGTTTAGAGCCATTTTTTATGAGTATCTGGAGGGGCTTGGGGGAGAGCTCAAGCAAGTCACTACTTTCACTCCGCCATCTTGGCTCTGCCCCAAGCTATTTATTTTTTCAAATGGTTTTTATAATATTGAGATTAATTGTTTTTTTAAATGTTTGGTACAATTCACTTGTGCATCCATCTGATATTGAGGATTTTTTCATAGGCAGCACATTGATGACTTGTTCAATGTTTTTTTTCCAAAACAGGGTTACTTAAGTATTCTTTTTTGTCTTTTGTTAATCTGGTAAGTTTAGTTTCTAAATATTCATCCATTTCACTTAGATTGTCAGTTTTACTGGCATATAGTTGGGCAAAATAACTTCTAACATTTGCTTTGATTTCATTTTCATTGGTGGCTTTTTCACCCTTTTCATTTTTGATACTAGTAATTTGGTTTTCTTCTTTCTTTTTTCAAAATCAAATTAACCAATAGTTAATCTATTTTATTGTTTTTTCTCCATAAATCTCACTTTTAGTTTTATTTACTAGTTCAATGGTTTTCTTTCTTTTAATTTTTAATCTCTCCTTTAAGTTTCAGGATTTCCACTTTGTTGCATAATTGAGGATTTAAAAAAGTATTCTTTTTCTGTTTTTTTTAGCTGAATGCCCAATTCATTGATCTCTTCCTACTTTCTTTTATTGATGTACATATTTAGAGATATAAATTTTTCCCCTAAGTACTGCTTTGGCTAAATCCCATTGTTTTCTCATTGCTGTCATTCTCTTTAATGAAAGTATTGATTGTTTCTATGATTGGTTCAGTGGCCTAGTCATTTTTTAAGGATTACATTATTTGCTTTCCAGTTAGCTTTTTATTTATGCTTCCACAGTTCTTTAGTAAATGTAATTTTTATTGCATTATGTTTTGAGGACAATATATTTCTGCTTTTCTGCACTTGGTTTTGGGGTTTTTATGCCCCTAACACATGTGTGAAGGTGCCATGTACAGGTGAGAAAAAAGTATTACTCCTTTCAATTCCCATTCATTTTCTCCAAAGGTGTATCATATCTAACTTTTCAAAGATTCTATTCATCACCTTTACTTCTTTCTTGTTATGGTTAGATTTATCTAGTTTTTAGAGGGGGAAATTGAGGTCCTACTAGTATAGTTTTATTGTTTATTTCCTCCTGTAATTCATTTAACTTTTTTAAGAATTTGGATGCTATGCCATTTGGTGCATATATATTTAATGTTGATATTACTTCATTATCTATAGTTCCCTTTAGCAAGATGTAGTTTCTTTGCTTAACACTTTTAATTAAGTCTATTTTTGCTTTTGCTTTGTCTGAGATCATGATTGCTCCCCCCACTATTTTACTTCAGCTAAAGCATGATAGATTTTGCTCTAGCCCCTTATTTTAATTCTGTTTGTTTCTCCATTTCAAGTGTGTTTCTTATAGACAACATACTGTTGGATTCTGGTTTCTGATTCTGGTTTCTAATCCATTTTCCAATTCACTTCTGTTTCATGGCTAAGTTCATCCCATTCACATTCACAATTATGATTCACAGGTGAGGATTTCCCTCCATCCTGTTTTCTTCTGTTTTTTCTTCTTCTCTGTCTTTTTATCCTGTCCCTCTTCAAGTCTGTTTTGCTTCTGACCACTGCTTTCTTTTATCTGCCCTCCCTTTTACCATCTTCTTCTTGTCTCATCCTCTTCTCTTACTACTTCCCTGTTTAAAAAGATAGATTTCTATTACCAATTAAGTGTGTGTGTGTATGTGTGTGTGTTTCCCTCTTTGAACGAATTTAGATGTGAGTGAGGTTCAAATATTATCCCCCCCATTTCCCTCTTCACTGTAAAAGTTCTTTCTTGCATGCCTCTTTTATGTGAGATAATTTCCCCTATTTTTTCTTTCCCTTCCCCATTCTCCCAGGGGATCCCTCTTTCTGGCCTTTCAATTTTTTTTTCATATCATCCTAACCTAATTGACTCATTTTCATATCCTGTTTCTATGTAGAATCCTTCTAGCTGCCCTAATAATGACAAAATTCTTGAAGTTATGTGAATCATTTTTCCAGATAGAAAGGTAAACAGTTTAATCTTATTGAGTTCCTTATGATTTCTCTTTCATATTTACCCTTTCTGCTTCTCTTGAGTCTTGTATTTGGAAGTCAAAATCTCTATTCAGCTCTTATCTTTTCATCAGGAATGCTTTTAAGCCCTCTATTTCATTAAATATCTATTTTTTTTCCCTTGAAGGATTATACTCAGTTTTTTCAGTAGGTTATTCTTGGTTGTAATCCCAGGCTTTTTATCTTCTTGAATATTGTATTCCAAGCCATCTGTTTCTTTTATGTGGTAGCGGCTAAGTCTTGTGTTTTCGTGACAGTGTTCCACAGTATTTGAATGGTTTCTTTTTTTGCTGCTTGAAGTATTTTCTCCTTGATGTGGGGGCTCTGGAATTTGCTTATAATATTCCTCTGAATTTTCCTTTTGGGGTCTCCTTCAGGTGCTGATCAATGGATTCTTCCAATTTCTATTTTACCATATCAGGGAAATTTTCCTTGATAATTTCTTGGAATATTATATCTATATTTTTTCTTTGACCATGGCTTTCAGGTATTCTAATAATTCTTAAACTCTCCTTTATCTGTTTTGCAGGTCATTTTTTTCAATGATATATTTCATATTTTCTTCTATTTTGTCATTTTTTGAGTTTTTATCATTTCTTGGTGTCTCTAGGATTCATTAACTTCCACTTGCTCAATTCTAATCTTTAAGAAATTATTTTCTTAAGGGGCAGCTAGGTGGTGCAGTGGATAGAGCAGTGGCCCTGAAGTCAGGAGTACCTGAGTTCAAATCTGGCCTCGAACCAAACACTTGACACTTACTAGCTGTGTGACCCTGGGCAAGTCACTTAACCCCAACTGCCTAAAAAAAAAAAAGAAATTATTTTCTTCAGTAAACTTCTTTACCTCTTTTTCCATTTGATCAGTTCTGCATTTTAGGAATTTATTTTCAGCAGTGAATTTTTGTATCTGTTTTTTCTACTAGGCCAATTTTTTAATCTGTTTTTTTCTCAGCATTTTTTCTGATTCTTTTACCAAGTTGGCAATTTTTTTCCTCAAAATTTTCTTCCTTTGATTTTCTTTCTTTACCTAATTTCTCCTTTACCACTCTTATTTGATTTCAAACTTTTTTTTTTAGCTCATCCAGAAGTTTTTTTTGAGCCTGTGTCCAATTTATTATTTTTTTTCCCTTAGAGGGTTTTCTTGTAAGCTATTTTGACTTCAATGTCTTGATCTTCCTTGTTACCATTGCAAATTTTCTGATCTTTTCTCAAGAAAGCATGAAATTCCTCTATCTCATTGAATGTCCATTTTCCCCCCTCATGGATTATACTCAGTTTTGCTAGGTAAGTGATTCTTGGTTGTAATCCTGGCTCCTTTGCCCTCTGCAATATCATATTCCAAGCCTTCCAATCCTTTAATGTAGAAGCTGCTAAATCTTGTGTTATCCTGGTTGTGGCTCCATGGTATTTTAATTGTTTATTTCTGGCTGCTTGCAATATTTTCTCCTTGACCTGGGAACTCTGGAATTTGGCTATAATATTCCTAGGAGTTTTCCTTTGGGGATCTCTTTCAGGAGGTGATTGGTAGATTCTTTCAATTTCTATTTTACCCTCTGGTTCTAGAATATTGGGGCAGTTTTCCTTGATAATTTCTTGAAAGATGATGTGTAGGCCCTTTTTTGATCATGGCTTTTAGGTAATCCAATAATTTCAAAATTATCTCTCCCAGATCTATTTTTTCAGGTCAGTTGCTTTTCCAATGAGATATTTCACATTGTCTTCTAGGTTTGGAAGTTTTCAGTGCATCTAATGTGGCGTGATCTGGGAGAAATGTGGACACTGCTATTTTGGTCTTTGTTTTGGTCCTTGCCCAGAAAGGGCCCCTGATTCCTTGGGATTACAATGGATACTACTCCTCAGGGATTCTCCTCTCTTGGTACTGAAAATGATGCTGTTCCTTGGGGGTCCCTCATCCCTTTGGGCCAGAAGTGTTACTTTCCCTCAGGGTTTCTACTCCCTCTTGACTAAAAGTGAACTTCCCTGCCCTTGAACTGTGACCTATATGTAAATATAGGCAATGGAGTTGCCAAACAGCACTTAATCTCATGTCCAGTGTTACCACAGAGACACCCCATGATCTTTTGGCCAGGTCTCTTTACCATCTCATGCTTATGAACTCACAAAACTGCTGCTGTGTCTATCATCACACCTAGTGTCACCACTGGTATTTAATCCAAGTAAACCTCATTCCTCTTGTCATAGATCTCTTTTCAGTCCTCCTGTTTTCTTGTGCTGGAAGGATGTCTTGCTCTAACCTTTTGTTGGCTTTGCCACTCCAGAATTTGATTTGAGGCATTTAAATATTTTTGGAGGGGACGTTGAGAAAGCCTGGCTGAGTGCTTCTCTACACCATCTTGGCTCTGCCCTTGGAATTCTCCAGTTGAAGATTTTAAAAGAAAAACTGAATCAATTCTATAGTTGGATTTTCTAGAGAGGACAAACATTTCAAAGCATCTGGATTATCAACTTAACAGATTGATCAAGATGACATTCCTAATTCCCTTAATAAAATAAATATGTTATGAAAAGAATATTCTATTTTATGTTGTGCTGGAGTTGGAAGAGATACTTGCTCTGTAAATATGTATATATAAAATCCTTTAAAAAACCCTATTCTCTTAGTAGGAAAATTATTAGTTTTAGTTTTTTCCTCTTTTTAAATAAAATGTAATTTTCTTGCACTTAATTTGCTTAAAACAAGTTGTGCTATACTAAATCACCATAAAAAGGTCATTGAATCCAACTCAATTCCATCAGGAAATGCCTTCTACAATGTCTAGGAAACATGATCGTTCAGCCTTCACTTAAAGAACAATAGTGATGAGGAATATGCTACCATCTAAGGCAGCCCATTCCGTTTTTGGATATCTCTAATTGTTAGGAATTTTCCTTATGTCAGCCTTCAATGAGCACTATCTTATTTGCAGTTTCCACCCATTCTTCTTACTTTCACCCTCTGGAGCCAAACAGAACAGGTCCAATCCCTCTTCCATTTGACAGGTCTTAAAATACTTAAGAGCTAGTATAAGTATTTTAATACTTGTATTAAGTATTATACTCCCACAAGTCTTCTCCAGAATAAGCATTCCCAATGTTTTTTTCTTTTTGATAAATTCTCCTATGGTATAATTTCTATTTTTCTCACCAATGTAGTCATACTTTCTGGGAGGGCTCCAGTTTGTCAATTTGTTTTTGTTTTTGTTTTTGAAAGCCCCAAACAATTTTCTTTCTTCTAAAATTATTTATTTTGTTTTTAATTTATGGAATAAAACAAGCGTTTCCATTAATATAATAAAAATGATTGCACATGAAAATGCAAATCTATTATGTACAACTTGCTATTCCTTTTAAATACATAATAAAATCATCATGTAAATTTCTTTTTTTCTCCCCCCATAGCTACTATTACACATAAATATATGTTACATACATATATGTATATATATATATATATATATATATAAAATAGGTGTATAGTATTATATATATGTATATATAATTAGATGTATAGTATTTTATTTATATATGTATATATATATATATATATATATGAATGAAAAATAATTCTATATATCTATTTATAAGTTCTTTCTCTGGATGTACATAGTATCTTCCTTCATAGGTCCTTTGTAGTTAATTTAGTCAAATTTACTTATTTACAAATTTACTAAATTTACAAATTTAGTCAAAATTACTTATTTACTCAAAGTTGTTCTTAAAACAGTATTGCTGTTACTATGCATAATCTTCTCTTGGTTCTGCTCATTTTGCTCTGTGTTATTTTGTTCAAGTCTATCTATGTTTTTCTAAGATCATCAAGCTCATAATTTCTTATAGCACTGTAGTATTCCATCACAATCATATATCACAACTTGTTCAGCCATTTCCCAATTAATGGGTATCCCTGCAATTTATAGTACTTTGCCACCACAATGAGAACTGGCATGAATATTTTAGACCATATAGGTTCTTTTCCTTTTTTTCTCTAATCCATGGTGGGAAATAGACTAAATAGTGATATTGATAAGTCAAAGGGTATAGGTAGTTTAATAACTCTTTGGGCATAATTCCAAATTGCTCTCCAAAATGTGTGGGTCAATTTCACACAATTCAACCAATGATGAATTAGTGTCCCAATTTTTCCGCATCCCCTCCAACATTAATTTGAATACTCATTTAAGGTAGCAGTGGGTCAGACTACTTGAATAACTAAAATTAATTAGTAATCATATTCATGACCCAGCAAATGTTTCTTTTTGCTATTTAAGTTAAAATAATGGTATGCATATCTTTAATATTAATTATCTATATGCATTCATATTTGAAGAAAAAATTATTTAGAATAATATTAGAAGTAGGTATAGTCTATGGCTTTTACTGCCATTACCCACTAGAACAATTTATTTGCATTCAGTTTCCTAATCTGCATATTTGGAATGATTTCTGCCCTTCCCAACTCAGAAGGCTATTGCAAGAATCATTTGATATAATGCATTTCAAAACATTTTCAAAGCTGTTATAATGATATATTGTCAAGGGTAGAAAATGGGGAGTCAAATGTCCTGATTTTCAAAAAATGGAAGTAACTTTCTGGGAGGACTCTTATAGCCAGTACTACTGGGAAAAGTGGAAAGTAGTCTGGCAGTCCTTGGGTTTAAAACAACATCTTACACTTTATAAATTACGTAAATCTCAAAGGGATAGTCAACCTGAATATATGAGGTGATACCATTAAAAAACAGAAGAGTGTTGGAGGAGGTACTTTTCACAACTGTGGCAAAGATATAAAGGAAATAGTCCAAGATAAAAGACAATTTTATAAAATCAATTGATATGAAACAATATCTACTTACAAGGAGCTTACATCCTAATGGAGGAGAGAGAACAAGTACATATGTAAGTATACATTTTTTACAGAATGGAGGAGAGAGAACAAGTACATATGTAAGTATACATTTTTTTACAGCATAAATATAAATTTTATAGATGTTAATATATGTGAATTAGTTAAATAATGTTTTTTGAGAATGAGATTACTTGCAATTGGGAGGGATCAGGAAAGACTTTATGTAGAAGATAGTCCTTGAGTTTCATCTTAAAGAAGGAGATAAAGGAAACTATAAAAAATAAAATATAATTCTGACCTTATAAAATGTAAAAGTTTTTGCATAAATAAGACCAGTGAAATGTAGAATTAGAATATAGAAGGGTAGAAGGTATGTTCTGACTTTCTCTCAAAGTCAGGCTGTTCTCTTAGATTCCATTACACACCCCCTCAGGATTTTAGGGTGCATTTAGGGGTTGATGTCTCTTTTGCCATTATTTTGAGCCTCTACTGGATATTTCCCCTGAGGGGTTGGTGATGTCTCTTTTCTTTTCCATGGTCTTGAGGTGCTACCGTTTGCATTTCCCATTATTTTTAGGGTGTTAGTAACTAGCAGCCCAGTTTCAATTAATCATTTAACATTGGCTAGCTTTTATAAAGGAATATTGACTTCTAATGTATGGCAAGAATTTAATGTATAAACATCCTCCTGCCACCAATACCCTATGGGGCATACCTTTCTTTATACCACCTCTGAGGGAATATGCTCAAACCACAATTCCTATATATAAAACATCTGTCCCACTTACTTCATGTCCAGATGTGGACAGAAGAGCTAGAGGAGTTCTCGTCTCAACTTCCACTGGGCTTGATTACCCATGGACATTCTAAAGATTTCCTCTTGCTCCTCAGATCACTGGTGCTAGGCTGTAAGGGTATGCACATATTCAATACTAATTGTGACACCTGGCATAGATTCTGACACCCATATTTCTGTGTGTGGCTTTTGACTTTTTCTTTTTTTTTTAAAGTCATCTACTAATGGTTTAATTGTTGCTGCTCTCAGTGGATGATATTTTTTTAAATTAATTTATTTTGATTTATCAACATTCACTTCCATATGCTTTTGAGTTTTAAATTTTTCTCCCTCTTCCTCCACACTCTCCCCAAGATGGTACATCTGATATAGGCTATAATATACATTCCTATTAAATATTTTCACATTAGTGATGTTGTAAGTAAGAATTAGAACCAAAAGGAGGAACCACCAGAAAGAGGAAACAAAACTCAACAGATGAAAAAAAATAACAAATAGTATGCTTCGATCTGCATTCAAACTCCACAGTTCTTTCTTTGGATGTAGATAGCATTTTCCATCATGAGGCCTTTGGAGATGTCTTAGATCTTTGTATTGATGGGAAGGGTTAAGTTTATCAATATTAGTCATTGCACAATGCAGCTGTTATTGTGTATGGCTTCTGACTTTTCAAAACTCTCAAGGCTGGAGATTTCATTCATTTTTTATTTTTATTTTTTAATTTTTAGGCAGTTGGGGTTAAGTGACTTGCCCAGGGTCACACAACTAGTAAGTGTCAAGTCTTTGGTCTGAGGTTGGATTTGAACTCAGATCCTTCTGACTTCAGGGCTGATGCTCTATCCACTGTGCAACCTAGCTGCCCCCTGAGATTTCATTCTTTTTATATAGAATTGAAAAGAACAAACAGAGGCCAAGGAATGAAGCTGATTTCTTGGGACCCTGTGGCCATAGGAGGGAGAAGGCCCCATGGCTCTCTCCCTTTATGACATAGTCTTTCATCAGATGCTGTGAGTAAAAGAGTACCTGAGATTCCCCCAGAAGTGAGTGAAAGAAAAGAGGAAGTAGCTAAAGCTTATAGGCCTTTTTTAATCCCTCTGCAGCCATCAGTTAGGTGACCTGTAACAGTTCCAGAATATCCACACCTATTACATAGTTTCTTCAAGGCATTGTCTTAACGTATCATCCACCTTTCTAGAAACAGGCTCCAAGCCTATCTGTGTGGAAAGATTGTATCAGCCTAGCAAGTTATTGAGATCTGTGTATTTGCCAGACTCTGGTTACAAAAGAAAAGCAGTGGAGTGGGGAAAATATTTGAATTGAAAACTAAAATGGCCTAATTAAAACTTGATGTAAAAATAGTAAGAAAATCAAATTACTGTGCTTATGTGAAATGAGTTTTCTTCCCCCCTCCCTTCCTCCCTCCTTCCCTTCCTTCCTTCCTTCCTTCTTCCCTCCCTTCTTCCCTCCCTTCCTCCTTCCCTCCCTCCTTCCTTCCTTCCTTCCTTCCTTCCCTTCCTTCCTTCTTCCTTCCTTCCTTCCTTCCTTCCTTCCTTCCTTCCTTCCTTCCTTCCTTCCTTCCTTCCCTTTCCTTTTTCTATTTCTTTCTTCTTTCCTTCCTTCCCTTTTCCTCCTCTTCCTCTTCCTCCTCCTCCTCCTCCTCCTCCTTCTCTCTCTCTCTCTTCTCTCTCTCTCTCTCTCTCTCTCTCTCTCTCTCTCTCTCTCCCTTCCTTTCTTTTTTCCTTTTTGATAAAGAAGTGAGAATACAAGAATGCTTGATAATTGAAGAAAAATGAAAATATAGTAAGAAAAATAGAAATGAGGACAACTCTTACCTCACACCATGCAAATCGGAAAAGATGATTAAAAATGGGGATAGTCAATGTCAGATGGGTTGTGGGAAATGGGTACACTAAAATACTATTGGTGAATCTATGAAATGGTCCAACTATTCTAGATTTCAGTTTGAAATTATTCAAGAAAAAATGACAAAACTATATTCCCTTGACCCAGAAATCCACAACTGGGCATCTCAAGGGAATCTAACGTAAAAACAAATATCACATGTATCAAAAATATTTATAGTAGCATTTCTTGTGGTAGCAAAAAAAAAAAATGAAACCAAACCAACCAAACAAACAAACTTTATGTCCATAGATTGGGGAATTTCCTGAAAAAAAAAAAGAACTATATAAATGTGAACTTAGCAAAGTGCAGTAAGAAATAATGAATAAGAAGAATTCAGGAAGACATGGTAAGATATGTATGGACCAATAAAGACTAAAATAAAAAGAACCAAGAGAACAATATTCAGAACAACTATAACGATCTAAAAGATAAAAGACACTGAACTCTTGAAAAAACAACAAAGATGCCAAAAGACAAATAATGAATCACAAATTCACCTTCATATGAGAGGCCAAAACTGTCAGAACATAATATTGTGTATGTTGACAGGTACAGTTACTATATTGGAAATCTTTACCTAATTTTTTTTTCATTCTCATGGGTTTCTGGCAAAAAAAAAATCTATGTCAGAAAAAATTTGAGAAAAGACTCTAGCTTCTTGGATAGACTTACTGTGGCAAAATTCTGTGGGTACATGCACAAGAATCACTCAGGTCTGGCAGACATGGGTGGGTAAAATATGCATAATTGGAGCAAATATCCAAATCAATGAAATCCGAGATTCATTTGAGTTTTTAAATATCTCACTTTTCTGTCACAAGGGAGAATTCATTCTTGTTGTGGTTGGGTGGTGGTACTGTTGAAAAGACTAAGATAAAGACAAAAGACAAGTAAAAACATACACATATACATATATAACATGTATACAGATGTTTAAGGGTAGAGGACAGAGTTTGCAAACCAAAGGCAAATTAGTTTAACATTGATTCTGGGGAAGCTTCCCAAATGTATTTTTAAAATAAAAAAATAGTATTTAAAAATGAGTTTGTTTTTATATCACCTACATCTCCTAATGTATCCTTTTTCTTTCCCTATCCCAGAGAAGGGAAAGTTTCTGGTTCTAATACCTTTTAACAAAAGAAAAAAAAGAGGAAAAAAAACCCTTCAGTAGAACTAATCAACACATAAAATGTGCCATAGGTTCACAAAGTGGGTGATACCACCTTCTGGGGGGTGCTGGAATGATCCAGGGTGGGGTAGCAGTAGCCTCGGATGCAAATAAGGGAAATGAAAAAAATGCATAAATAGGAATGAAATAAATAGGGAAATGAATATAAAATAAAGGAGTGGTGGAAAGAAGGAAAGAAGATAGAAAAAAATTAAAAAACTGTACATGTTTCATCTGTTGTGTAACATTGTTAAAGTCATAGTGATTACATTATTTTCCAAATAAACACACAAAATACAAATTATAACCCATCAGTGGTCAAGTCTATTGACTGGTCTTAACAAGCAAGTGTTGGCAGGTTAGTGTGTAGCATATTGTTGGGAAGTGCAGCCTGCATCAGCAGGAATATGTGCGTGTGATGACTTGTTTACAAAATGATACTATATCTTACGTGAAGCAATTACATCATCAAAATTTCAATGCAGGAAAACCCCATAAATTTTTAATAAATTGTTAAATTTAAAATGCATCATTTAAAAATATTTTATGTATTTTTGAAATGACACAAAATTAACAAAAAAGTTGAAGGGCTAAAGAAAGTAGATTTTCAGAGGGGTGCTAAGAATTTTTTTATTTTGAAAAGCGGATGGTAGGCCAAATAAGTTTGGGAACCTCTGGTTATATGCTGAATTCTACTCTCATAGTCTCCTACTTCTGCAAAGAAGTGGAGGGAGATGCCCCTTTGTATTCCTTATTTGGGGACAGATTTCTTATAATTTCATAGCATCAGTTTTGATTTTGTTGGTTTTTTTTCCCCATTTACATTGTTGTAATTATTGCATATATTTTCCCCTGGTTCTGTTCACTTCACTTTGCATAAGTTCATGTAAGTCTCATACTTTTCTGTATTCACCTAGAATATATTATTAAAGAAACAGTTACTGAACATCTAGAAAAGGAAATGGTAATTATCATCATTTACTCTTAACAATGTAGTCTTATTCCTTCCTTTTTCTTCTTCTTGATCCAAATGAGCTAAAAGGGCCTTTTGTGATATACTTTGCATTAATTAAAAGGTTATAATCTTTCTGAGTTATAAGTGTTCCCGATAGTTTTTTTCAGAAACATGTCATATCTTTGCATTCATACTTTGTTTCCTGTCTTCTCTTCCATTCTCTATACATGACATAAAATAAATAACTTGGTCATTAAGTTTCATGATCCTGTATTACCAACGAAGATATTATTGGTAAAATCCTGCTTTTAACTTGTGGTCTTCATTGGATATAGAGTCAAAAAGCCTTCATCCACTCTGGACCTCAATTACCTCCTATGCAAAATGAGAGTATGGGACTAAATGATTTCTAAGGTCCCTTGCCTACTCTGAATTGAATGAGATAAGGAATGGGAAAGGCTTTGTGTAGTCTAAAGTGTCAAATATATTCAAGTTTTCCTTTGCTCTCAGTTCACTTATCTCTTTTCCAATGTTTAGTCAATAGTGTTCCATTTTGCAGCCTGCTTCAGTTCTCTACTATAAGCTCCTAACCTTTTCCCTCCCCCATCTTTCTTGACCTTTCAAACATTTTTGAAGAAAGCAGAACACATTTGTTTCTTCACGAAGATTCATCCTGAAAACTTTGTTTATTCAGAGATCAGTATTTTTTCCTTGGCAAGCTGTTCATCAGAATCTGATTGGAGAGTCATGTAGGGATGAGACTGACTGTTTAATTGATGAATAGCTGTTCTTGATGTACAAGATTTTCTTCCTCCAAAGGCTGAGACAACTCCTAAAATGTCCATAAACATTTCAAAATAAGCAAATGAAAAGTGCATTCATTACTCTGGACAATTAATGACTGTGGAATGGGGTAGCCTGGAGAAAATGAATAGATGCACTGGGAAACATTACAAAGTCCAAGAAACTAAGACTGAAAAATGTCTTCACTTCCCAAACTGGATTTTGATCTTTAGTCATTTACAGAAAAGGCTCTATTCCCAGCTGAAATATCAGATTCCCCTGGAGATAAGGATGATAATAGGATGGAAAGGATGTCTTTAAAGTGAGGTTGAAGCAGTTGCTTTTAGCCTTAAGAAGCTATTGGCTAAATTCATGTCAGCAGTATCTGGAACAAAGATTAAGAATCTTCTCCCTCTGATTTAAAATGTCCAACAGTCTAAATACTTAACTGGATTTCTACCACTGGTGGCCAAGCCTCCCAGTTTATAGTCCCTGTCTTTAAAAGTATCTCCCCTTGCCTGAATTTATATCTGTAGTTGTATAGAATGCTATAAAGACCAATTGTTTTATTTATTGTTTTAGCTACATTTCATAAGACACTGCTGGTGCCTAAAGGACTAGGGCTGTTAGGGCTGTAAAAGAAACCAAAGATATGTGCAAAAGATAATAGCATTTTTGGAGCATTACCAGATTATTCCACACAATAATCTTCACAGTTTAGCAAGATTCAAACAGCCGTAGTAGGTGTTCCATCTAAATGTGTCTAGCCATCATTTTCCTTCTATAGGGTTCCATTAAGATAAGGATGACATGTGATTCTGACAACTAGAATAGGCCCAGAACAGCTTTTGCCATAACATAGCAACTAAAAAGGCACTTACTGTTTACTAGGTCTAAATATTTTCAAAATGAAGAAAATTACTTAATTTCCCAAATTATCTTAGAAAATCCTGGGTGAACAGGAATAGCAAATTATAGATAAAAATGTTCTAGATAGAGTATGTTATAGTGACATTTTATTTTTTCCAATAGGCTATCACAACTGACATATCCCTGAAAGTATTAAAATGCATATAACATTTATTAGCATCAAAGGGGATGTCCGTTTTGGAACCATGATACCTATTAAAATTTTGAATGAATTTAAGTTTACACTGGATGGCTTATCTTGAGTCATATTCTCTGGAAAACTCAGGACTTATCTTTCCAGGAATTCACTGTATCAATTCTGAGTATCCTTTTAAATCAGTCAACAAGTATTTATTGAACACCTGTGGGCAAAGAGAAGGCACTTTGAACTTGAGCACTAAGTCTCAATCCCAGCTCTGCAACTAATGATTTGACTATGGACAAGTCATTATACTTCTTTGGCGTAATGGGAAAAAATGAAAGCATTGTATGTAATAACATAATAATATAATAATATATATGTGTATATAGTATGTGTGTGCATGTATACAGATATTAGAATGTCTGTATTTTTAAAATTATTGAATTATATATCTTTTTCTTTCTAGGCAATTGAGGTTGGCTTGCCCAGGGTCACACAGCTAGTAAGTATCAAGTGTTTGGTCTGAGGCTGGATTTGAACTCAGGTCCTCCTGACTTCAGGGCTGGTACTCTATCCACTGTGCCACCTAGCTACCTCTGAATTGTATTTCTTTAAAGCAGACTTTCTTAACCTTTTTTTTTGTGTGTGTTTGTGTGTGTGTGTGTCACCCCTTCAGCATTCTAGTAAAGCTTATGGATCCATTCTCAGAATAATGTTTTTAAATGCATAAAATAAGATCCTTAGGATTTCAAAGAAAACATTATAGTAAAACATCATTATCAAAATATTGAAAATAAAATAAATTCATAGACCCCAGACTTAGAGTATCTACTTTTTAATCAATTAGAGGATAGGATAGTGAATGATAAAGTTTTGATTGCATAATAAGGGCAAAAGGAGGAGAGAGATGTCATACAGGAATTAGAGTCAACAGAGAAGGAGCTACAGGGGATGAGTGACTGGAGCTGTGTCTTTTGGGGTAGGCAGAATTTGGATAGGTGGAGGGAATTTCAGGTGAGGGGAATCACATCAGCAAAGACACAAAAGTAGAAAAGAATATGCCATGAAGATGGAAAGTAAAGACATAAATTCATTTGATGACTAGTGGGAGATAAGGTTGGATGTAGGAGCCCCTTTAATCTTGGAAAGAATAGACTCTGTACTTATAGGAGCTGATTTACTCATAAAACTCTTGAAGTTTAATTTTAAGAAAAGTAGAGGTATTCTTTTATCCTCCAAGGGAAAGACTGGTGAAGGAGCTGTGCAATCAGGATAATGCCTTTTATCTGTGTTTTTTTCCTTCTCAGATTTACGATCTCGTATTTATTTAACTGTTTAAGCTTCTGGAAGGCAAGAAAGATCTCTTTTGACTTTGGAAGTCTAGTGCCTCACCTATATTTAGTGCTTAGTAAACATTCATAGAAATTAATTGAATTGAATGCTCAACTTAGGAAGATCACAGTCAATTGGCTTTTCTTAGCAATGCTTAATTCCAGTAAAGTGGTTATTGGATAGAGTAGGACCCCAGTTCTGTTAAGAAATATATTCCACTTCACACTGATGTGGATCCAAAAATATTAAGAAAAAAAGGTAAAAAGATTAAAAACTATTGTTCTAGTCCTAAGGTTAGGCAATAAGAAAGACAAATTTGTTTTTATTCAAGTAGGCATCAGCCTAGAGTCAGATGTTTCTATTCTCTTTCTCTGTCCTCTAGCCCATGTGATTCAATTGACTGAGAAGCCCCATTTTGCTGAAAAATGAGCCATATCAGAATACCACTGGGGAAGGGCTTTCCTCAAACAAATTGTCATTTACCAGGAAGGTGTCAGGAGACTACATAGCTGCGTGGGAAGTAACAGGTCAAATAATGTGTCTGAATTTTATGGTGAGTACTACAGTCCAGACTGAAAATATATTGTGCCTTTTCTTTGTGGCTTCCACTACTTCAGCTTATCTGAAGATCATCCATGCAAAAACTGTTTCTGGTGACAGAAGATCTGAATCACCCTTTCTCTGAGGAAAGGAAGTTCAATATTGTGGATAGCATACTGAACCTGGAGTCAGGTAGATCTGAGATTAAACTCAACATCTGATACTTAGTAGCTGTGTGATGTTGTACAAGTCATTTAACCTTTCTAAGACTCAGTTTTCTCATCTGAAAATGGGGATAACAATGCCACCTACTTTATTGGGTTGTTGTGAGGATCAAATAAGATGATATCTGTAAAGTGCTTTGCAGATCTTTAAAGAATTACATAAATGTGAACTACTATTATTACAATTTAGTTTCCTTGGGTGTTGGGGAAGCACAAGTTGGAATATACAGTTGTCACTTTTCACATGATGACATAATAATGATAACAATAACAATAATAATAGCTGGTGTTTATATACTTCTTTACAATTTATGCCTTTGGAGGTGGTGGTTACTGAGTTGGCATGGCTTCCTCAAAAGCAGATCATGACAGATTAACTTCATTTCCTTTCTTTGACTGGGTTATTAGACTAGTAGAGCAGGGAAATTCTGAAGATACAGTTTGCCTAATATTTCAACAAAGCATTTGATAAATCCTTTAATGCTCTTAAAGACTAGATGGAGAAATATAGGTTAGACGATTACAATTAGATTGATTTGGAACTTACTGGATATCTGGCAACAAAGAATTAAATAATGTTAACAGGAACCTGTGAGGCAATATGGTATAGAAGAAAGAGAATAGGTTTTGGAATCATAGAATCTGAATTCAAATTATGCCTTTGTCATTTACTATCTTTGTTATAATGTAATTCAGTCTTCTTGGGCTCCAGTGTCTTCATCTGTAAAATGACAGGGTTAGGGTAGAATGAATCTATGTTCTTTTCTAGCTTTACATCCATGAACCTATGAGGTCTTTTTGTGAAAGGTCCAAGGGAACTATCCTTGGCCCTGTACTGTTCAACATTTTTATTAGAGAGGCAGCATGGGTACCTATTTTTGGAGTCAGGAAAGCTTTGGTTCAAATCCTGCCTCAGACACTTACTAGCTGTATGACCCTGGTTAAGTAAGTCATTTAACTCTTCTGTGCCTCCATTTTCTCATCTGTAAAATGAGAGAGTTGGATAGATGACCTCCAATGTTACTTTGAGCTTAAAATCTATTATCCTATTGTAAAGTACATTGTCTCTTTAAGATCCCTTTCACATGGAACAGTTAATGATTAAAAGGTTAGGAAAAACTTTTTTCTAAGAGAGATTTGTATTTATTGTCAAAAGATGTAAGATGTTGCTGCTGTTATGAACAGATATTTTGATAATATCAATGGAGAAAGAACTTTGTTCTAATATAAACTACTAAAATATGTGTATGAAGAGACACAGCTTTTAGACAGAATTTTGGACAGTTTTGGAGAGAAAATCATCTGTGGTGTAGATTTGAGGACTCAGACCTCTTTGTTAACAAGGTAGAGTGATGCTTCACTTATGTGAGTGAGAACAGATTTATGTTATTAGGAAGAAGAGAAAGATCTTTTATTTACTAAAACTAGAGAGATGTGATTTTAAAGAAACACATTTTCAAGAGTGTCAAAGAGGAAAAAAAAAGACCTTGTTGAGAACTCCAAAGCAGGGCGTGATAGGTACTTCTTCTTCTAATTTGCATATAAATATTTTAGACAAAAATGGGTAAAACTAAGAAAATGAGAAATTAAAAAAATGTGGTTATGGAAAGGACAAATTCGTGGAGTCGTGACTTTTTAGCTAAATTAACTAAACTGAAATAACTGCATTTTTCCTCTTCAGGTTACAACTCTTTAGCCTTCAGCTCTTCATCCTGAAGCCTCACTCCAGCCCTGGAATCCACACGTTGGAAGTATCTTTGCTCCTGCACCCTCTCCCTGTGATTGAATGGATCTTCCACAAACCTTCATTTGAGGATATTACCCAGGTCATCCATATCTCATTCCTCTCC
Organism: Phascolarctos cinereus; assembly: GCF_003287225.1. Taxonomy (NCBI): domain Eukaryota; kingdom Metazoa; phylum Chordata; class Mammalia; order Diprotodontia; family Phascolarctidae; genus Phascolarctos; species Phascolarctos cinereus. Next base: position 186,941,538 of record NW_027555625.1, read on the forward strand.
AGACTTCCTTCTGGACATTCTCTACCATGCCCTCACCCTAGGTATCTTTGTTTCTTCCCTCACTTCCCTTTTCAGCATCCTTTTATGTGTTGTCTTCCCTCATTAGAATATAAGCTCCTTGAGGACAGGGACTATCCTTATTTGTATTTCTAGAGCTTAGCATGGTGCTTGATATATAGTAAACATTTAATAAGTGCTAATTGATTGAATGACTGACTAAAGGTGAATCTCTGAGTATCACGTATCTCTCATTTAGGCCGCTGAACACTGAGAGAGGGGAGAAAAATTCATCACAACAGCAGCAACAGCAGTGGAGAAGAAATATGAGAAGTGAAGGTGCCATGGTAGGGAGCGAGGAAAAGCGAGGGGGGAAGGGTTGCTTAAAAGCTGCTTTGTTGTAGTTGAGGCAAAAAGAGGCAGTAAGATGAGATAAGGCTTCAGCAGAATGAATATTTCCTGATTGGTTAGAAAGAATTGATTTGATAGGCTAAAAGTTTCATTGATAGCTATTGCCTTTGGCCCACCTAGAGTCAAAAAGGTGATAGTAAAAGCTTATTGTCTGAATTTGAAAAGGCAAAGAAGAGGAAGTTTTCCAACTTCTTAGGTATTCTAGTGAGTTGCCTTTAAGAGTGAACCTAAACTGTGTTGCTTTGAACTCCATTATGATTGGGTAAGGCAACATTTTGGAGTCTGGATCTGTGTAACATAGTGATGGCAGTTTGTTGACTTTGGCAATTGTCTGGCTTAAAGAGAACTGCTATCCACTTTGCAAGTTCACACCTTTTAATTACCCTTTTAAGAGTGTTGGTTAATTGAAAAAACTTTTAAAGGCCATGCTCAAGTAGAGAAGAGAGCATGATTTCCCTAGCTGAAGAGTAAGTAAGGATCAGCAGTCAAACAATGGGCACAGAAGCCATTTCATGTGGTGAATATGTTTCTGAGGGGACCAATAACATTGAAGCCTGCTTTCCAGGCTTGTCTTCCTCAAGGGTCTCCATGCCAGCTTATAAAGTATGTGCCCACTCTTCACTATAACTTTGAAGTATGTTGGTGGAAGACTGCACCCTGGGTTTACATGTGTATATGATACATTTTATTAGTTATGTATTTGCTTTAATATATAAGTATTTATAATATTATTTACTTTGCCTTGTTATTAGATAAATAGCAATACTAAAAGTGTCTTTACTGAGAGTGTCTGTGTATATATATGGATAGAAAACATAATGGATTTTTGGCTCATGAGCCAGAGTGGCGAAAGAGGATGAATATTTCCCTCAACAGCATTACTCTTGGATCCCAGAGAGAGTTTAAATGTAACAGTGGGGTGATGGTATCGGGGAACTTAGACCTGTTAATGTGGAAGCAGGTTGGAGGAGCAAGGCAAACCCAGAGTGAAGTGAGGTATCTCATATACCTAAATAAAAGCTGTGAAGCCTTAAGTCCTTTAGAGTATGGGTACTGACTATAATCCCTTGTAATCTTTAGGTTTCACTCTACCTCACTCATTTCATTACATTTTGGAGTTATTGGAATAGAATAGGACACCCCATTCTGGTATCACACTCTGATCTTGTCACTTAACGTTGGTGGCCCTCAGTTACCTCATCTGTAAAAGGAAGAAGTTGGTTTTCGTTGACCCATAAGATCCCTTCCAACTCTAAATCCATGATCTTGTGGTCAAGGACCTGGTAAAGTCAGAGATAGAATGCCCATTAAACTTTCATATGAGACAAATCTGAGAGAGACAGCTAATACATTAATGAAAAAGTCAGGACCCCAAAAGATACTGACAAGCTGGAATAATGGTCCTTTTCGAATAAGAAAAAACTTTAGTAGAATTTAATAGACATACATATAAAGTCCTACATTTTGACTTAAAAAAATCATCTTCAGAAGTATAATAGAGAGGGAACGTGACTAGAGACTAGTCATGACTAGTTAATCTAAAAACAAAAACATTCTGGGAGTTGGAGTGGTTTACGAGTTTGATATTAATGAACAGTTTGACATGGCAGCCAAAAAAAGTTAATGCCTTGTTCAGCTGTACTGAAAAGTGTAGTGCCCAAAACAAAGAAGGTCAGCCCTCTGATACTCAGCCCCAGTCAGACTACTTCTGGAGTATTTTGTTCATGAAGTTCTGAACACCACATTTTCAGAAGGACACTGACAAGTAGAATGGTAGATAGAGGAGAACAATCAGAATTAAGAAGGGCCTCAAGACCATGTCACACAAGGATCCAAGTGAAGGAACTGTGAATTTTTAGTTTAGAGAAGAGAGGGCTAAGTGTTAGGCATTTTCAAGTATCTTACAACCTATTTTGTAGCAGATGGATTAGACTATTTCTGCTTAACCCCAGAGAGAAGAAATAGAAGTAATGGGTAGAAATTGCAGATGGGTACAGATTTTATGTAAGGAAATACTTCCTAACAATTAAAATATCTAAAAAGTGAAATGGAATGCCTCAGTTGGCAGAGGATTCGATTCCCTCCAGGGATGTACTATATATTTACAACCAGCTCTCTGAACAACAACAACAACAAAAACCATACATGATACACTTTTAAATTTAATCTTTATTATTAGCATTTTCTCCATCACTTTCTTAAGTCTGGAAATCAACAAAATTGGTTTTCAATGTTTACTGATTACTGTCACATTCAAAATTTGATAATTAGCTTGGCCAGTTTGAGCTGACTCCTACTTACTAAAAATTTGGTTCCCTCTTACTAAATATCTGGTTCCCTCTTACTAGATATCTTCATGCAGAGCCTGGATGGCTATATGTAGATGATATTATAGTGGGACCAAGGCCTTTCCAATTTCTGTCATTATGTTTATAAGCCTTTTTTCACATGGGTTGGTGGTAGGCAAACCAGACTGTATACACTGAGGAGGAAGCCCAGGTGGCCAGTGCTCCATTATGTATAGATGGACCCCAGAAATGGAAATTAACTTTCCCAAGACCACAAAGTGAATCAATAGAATAACTTACACCACCATTTATTAGCTAGAGCCATTCTAAGCATTTGCAGAATCAAATATCCGACTGTAACGGAAACTTTAGATGCCATTTACAAAAATGTTTTATTTGCCCTTCCTCCCTCCTTTTCTGCTTTGTAAGGCATCCTTCCATAAAGCTTCAGAAGGATTGTTAAGGGGCTAAATCTATCTGATTCTAAAGGAAGACGTAATAAAGTAAATGTCAAGGGATAACTTCTTCCACCGCACAATCATTTCAGAGATAGAGCTAGCAAAAGAATTTGGGTTATTATTGCTCATTGAGTATAATAGAAAACTATGTTTGCAAATAGAAGGCTAGGGTTCAAATTAGAGCTCACACATGCTAGTCATGTGACCTTGGGCCATTTAATCTCTCTGAGCCTTTTCCATCTTAGTTTCCTCATCTCTAAAATAGGTATAATAATAATTGCCTTGCCTACCACGGTGGGCTGTCTTTGGAAGCAAATAAGATCCAAAACATATCTCAGAGCCAGAAGTGACCTCAACGATCTAGTCCAACCTATACTTAGTCAAAAATTCTCCACTGCAACATCATCCAGGCCACTGCTACACCTGTCTCTGCTGTCTGTTCTTTTATTCTGCTTTTAAATGAAGGCGTATTTGGAGATAGTTATGATATTGTAAACTTTAAAATATTAGGAAAGCTGCCAGAAGTTTTGGATCTGAGAACTTGCGTTCTGATTGACCTGTTTGACCCATCAGAGACCACAGGCAGCCAAGAGGGAGCTACAGTGATTCATTCAAATTCAGTAGTGAATTTGTTGGAGGCAAATGATATGTAGAAATTGCTTTTAGTTTGAACCCATTCTCCAGGGGACTTATGTGGTATAGGGGAAAGTGTGTCCTCCTCTGGTGAATGCTTTATAACTTCTTTTCTTGTTGTATCTTCATAGCATGCATCCCTTTGTAAAAGTTGATTGATTTTAATTGATTGAATAAAATTTAGAAGCTAATCACTGGCAATTGATATTAAGAGAATACAGTGGAATGGGGACTCAAACCAATAGAAGAATCACCCCTATCCATTAGTATTAACTTGATTACTCTTAGAATACTGTAGAGAAATATAATCTTGCTCTGGGAAAACCTGACTCATCTGTGTGAGTTGGAATTGATGTGGGTATCCTTAGACTTTATATGGGCTACATAGGAGGAGTTTGAGTAATATGATCTCTAAGGTTCCCTAGTTTTGACATCCTGTGATGCTTCTGCCTAGTATTTATTTCTACTGTTTAGAAATGTGTGATGTGAATGTAAGGTTCTTGATGCAAAGGACTATTTTCTTTGTTTTGCCTTTGTATTTAGCTCAGAGGGTTGAAAAGAGTAGGCACTAAATTCTTGGATTGAATTGGAATGTTTGTTACTGAAGTAAAAGAAGTATTTATTGTAGTATAGAGTAAGTACATATTATGTTTGTTATATTGAATTATAAAATTGCTTATCATTATAGCTTATCTACTCACTATTTCCCACACATTTCATTCAATCTCTCAACTATTTTTCTTTTTTTTAATATAAATTTATTTATTTTTAGTTTTCAACATTCACTTCCACAAGTTTTTGAGTTCCAAATTTTCACCCCATCTCACCCCTCCCACCACCCCAAGATGGCATGCATTCTGAATATCCCTTCCCCTAGTCTGTCTTCTCTTCTATCTCTCCCCCCTTCTCTTATCCTCTTCCCCTTCTATTTTCCTGTAGGGTAGGATAGACTGCTGTATGCCATTTCCTGTATTTCTTATTTCCCAGTAGCATGTGAAAAAAATTTTTTTAAACATATCCAACTATTTTTCTTAATAAAGATTGTCTTATGCTTGGCATACTCTCCATCCATATCTGCCTCTCAGAACCCCCACCTCTATTCAAGGCCAAGTTTAAATTCAGCTCCTAAATGAGACCTTTCCTGATCCCCAGATCTTGAGTTGTTAATACTTCTTAAATTACCTTATGTTTGCTGTCTACATATTTTGCAATTACTTTTGTGTACATGTTGTTTTCCTCTAGTGGAATGGAAGCTCTCTCAAGGCAAGGGTTGTTTTAATATTTTAATCTTTATATCCCTAGAGCCTAGCACAACTTTTGGTATATGGGAGATATTTAGTAAATGTTTATTGAAACAAGTACACATCTCATTCTTATGTTTTCATCCTAATAATTGTTAATATGGTTGAACATTACACAGTCTAGGTCAGTCTCTGGGATTCTCTATTAGAGGGAGAATGAAGGTAACTTGAAAATGATCCTGTGTTCTCAAAGGCTGGGTTAGTGTTTATCAGTTTCCTGATTGAAAAAAAAAAAGGAGTTGGGTCAATTGGTTCCTAAGGTTTCTTCTAATTTTAGATCATATGATCCTATAGGTTAAGTGGATTTTTAATTCATTTGCATAATTTTTATCCCATTAAGACAACCGACATGAATTTAGTTGATTTCTATTTTCTGCTATATTGAGAACCAGAGGGGAAAAGTAACTTACTCAAGGTCACATGGAAAGTAAATAGCGAAATCAGGATTCTAATGTAAGTCCTCTGACTCCAAATCCACTGCTTTTTTGTTTTTTACTATACATGTGGCATTTGCTCAACCTGTGAAGCTGAAATCAGCTAGTGAAATCAAGTAGCTTAAAGGTAGGAAGAGCACTGGACTGGTAGTCAAGTTACAAGGCTGGAGTCTTGGCTTGACCAGTAACTAGCTTTGTGTTTACATGCTCCATAAGGGCACATTTTCTATATCATTTAATCATTTTGTTCCCAGTATCTGTCATGTAAGTGCTTATTTTTCTTACTATATTTTTTATTTGTTTTGTTAAATATTTCCCAATTATGTGCAAAAATTTTTAACATTCATTTAAAAAAAATTTCAAGTTGCAAATTCACTTCTTTCTCTTGCACTTCTCATCTCCTTGAGAAGACAAGTGATTTGATACTGATTATACATATGAAGTCATGTAAAATGTATTTCCATATTAACAGTATAAAAGAAAATAGACAAAAATGTAAAACAAGAAAAATAACATAAAAAAAGTATGTTTCAATCTGCATTCAGAGTTCATCAGTTCTCTCTCTGGAGGTGGATAGCATTTTTTATCATGTGTCCTTTGGAATTGTTTGGGATCATTGTTTTGACCAGATTAGCTAAATCATTCCCAGTTGATCATCTTTACAATATTGCTGTTACTATATATAATCTTCTGGTTCTGCTCACTTTACTTTGCATCAGTTCAAATAAATCTTGCCAGGTTTTTCTGAAACTATCTTGTCTGTCATTTCTTATAGCACAGTAGTACTCCATTACAACCATATATCACAACTTGTACAACCGTTGCCCAGTTGATGGGCATCCCCTCAATTACCAATACTTTGCCACTAAAAAAAAAGTTGCTATAAATATTGTCTTTAGAATATAGACCTACTAGTGGTATTTCTGGGTCAAAGAGTATGCACAGTTTTGTAGCTTTTTGTTCTTCAGAACAAATTGTTCTCCAGAATGGTTGGATTGCTTCACAACTCTACCAACAGTACATTAGCAAGTGTCCCAATTTTTCCACATCCCCTCTAGTACTTGTCCTTTTCCTATTTTGTCAATCTGATAGGTGTCAAGTAGTATCTCAAAACTATTTTAATTGGAATTTTTGTCATTAGTAGTTATTTAGAGTATTTTTCATGTGATTATTAAGAGTGTTGAATTCTCCTTCTGAAAACTGACTGTTCATATCCTTCATATCATTTATGAAGCTGGGAATGACTCATTTTCTAAAAATAAATTTGGCTCAATTACCTACATATTTGAGAAATGAGGCCTTTATCAGAGAAATTTGCTGTAAATTTTATGGCATTTTCTCTTTTTCCTTCTAATTTTGGCTGCATTAGTTTTGTTCATGCAAAAGCTTTTTAATTTCATGTAATCAGAATTATTCATTTTACTCCCCATGATCCCCCTCTATCTCTTATTTGGCCATACATTCTTCCTATATCCATAAATCTGTCTTGTACATTTTTCCATGCTTACCCAATTAATTACTTATGACATCACCTTTTAAGTCTAAATCATTTATCCATTTTGACATCTTGGTAGATGACGTGATATGTTTTATGCCTAGTTTCTGCCAAACTGCTTTTCAGTTTTCCCAGGAATTTTTGTCAAATGGTAAGTTCTTATACCAAAAGTTTGGGTCTTTAGGTTTATCAAACACTAGGTTACTATGGTCATTTACTACTGGGTATTGTGTACCTAATCTATTCCACTGATCCACTGTTTTATTTCCTAAGCAGTGACAGATTTTATTTTTAATGATTACTCTTTTGTAATATAGTTTGTAATATAGTTTGAGATCTGTAACTGGTAGGCCACCTTTAAAATTTTTTTTCCATTGATTCCATTGATATTCTTGACTTTTTGTTCTTCTCGATGAATTGTTATTATTTTTTCTAGCTCTGTAAAATAATTTTTTGATAGTTTGGTTGGTATGGCACTGAATAAGTAAATTAGGCTAGGTAGAATTGACATTTTTATTATATGGCATGGCCTACCCATGAGCAATTAATATTTTTCAAGTTGTTTAGATGTCTTTATTTCTGTGAAAAGTGTTTTGTAATTGTGTTCGTATAGTCCCTGGCTTTATCTTGGCAGGTAGATTCTCAAGTACTTTATATTGTCAGTATTATTTCAAGTGGAATTTCTCTGTCTCTTGCTAATGGACTTTGTTGGTAGCATATAGAAATGCTGATGATTTATGTGAATTTATTTTATAACCTACAACTTTGTTAAAGTTGTTAATTGATTCAACTAGTTTTTTAGTTGATTCTCTAGGGTTCTCTAAGCATACTGGTATATTATCTGCAACAAGTGATAGTTTTGTTTCCTCATTGCCTATTTTTATTTTTTAAATTTCTTTTTCTTTTTTATTTTGCTATAGCTAGCATTTCCAGTACAGTATTTTTACCTGTTTTTAGAAATAGTTTATATAGTTTTGTTATTATTGTTCCTTATATGTTTGGTAGAATTCACTTGTGATGAATTCATGTCTGGTTCTGGGGTTTTTTTCCTTAGGACATTCATTTGTTGCTTATTCATTTTTTTCCTAAGATCGGGTTATTCATGTATTCTATTTCCTTTTCTGTTAATCTGCACAATTTATATTTTTGTAAACATTCATTTCATTTAGATTGTCAGTTTTACTGGCATATAGTTGGGTAAAATAACACCAAATAATTGCTTTAATTTCATCTTCATTGGTGGTGCATTCACCCTTTTTATTTTTTTTAGTAGTAATTTGGTTTTCTTCTTTCTTTTTTAATCAAATTAACCAATTGTTTAACTATTTTATTATTTTTTTCATGAAACCAGCTCTTTTACTTATTAGTTTAATTTTTTTAACTTTCAATTTTATTAATCTCTTCTTTGATTTTCAGGATTTCCATTTTTATTTTTAATTGGGAATTTTTAATTCATGTTTTTCTTTTTAGTTGTGTGCCCAATTCATTTATCTGCTCTTTTTGTCTTTTATTGATTTAGAGATATAAAGTCTACCCCAAGTACTGTTTTGGCTGCATCCCATAAATTTTGGTGTGTTGCCTCATCATTGTCATTCTCTTTAATGAAATTACTGATCATTTTTATGATTTGTTCTTTGACCCACTCATTCTTTATTACATTATCAGTTTTCCAATTAATTTTTAGTATGTGCTTCTGTGGTCCTTTATTAAATGCAATTTTTATTGCATTATGGTCTGAGAAGTGTGCATTTAACATTTATGCATTCTGCAATTGGTTGTGAGTTTTTTATGCTCTAATATGTAGTCAATTTTTGCAGAGGTGCCAGTTATAGCTGAGAAAACACATGCATCATTCTATTCCCATTCAGTTTTATCTAGAGATTTTTTATATCTAACTTTTAAAAATTATATTCACTCTCTTAATTTCTTTCTTATTTATTTTATGGCTATATTTATCTAGCTCTGAGAATGGCAAGCTGAGGTCCCCCTCTAGCTAGTTTTGCTGTTCATGTCCTCCTGTAATTCATTTACCATTTCCTTTGAGAATGTGCATGCTATGCTATATGGTTTCATATCAATATTACTTTGTTGTCTATGGTTCCTTTGTAGCAAAATGTAGTTCCTCTGCTTATCTTTTCAAAATTAGGTCTATTTTTGCTTTTGTTTTGTCTGAGATCATGATTGCTTCCCCCTACCTTTTTTACTTCAGTGGAAACATAATAGAGTCTCCTCTAGCCCCTTATTCTAACTTTATGTATTTCTTTCTATTTCAATTGTGTTTCTTTTTTTAATATTAATTTATTTTTAGTTTGCAACATTCACTTCCATAAGATTCTGAGTTCTAAATTTTCTCTCCCTTCCTCCCCTCCCCCTACCCCCAGATGGTATGCAATCCTGATATAAGGTCTATGTACATTCATATTAAACGTATTTTCACATTAGTCATGTTGTAAAGAACAATTAGAACCAATGGGAGGAACCACAAGAAAAAAGAAACAAACAAACAAAAAGAGCAAATAGTATGCTTTGATCTGCATTCAGAATCCATAGTTTTTTTTCTGGATATGGATAGCATTTTTGATCATGAGTTCAAGTGAGTTACTTGTAAACAGCATATTGTTGGATTCTGTTTTTTTAATCCATTCTGCAATCCACTTCTGTTTTGTGGGTGAGTTCATCCATTCACATTCACAGTTATGATTCCTCACTCTGCATTTCCCTGTATCCTATTTTGTTCTGTTTTTTTTTCTTCTCTATTTTCATCCTATTCCTCCTCTAAAGTCTGTTTTGGTTCTGACTGCTACCTTCTTTTATCTGCCCCCCCCATTTATTACCTCCCCTTTTGCTTAGCCTCTTCCTTTCCTACTTCCTATTTAGTAAGATAGATTTCTTTTTACCAGTTGAGTATGTATATATTTACTTCCATTTTTCTAAACCAACTTATATGTGAATGAAGTTCAAGTACTGACTGCCCCATATCCATTACTTTTTCTCCCACTGCAACAGTTCTCCCTTGTATGCCTCTTTTTAAAAAATTAAAAAAAATTTTTGTTACCCTTAACCTAGCCTAGCCCTCTATTGTCTTACCTCCCTATGGCCCCTGACTACTTCCCACTGTTGACCCTATCTAGACTCCATTCTCTTTTGGCCATGTGGTCCAGGTCCCTGGCATTCTGTTCACCCCAGCTTACTGGCCAGTCCCATCCAGATTCTTTCTAGATCCCTCCCACAGTCTTTCTGTATATAAGGTCCATCTTATCTCCATTAAGGTGCTCAGATTCTTTAAGAGCCTAGCCAATAGCTCACAAATATTCAGATTATTTAAGAGTCTGGACAATATAGCAGATCTTTAATAAACCTTGTCTCTGGCCAAAAGAAGGCTTAAATTAAATTCATTCAGGCAGGATCATGGTGTGTCATGATTTTGGGGTCCAGCATCCCTAAATCTCTAGACCTCATCATATAGTTCCCTGCTAACCGGGAAGAACTGCCTAATACCAAAGCTGGAAGGTATGTAAGCCTCCCCTCTTCCTTTCGTGCACTGCAGTTAGGGATGCTCTCCAAGCACCTAGGAAGGCTTGGAGGTACTTTTTGGTCAGACAGCTACAAGGTTGTCTTGAACTCAGCTTGATGTTCTCAGGTTCTCAGTCCAGTAGTTCTGTTCCAGACCATGGATCTGGGCACTCCAGAAGCATAGGCCCAATCCTGTCAATTCTCTAGGCACTAGGGAATTGAGAAAAATGTATGCCTCTTTTACATGAGATACTTTCCCCCTTTCTCCCTCTCCCTTTCCCCTTCTTCTAGAGAATCTCTCTTTCTTGCCTATCCATTTTTTTTCATGTTGTACTAACATAATTGACTCATTCTCACACCTCATTTCTCTGTAGTATCCTTCTAACTGCCCTAATAATGATAAAGTTCTTAGGAGTTACATGTATCATCTTCCTCTACAGAAAGGTAAACAGTTCAAGCTTATGGAGTCTTTCATGATTTCTCTTTTATGTTTACCTTTTTATGTGTCCCTTGAGTCTTACATTTGAAAGTCAATTTGTCTAATGAGCCCTGGTCTCTTCATCAGGAATGCATGAAAGTCCTCTATTTTATTAAATATCAATTCTTTTTCTCTTGAAGGATTATACTCAGTTTTTTTGGGTAGATTATTCTTGGTAGTTATCCCTGCACTTTTGCCTTTTGGAATATCATAATCAAAGCCCTCTGTTCCTGTAACATTGTAACTGCTAAATCTTATAAGATCCTGACTGTGGCTGCATTATATTTGATTCTTTCTTTCTTTCTTTCTTTCTTTCTTTCTTTCTTTCTTTCTTTCTTTCTTTCTTTCTTTCTTTCTTTCTTTCTTTCTTTCTTTCTTTCTTTCTTTCTTTCTTTCTTTCTTCTTCTTTTCTTCTCCTTCCTTCCTTCCTTCCTTCCTTCCTTCCTTCCTTCTTCCTTCCTTCCTTCTTCCTTCCTTCCTTCCTTCCTTCCTTCTTCCTTCCTCTTCCTTCCTTTCTTCCTTCCTTCTTCCTTCTTCCTTCTTCTTTCTTCTTTCTTCTTTCTTCTTTCTTTCTTTCTTTCTTTCTTTCTTTCTTCCTTCCTTTCTTTCTTTCTTCTTGTAATATTTTCTCCTTGTCCTGGAAGCTCTTGAATTCGGCTATAAATATTCCTGGAGGTTTTCATTTGGGCATCTCTTTCAGGTGGTGATTGGAGGATTTTTTTTCCAAATTCTATTTTACCCCCTGGTCCTAGGATAGCAAAGCAGTTTTCTCAGATAATTTCTTGAAAAAATGATGTCTAGGCTTTTTTTTTTTGGTTATGCTTTTCAGTAGACTATAAATTCTTTTTTGGGGGTGAGGTGGTTGGGGTTAAGTGACTTGCCCAGGGTCACACAGCTAGTAAGTGTCAAGTGTTTGGTCTGAGGCCAGATTTGAACTGAGGTCCTCCTGACTTCAGGGCTGGTGCTCTATCCACTGTGCCACGTAGCTGCCCCTGGACCATAAATTCTTAAACTATCTCTCCTTGACCTATTTTCCAGGCCTGTTGTTTTTCCAATGAGATATTTCACATTTTCTTCATTTTTTTCCATTTTCTTTTACTTTGTTTGATTGTTTCTTGATGTCTCATGGAGTCATTAACTTCCACTTGCTCAATTCTAATTTTTAAGGAATTATTTTCTTCAGTGAGCTTTTGTATTTCTTTTGCTAATTGGCCCATTTTTTAAAAGGTATTATTTTCTTCATTATTTTTTTCTGCCTCTTTTACCAAGCTGTTAATTGTCATTTCATAATTTTCCATTGCTCTCTTTCTTTTACTAATTATTGCACTGCCATTCTTATTTAATTTTGAAAAAAAAATTAGCTCTTCTAGGAGTTCTTGGGCTTGTGTCTGATTTGCATTTTTATTTGAGGCTTTGTTTGTAGGTGTTTTGATATCTGAGTTTGTGTCTTGATCTTCCCTGTCACAAGAGTTTCTTTTTATGATCAAGTTATTTTGTTGTTGTTGTTTGCTCATTTTTTTCCACTATGTTTCTTGATTTTGAACTTATGTTATATTTGGACTCTGTTCCCAGCATGAGATGGGAGGGGTATTATCTCAAGATTTTTTGAACTGCTTTTTCTGAGCTAATTCTGGGGCTTTGGAAATTTTTAGTTCTTCTAATGTGGTATGATCTGGGAAGAGGTATGGTCACTGTGCTCCTAGTGTGCACTCTGGTTTTTACTCAAGAAGGGACCCTGATCCTTTGTGATTGCAATTGATAGTGCTTCTCAGGGCCCCTTCTCCCTTTGTACCGAAACCAATTTTTTTTCTTCATGGTCTCTGATACTTTGGGATTGGAAATGATTCTGCTTCTCAGGAGCCCTGCTCCCTTGGTAGTGGAAGTAATACTGTTCCTAAAAGCTCCCACTCTATTTTGACTGAAAATGCTTCTCATTACCCTTGAACTATGATCCAGAAGTAGGTATAGGCAAAGGATTTGCCAAATATCATCTAGTCCTGTGTTCAGTGATCACACTGTACCCTCTTTCTGATCAGTTGCCAGGTCCCCTTACCATCTCTGGTTTGAGAGTTCCTAAAGCTGCTGCTGCTTCTGTCACTACCACCTACTCCAAGCACTGGTGATTCATCCATGTGGGCTCTGGGCCAGTCCCCTTCCCCCATGTCTCAGATTTCTCTTGGCTCTTCCCTCAGAAGTCATAATAAGTGCTTAATATGAATTAATTTATGATAATTTTATTTTGTTGTTTATTTACTTATTCTTTTTTTTATTTTTCTATTTCAGTTGAATTGGTAAAGTGCGTTTAGTTTCCTGGGCAATGTGGCAGAAAACATTTCAACTGTTAATACGGATGAAAAGATGACCCATTCCTTTGAGAGTCCAGCCTATGTCCCCATACAATTTGGGGGAAGTCTGACCATGAAGGAAAATCACCAAGATGATAGGAGATGGGGAAGTCTGGGTGCAGGTAGGAAATTAAATCACTCCATATAGTCCAGGATAGAAGCTGACCAAAAGCCACGAGCATGATGACTATGTTCATCAGAATGTTACGTTCAAGTTTCTTCCAGGTATCCATGGAGGAAATATACCTGGCCCCTCAAATGTTGTTAGCATCTTGGGACAAAACCTTTGTCTCTTCATTCTATTTACTGTGTGACAGAGAGAGAACCAATATGTATAGGAGAGAATTTCACCAATGGGATGATAGCCATATTTTTGGTCATAGCTGTTATCTCACAGCTCTGGGCCCTGCAACTGCCAGGCAGAACTTTTATTTTTATCTTGCAGTCTTTTTGAGTCACTCATCATGTTTTTCAGCAATAACTGCATTAAAAAATGCTTTTCTCTTAATGGAGGAAAATGCATATGAAAAATTTAATGAATGAAGAGAGAAGATAGCATTTCATCACCCTGGTAACTAAATCTTTGTATCAAAAGGAAATCAGTTTCAGCATAAGTTGTCCCTGTCACCTTGGCAAAAAGTATGCCTGTCTATATATTTTTGGCTTGTCTGTGCTATAGGCATGTTTCCAACTGCTCTGTGAATCAAGAGTAATGTTTTAAAAAAGCTATGCCTGCCATTTTACAAAAGTACACATTTGACATTTTTATTATCACTTTTACATTGCTAATATGGAAAATTACAGTCATGTAATGTTGACCTTGGTGTAAGGCCTATTTCTGACACATATAAGCTGTGTGACCAAGGGCAAGTCACTTAACCTATAAGTGCCTAAGCCAACTCTTTAAGTTGCTGGTCTGCCTAAGTAGAGAGAAGTTTGGTTTCGCTTTGTTTTCATCTGAAGTTCACTATAGCAATAAAAGTTCAGGTTTGGAAAAGAAACACACATATACATGTTTCTGTGCATGTATATGTATGTGTATATTTATCTATCTATCTATATACACATATACATGTTTCTGTGCATGTATATGTATATACATCTATATATCTATATATCTATATATATGAATATTCTGAATACTCTGAATAAAGAGACTATCAGATATCTTTTTCTAGGATCTAGTATCAGCTTATTTCAGGGAGCTGAAATAGTCAAATGCCATTTCCTTTTTTTTTTTTAAAGAACTAACCAGTTACAGGATAACATTTAGGACAAGTTGATTCATTTTGCATGTTCCCAGAGTAAATCATTATTAAATGTATGGAGTAAGACAGAAGGGACAACCCTAGCTAAGGATCTGGCACCCCTTATATGTACATGTTTAATGAACACTGATTAGACAGGCCTTATGCCATGCAAGCACTCTGTTCATAATATAAGACATCTGTTGAATGTGTAGCAGCACAGGGAATGGGCCTCTCCATAGGACTAACAGGAGTTTTCTTTCATTGGCACCAAAATGTATGGCCAAATCCCTCAGCAACTCCAGACACGAGAAGAAATTGGACATTTTCCCTCAGGAAGTAAATGGCTTTTCTCTTTGGTTTTTCCTCGTTCTTACCCAGTTTTTTTTTCCAGGTCAGTCCAATTCCCAAATAAAGGCAAAATGCCTTAATCCAAGCTTCCCCGTTCACCAAGTCAGGGCATCATCTAAAGTCCTGGCTTCTAGCCAGCTCACTTCTGCACAGTTCTAAGGTTTTCATCTCTTCCATGGTGGCTTAGGAAGTGGCAGAAAGAGCAGCAAGATATAAACAACTCTCCACTGCCCTGAGCAAAGCTGAGAATTTGCAAGTGGGCTTGGAGAAAGCCCAGCTTCCCATTTGGCCTGAAACATCCTTGTTTGAACTATCTTCATGTAGTGTAAGCAAATGTAGCTCTACTGTCTGTCTTGTTGGACACCTGGAATTGATCGATACAACACATGCTAATTATTTAAAGACAATTAAAAACAAGAGATTTCAATTTAGAATAGAAGAGGGATTTCGATGATTAGACTTGGCACTTTTAACATCCTGAAGAAGTCCTTATCCAAGGGCACTTAGCAAAAGTGACTTGGGAACTTAATCACAGAGAAGGTCATGAGCTCTGAAAGAACAGAGGAAGGAGACACATGTTCAAATCAGAAATGCAACTTTAAAAGACATGGAAAACTTTAGAGAAGGATATTGGGTCTGGGAGTGGTGGACATATGTTTGAAGGAAGTAGCAACAGCTTAGATTTATACTACTAGAAATGAGACTCCATTAGTTATTTGACAATAAATGCCTAACATCTCTATCTGCCTGAATGTCCTCTTCTGGTTTCATGAAGAAAATCAACACACCATACAGTGATGAAGAGGGAGAAAGTCTTTGTCCCCCATCACCTCACCAAAATCACCGAACCATGAGATTTTAGACTTTGAAGCAATCTCAGTAGCAATGTAGTCCAATCCATACCCCTCCCCAAGTACCCGCTATAACACAGCCAATAAGTGATCATCCAGTCTCTGCTTGATGACCTCTAATGAGGGGGGATCCACTAAGTAATGAATTGGCCTCTTCCATTTTTGGATATCTCTATTTGTCATAAATATCAAGCCTAGGCAACTTCTGCCCATTGATTCTTACTCTCTGGATTCAGAAAGAAAATCTAGTCTGTCCTCAAGACAGCCCTTCAAATACTAATGTGACACATTACTCAGCCATTTGCATAAGATTTTAATCATTATCAGAGATCAGTTACTCACTGCTTCACACCTAGTTTTCCAGTTTCAGACTTAAGGTTCCTGAAGAGAATCTGGAACTGTATCTCATCTCTATTGAATCTGGAAACCAGAAGACCAGGATCTCTCTTCTTCCAAGTTCTCACCAACTCTGCCCCTCATTCAGGCTGAAAGCTGCTGAAATAGTTAAATAGACTTTGAGTTGCAAGTTGTACTTAAACAGTGCTATCATAGTTCCTTCCTCCCACCCTCAAGTCTTTTTTTTTCTCTAGGTTAACTATTCCTGGTTTCCTCAATTGATTCTCATATGACATGGACTCAAAAGTCTTTCACCAGCCTGGTTGTCAGCAAGTCTTTGCTCAAACTCAATTTATTTTCTGTATACAATGGGGTCTCAGGAATATAGCAAATAATTAGGCATGTGGAATATCAGTCTTCACTTCATTATCTCACCTTTCTTTTGGACACAGATACAAGTTAATTAATGCACTGAGAATTTTGTTACCAGAAATGTTCTTTCCCCTTCCTATGTTCTTCACAAATTTAAATGTAATGAGGGCCTTTTTCTTTTTAAATTTATGCACATTTATTTTCTGAAGTATTGGTCAGAAAATCAGTCTGCTTATATAGTTATAAGAAACATAATCTGTTAATGATGATGACTATTAGCTGTTAATACTGATAAATAAATATTTTTTTTCGGGGGGAGGTAAGGCAATTTGGGTTAAGTGACTTGCCCAGGGTCACACAGTTAGTAAGTGTTAGGTGTCTAAGGCCGGATTTTAGCTTGGGTCCTTCTGACTCTAAGGCCAGTGCTCTATCCATTATGCCACCTAGCTTCCCTGTGATAAATAAATATTAACTATTAATAGTGATAAATTATTCTACCTTGGAGCTGATACATCCACGTTATTTGGGTCTGAAGTTGTTTCCAGTCGTGTGCATGAGTGTGGGAAGATGCCATGCTTAAATTATGGAAGCTGTCTCAATATTTTTTCATCTTCTTGCCTGTTTGGCAGGATTTTTCCTTTGGCAGCTTTCTTTGCCATTCACAAGACACCAGATGAGTAGCAGAATCAGTCCTGATTTCAAGAAGTTTGGAAAATTTCCCCTGAATTTGCTACTGATTTTGCTTACTTAACATTTCATAAATGTAACTCTAAATAAATGTAGACAACTCTCCACTACCTGAGCTAATAGGGATTACAGAGAATAGTAGATGAAAATCATAGAATCTAACAGCTGGAAGGGCCTAAGAGTATCTATTTCAACCGTTATCTGAAGAATAAAGTCTGACCACAAGAATAAATGGTTATTCCAGCCTCTGTTCACATAGCTTCAAAAATGGGAAAGTCATCACTTCACAAAGCTGCATATTCCGTTTTTGGAGAGCTATAATTATCATTACTAAGTTCATGTGAGCTGAAATTTACCCTCTCTAATTTGAAAGAAAAAAGCTCTTTTTTATTTATTAAGTTCTTATTTATTAAGATCTTTCTATGTGTAAAGCACTGTGCTAAGATTTGGGGTACCAATATAAAAACAAGACAGTCCTGGCTCTCAAGTCTTGCCTCTTAAAAATAATAAGGTTTTCAAGCCATCCCCCTCTTTTTCTGCCTTTCGCATTCCCACTGAGCTTTATCCTATTCCTCCCAGTGCCTTTTCCACAGCATATTCTCACTCCTTCTCTTTCACCTTGGCATGCTTCATTCTGCTGAATGACTGTGATGCTCCCCTTTCTCTTTCCTTTTCTCATCTTTCCTGTGATGAGCTTTTTTCCTCATGTGATATTTGCTGGGGTGATTTGATGGTCAAGGAGTCACCTTCTTCGCCTCTGTCTTCCACAGAATTTTCCCTCCTATGAGATGAATTCCTGATTATTATCCCCATGTGGTAATCTCTTAGCTTCCCCTCTTCAAGGGAATCCCACTTGGAATACCCAATCATCAGAATTTTTAATGCATTTTACCTCTGCCTTCTCTTCCTATTTCTTCCTTCTCTTCTTTTCCTAAAGCATTTCAACCAAAGTTTTCACTTTTCAAGAATCCTTTTCAACACTCATTTGGGTTAGGACACACGCTATTCCTGCCACCAACACCACAACTGCTGCCCAGCCAGAGACTGAGAAGCAGCATTGGGTGAAGGAGAAATGTGTCACTTCCAGTTTGGCATGACCTAGTAATGTCAGATTTAAACTTTCATGTAAGTTATAAAAACACTTTTGCATGAAGTTTTGAACATTAAAATTTTGAATTTTTAATAAACGTATTAAAGAACTCACCTTCTATTGGGGAAGAACATATATAGGAGGTTTGAGCTGCAAGTCAGGTGGAAATGCCCTGTATTCTTAAGTATGTGGCCACAAAGCAGATAGTAATACATTTTCTTTAATGCCATTTCCGGTACTAAAGGCTATGAATTTGTGATGTTGAAGCACTTGAAAGTGTCAAGAACTGTTGTGCCGAGAATTTTCTTTTCTGGTTCTTCAGTAGCTGGAGCTGCTGAGGAGGTGAAATTTGGAGCACCTTCAAAGGCAGTCATTGGATCCCCTCCACCCAAAACTTTCTTCTCTGTACTATGGCGATGGGGTCAGGCTAACAGCATGGGTGGTGGTCTGGGCTGTGCTTCTATTCACAGGGCTCTGGAGTGTTCCTTCTCATCTATGATGATTGGTTGGTGGCAGGGAAGGGAAGCCATTTCTCCACAAAAGAGACTTCCTTTGATAATGGCTGCAAGCACCAAACTGGGAACAAAGCTGTTGGTCTGGGAGGTTTTGCTGTTCTTGGGCCTTCTGAACTAAGTCCCAGGATGTCTCCACCAGGGTCAAAGGGGAAGTGATAATCAAGATGTTTTGACCTTTCTGGCACATGTTGCCTTATGTTTTTCTCTAATGTTGCCTTGCTATGTTAGCTGAACTGGCTTGCCTGCCCCATCATTGGCAGTTGCTTTTGGTGATGGCAGTGGGAGTAGTCACTTGCTCCACAATGTTACACCCCTTGATGATGGCTGTCCTCATTGTCTCTAGTAACGTCCTCCAGAGTAACCCAGTACAAATATTATAAAGCTAATCCATTTTCGTTATGACAATTTTTCAAATATTTGAAGACATTTAACATGTCTTCCAAAGTAAGCACACCCTTTACACACACACACACACACACTCACTCACACACTTTTTCTTCAACAATCCTCATATGATTTTGACTCCTCCCCTCCTACTAGTTACTTTCCTCTATATAGTTTGTCGATGACTCCTCTAAAATATCACCCCTAAAACTGACCAAATGGCCAGATATGGTCTGATCAGGGCAGAATATAGTACAATAATCATTTTTTTTCATCCTGAACACTATACTTCTATCAATGCAGTATATAATAATTTTTGCATTTTGGCTACCCTGCTGTATTTTTGACCTAAGTTGAAACAATTGATTTTTTTGAAACTGAAGGTAGGAATTTGCATTTATTTCTATTAGATTTCTTTTTTTTTTAATGTTGAGATTTTTGGAGATCCTGAAGTTGCTATCCAATGTAATGCCATCCCTCTCAGCCTTGTGCCATACTCAAATTTAATTACATTACATTTGGTTTCATTCAAGACACAGATAAGAATATTGAACAAAACAAGAAATTTTTTAAAAAATCTACTTTAAACAATAATTTAAATCCTTTCTCTAGCCAAAACTTTTAATAGTTTGCACATTTTAATAAGTTAGCACTCTTTAATAAATTAGTACACCTGATTTAATTATTTTTTCTTACTTCTTTAGGGCCTTGAAGAAGTATTAAATGATGAAAATGCACACCCCTACTCACCACTGTAGCTTTTGAACCCCCAGTGATGCATTTCTATTCACACAAGCCATTTATAAAATGCTGTTTTTTGATCTTCAACACAACCATTTCCTTAATAATAAAGAAAAATTAATAATAATACCATAGGTACTATTATAGGAAATGCATGAATAATAAATAGATCATGATATGCATATAAGGCTGGGTTACACTCTTACAGTAATGTAACTGGTATCTGTTGAGGAGAGTAGGCACACGTTTACAAAAACCTTCCAAGGAGGCTTATGAATGATGCAAACTTGTATGCTCAGGGTAACTTAAAACTCAAGAATGGCAAACTTTGATGTCCTCTTTATGTCTCTGTAACTGTCCATTAAATTCCTTGATGAATGTAGCTTCTGTTTTGAATAGATACTTTCACTGAAAAGCTGGGCTGATCCACATTCTACTTGATTAACACATTACTAGACATGATACCTCAGCCAAACTAGTTAATTCTCTGAGTAACTTCCCATCTTTTTTTTTCTTCTCCTTTGGTTAGTGAGACTTCCTTCTCAACAGTAACTATATTATCCATCCTTCTAGCTTCAAACTTAGCTGATGCAATTCTTAAACATGTCCTTTCAGCAATTTCTGTGTCTTTATATTTTTGAGATCAAACTTGGGACCATTCATGTGAATGATCCAACTTTACATTATAATTAGTAATCATTCTCATCTTCTCTAACTAATCAGATAAATTACATTCTTTCCAAATCATATCATAGTTCTAATTTCTCTCTAATATCTCTCTAGTATATAATAGCTTGTCACACTCAAAATTCAGTAATAACTGTCCCAGAAGTCTGAGTCAGATTCAAACTGATTCTCAGACCCTTAGAACCCTGAGCAGGCTCAACTCAACAGCAAACCTTAAAAGGACATGTCACATCAAGCTTGGGGGATAGAGAGAACTAACCAAAATGCTATGAGCACTTTCACAGAACTTAAATAACTTTATAGGCCATTCTACATGAGAGGGCAACTGAAGCCCCAAGAACTTCCATAGCTTGCTCAATGTTTTCTGATTGCAAATCTAGAACTGGTTTCACTGTACCATGATGTATAACTATGAAAAAGAAAGACAGGTAATGAGGGTGAAGAATAATAGGTGGATAGACAATCTATATTATTTTTTTTTATGTATCCATACAATTTAAATAGACTTCAAAGAAGTCTACAACCTGGGATGAACTTATTTTGTTGTGGATTTGTGAGAGGATATAGATAAAGGTTGAAAAGAATGGGCATAGATAGATTTTAAGACCCATCATTGCAGGGAATACTTATATTTAAGAGACCAGAAATCCATTGATATATTAGAATTGTTATGGTTTTGAGATTATAGTATGTTTAACTTCTGTCAGATACCAGCGAAAGGAGCCAGGGACATAAATAAATGGTAATTTTTTGAGCTACAGGTCCTAAAATGTGAAAAGTTCAAATAAATATAGATCCTGATTCTAAGCCTCCCACAATCTCACAGAAGGAGCTCTCTGAAGATTTAGACAATAGGGAAGAACATGAATCTTGGATGACGCCCCCCCCGAAATTATTGTTTATTAAAACAAAGGATTAAAAAGTTAATATAATAGATGTGATTATGAGAACTCTTGATTTTTTTTTGGAGTAAAACATTGTGCATGGTATTTATATGCTTTTAGACTATGCCTGAGGATGTATATATCATTCTGGAAAGACACAGGGATCTTTTGTTGGTACCCAAATGAGAAGGGCCTGTCTCTAAATGACTGGCCACAGAGGGTCATCCCATGATAGAAGGAATTCAAAAGAGTAAGGTAGAGTTATTTCTTTTCAGCTTCTCTTATAGGCCCTAGGGAGGGGAGGTCCCTTTGATAAGAGACCAGTTCTACTGACTTTCAGCTCTCAATCTTCTCAAAATAGTTTCCAATCAGGGGTCCAATTATGAGTTCCCTGCATCATTACATTGAATCACATGTCCCAATAAGAGGTCAGAACAAATGCCCAACTCCATGCTGATCACTTTTGCTGTAAGAGTAAGTGGAAAATAGCTTTTTGAATGTCTTATTAGAAGTACTTACTTTGCAGTCTATCTATAGTAATGACTAAGCCACTGGCTACACAATGGTCTTGCTTCTGTGATGGACAAAATATAGACTGGATGTTGTAAACTTAGAAGATTAAGCTAGCAGATGGATTCAGGGCTTTGATTTCAGCACATAGCTACTTCTTGACATGACTCAGTGGTACATATAGCACCCCTTTACTGGATGAAGGTATCTGGCTTCTAGATGGCAATTTGTCTTCTCAACTTGGTACTATTACTTGTGTTGAGGAAAGAATCTCTGTGATTACTTCCAATCAATTATATTATCTCCGTGTCACCTTTTGATCAGGTTCTCAGAGATGCTTGTGTGCTTATGGAAAGGTTTCAGGAAATTTCCATCACTATTTAACCTGCTTATTATTTTTTTCTGTTACTTTCAGAAATGTTTAGTAAGAAGGATGAAAACAATGGGCTGGCCTTTAAATGCAAAGTATGACTATGAAGTAATGTATGATGGGAGTGTGGAATCATCATAAGATCATTCAGTGTTAGAACTGGAAAAAACCTTAAAGACTATATAAATATTATACATGCAAACATACATACATACATACATATACAATCTACATTATTTAATATATGTTGTCTGTATATGTATTTTTGCTTTTCTTTCTATCTCTAGGACTTAACATCATGACTGGTACATAATGAATGCTTGATAAATGCTTATTGACTTACTGACTGACTAAAATGATATGTATAGTTGAAAAAATGCTGGACTTAGTATCAGGAAGACTTGGGTTTGAAGATGCATCTGATACTATCTCTGTGACCATCTGTAAATCATTTAACTTCTTGGCATCTCAGTTTCCTCATCTTTACAAGGATATCATCCCTATAGTACTTATTTTACAAGGTTGTTATGGGCATCAAATTATGTAATATGTGTAAAGCATTTTGCACTTCTTAAAACACTCCATAAATATCAGTTATTACTATTGTCCATATTAGCAAAACTGGGTTCTTCAACTCCCAACCAACCCAGTGCACTTTGTTTTTTACAGTTGAACCCAAATAAAGAGGTAAATCTGTCCTTGCTCTGTTCCTTAGTCCCTCTGAGAACCAACAGGACATAGTTACAAGATGTCTAAGGTGTAGCTTACAATCACAGAAAAGAATGTAACTCTAATTTACATGGAGCTATTAAGCAGATGTCCTTTGCTTTCCTTACAACCCAAAAGATGATATTCCTTGTGTAGTCTGACAGCTGTGTTGGAAATGTGATAAAGATACATGGCTCTTACACAGGCATCTCAGATAATGCGCATTCCAGGCACTGCATGGATGATACTGTCCAGAGGGTTGTTTGATTTTGGATGTTCAGTGATTAGATTAGTATAAAAACTGCCCTCTTTAAAATGAGCAGCACTTTATCAACATATTCTGCTTGTTCTGAGTCTGCCAGAAACATCTCAATGGAAAACAGAGAGGTGAGGTACAATCAAATGTTTAGGGTCTGTGGGAAAAACTAGCCCTTGCTTGAGAATAGGTTATTATAAACATCAACTTAAAAAGTCCAGCTTGATCACACAGTGTTGTAGTGGGTCCAGAATGCTGTAGGGCCTGAAATAAAAGATTGGAGAAAGGAAAGCGCTTAGCATCAGATTCTTCTCTTTTGCAATCCCATGAAATGAAGGGGAAAGAAAAACACGTTACTACTTTGGGAATCTGTGAGAATCTTGAGTTGGAGAGAATTGTTTTCTCATCCACATTTTTAGGGGGATTATCAGCTGTAGATGGGCATTTTTCCCTAACTGTAGAAGCAGGAGATTGCATCACAAGATTTCCATATTAAACTTGTATCCCACTATTAGCTTGTGATAGACCCTGATATAAATTCTCAGTGCCAAACTTGTCTAGTCTGTAAAATGGGAATGGAAGAACATTGTGTGTTACCTTCTTTGTCTATATTGATGATATCCATTAGAGGATAGCATTCCTTTCCTGACCATTTCTAAACCATGTCACCTGTACTTTGGCCATTCTCGTCATCCCCTCATCCCCTCACCTCCATCTGTCACAGAACTTGGACTCTTCCCCAAAATCTTTGGCTTCAATAAGGTAGCTTTGGATTTATTTTTACTGGAACAAGTCTACTGTATGATTTCTCAGACATTTCAAACTACGTTGCCATGTGTCTATCGTCCCTGACCTCCAGCTTCCTCCTTTTAATGTCTTTATTTATTGTCATCCTCCATTAGATTATAAGCTCTTTGTGGGAAGGGACTGTCTTGTGTATCTGTAACTTCTGTGCTTAGCACAATGTCTATTACATAATAATTCCTTAACACTATTCTTCATTCATTCATTCATTCATTCATTCATCTGTTTGCTTCTGCCCACAGGTCTCCAGAGGGAATTTGAGCTTAGAGTTTCTTATCTTTGCTTTGAGTTTCCCTTTTTTCCCCATTGACCATCTACTGGGGCTTACATAAAAATGGCATTTACCCTGTCCCTGGATTTACCTAGGCAAAGAAAGTCAATGAACCCTTTTCTTTCCTCAGAATAACTCACAATGTGGTAAGACTAATGTCCTCAGCCCTATTTGTCGCATAATTATTAAATCATAGATTTTGAGGTAGAAGTGAACTTTGAGGTCATCCAGTCTAAACCCCTCATTTTATAGTTGACAAACTGAGCCCTAGAGTGTTTGTGACTTCCCCACGGTGAAATTGGTAGTAAGTGACTAAGTCAGGATTTGAACCTAGTTCCCCTGATTGCAAATCTAGTGGTCTTTGCTTCTCCTTGAAGCTCTGAGTGTCCTTGAGTGCTGGACTCATGGTATCTATTTTTTTGGGGGGTGGGGGGAAGTAGTAGCTGGATGTCCCAAAGTGTCTTGGGGATATTGACTATTTTCCTAGGCTCATAGTTGATTTTAGCGTACTTCTTTTGGTGTCTTGCTTGGATCTAATCAGGATAATGATTGGTGTCCTCATAGTCTCTCTCTTTAGCATGCAGATCCCATATCCTAGACTTTCAAGTGCTGTAGGGCCTGAAAGAAATAGGGCTTAAAGAAAAAAAAATGTACTAAAGTAAGAGTCAGGGGAGAACTGAGGATTTTGCCTCTGAGAGAAATGATTATTTCTCCCCTATTAATAGCTAATTATTAAAATTGGGGAAACCCCAATTTTTTTTCCCTGTCCTATTTCCTTGTCTCTAGGACAGGGCTAATGAAGATAGGACTAACGTTCTTCATATTCTGAATGAATTGCTGTTACTCTACCCAACTAGCTCAGGCTTGGGCGGAGGCTATAGATTTTTTGTCTAGATTGCCCAAGACTGGAGGTGACCTGGGTATAGGGATAGGCTCTCTGTCCAAGGGTGATGTGATGTTACTCTCACACCCTCACTGAAGTGAGCTCACTTCTCTTTGTAAAGTCCACCTTTCATTAATTGTTAACCAACCAGAGTTGATTGCCACCCTCAGGAACACTCCCCTTCCAAGGGCATATAGACTGTGAGCCTGTGGCCATGAGGGTCTTTGGCATTTGAGATTGTCACTGATATTTTATTAAAGATATTAGCATTATTAATAAAATGATGAAATTACCCAGAAATTATGTCTCTTGAACTTTTTAAACATCACCGACTCTCACTGATTGAGTTAGCCTGGCTAGGCAGGTGGCTTTTTGAACCACTGTTATCTTACAGATTTTTATTTGTTTTCAATTTTTTGGCTTTAAAATTGGTGATTAATGTATAAAAATATTTTAATGCCATAAAAATGTTGATACTAATGCTTGTAGTACATGTGATCACTGGTCTTGGTTGAGGGTGAGTTCTGATCCTCTATTAACAACAATGACAACTAGGATTCATATAATGCTTTAAGGTTTGCAATGTGCTTTATACATTTTGTCTCATTTGATCCTCACAACAACCCTGTGAGGTTTGTGCTATTATTATTCTCATTTTACAGATGATGAAACTGAGGCACAAAGAGATTAAGTGACTTAACCAAGATCACTCAGCTAATAAGTATCCAATAAAGGATTTCAACTTAGGGCTTCCTGATTCTAGGCCCAGGGCTCTATGCACTGTGCTTCCTAGCTGCCTAAATAGTAGGTACCTGACAAAGGTCTGTCCTTTTTTATGATTCATTTGATGCCATTGCATGCAGAGCACTAAGATGTTGCTAATAATAATAACTCACATTTACATAGCATATGAAGATTTACAAAATTATTTTCTTACAATTCTGTGAGGCAGTTAATATGATTCCCATTTAACATCACAGAGATGGCACAACTTGGCTAGAATCTCACAAGCAAGTAAGTACTAGAATAAAGACTAAACCTCAGATTTCACCTTGTCAAGATGAGGTGTTTTTTTTTTTTTGGTGAGGCAATTGGAGTTAAGTGACTTGCCTAGGGTCACACAGCTGGTGTCAAGTGTCTGAGGCTGGATTTGAACTCAGGTCCTCCTGACTCCAGGACTGGTACTCTATCCACTGTGCCACCTAGGTGGTCCAATGAGTTTTGTTTAACAACAACAACAATTTAAGGTTTACTAAGTGCTTTTTGTATGTTATCTTCTTTCATCCCCTCAAAAACCCTGTGAGGTAAGTACTACAGGTGTGTACTTCATAGATGAATTGGAGCTCAGAAAGGTTCCGCAACTTGTCTGTGTCACAGAGCTGATGAAAATCAAAGGCAGGCTTTCAACCCATATTTTCCTGATTCCAAATTCAATACTGAGTTCACTATGCTGTGATGCATCTCTCATAAATAGTGATGATCATAGAATCCTAGATTCAGAATAGGAAGGGATCTTAGCAGTCATCTAGGCAAACTCTTGCATTTTATAGATGAGGAAAAAAATGAGGTCCAATGAGATTAAACGATTTACCCAAGGTCATCCAGATTGTATTGACAGAGGCAGCACTCAATCCCAGGTCTCTTGACTCTAAATCCAGAGTGCTTTCCTCAGCACCATGTGGAAGATGTTGAGCTAGGGTTATCAAAATCAAAATTACAGAAAGACCAAAATTAGGCATAATATGATGCAATCAATAAGACACATCTGCTTCTGTAATAAAATACTGTTCAAGGCGATGAGATATTGGCTTCTTGACAAACTTAGGTTGAATCCACTACTCTCTTCTGTCAGTCTTCAAGCCCAGGTATCCAAGAAAACTTGGCAGTGGTCCAAAATCCTTCTTCACATTGTTACTATAGTACACAGGGGCACATCGATTTATAAACAAAGCCCCAGGAAGAACTTTGAGCATATGACAGCTTCTAAGGCAACTAAGCAAATTTAGGCCTGGTAATACCCCTGGGTTACAATTGTTAGCTCCCATGAACATGCCAAAGGCTCTTATTATTTGCAGAATGTGGAAGGAATAAGTTTTCTTGGAGCCAAAATTGTCCCACAAAGATTGCTGACATAACTTCCCAATTGCTGTCAGCTCCTCCCAACCTCTATCTTGCAACACTCAACTCAATATTTCCAGATGTACCAAGTTTCATGGTTCACAGGCTCAAGACCTAGGAGCCAGAATCCCCATTCTCCACACTCCTGGGATGCCTCCTGCCAAACCTGGAGCTTTCTCTCTGAAAATTTTAGAGCCAAAAAAATTCAAAACAAAAAATACAAAACATAAGCCTTAAAGACATATTGACATGGGATATTTTTCTCATCACAACTCTCCAATGCATTTAACATCCTGAAACTAGAGATAAAATTTTAAGAAGCAGGTGCCATTATGGCCTTGGGGTGGGGGGTGGGAGAAATAATGAAATAAAAGGGGACATAAAGTTGTGGGAGGGGCAGTGTTTTTGAGCTGGCAAGTTTCGAACTCCCACGACTCAAAAGCCAAAGCATATCTGTTTGTTTTTGTTGAATTTTCCAAGTCTTATATAGAGTTCCCATAAATAAAACATTGTGCTTTGAGAATGTAAGCGTAAGAAAACAAATATAGTTTAGCTACAGCAGTACCTAATATTATTCTGGTTTTTTGGATACATTCTTAGGCACCGTGCCTTTTTACGTTAGAAAATTATTCTGGGGGTACCCACATGTTCATAAATTAAAAGTATCTTGACATTTCCATCTTTTTTTCATATGTAATGGTAGTTATTTTTTGGTGTGAAATGTCTTTGTTTTAGGCTTTCATCATTAAAAGAGAGAAAGAAAAAGAAGAGAGAGGAGGTGGGGGGAGAGGAAGAGAGAAAGAGAGACAGAGATGGAGAGTGCCAATGAAAATTATCACAATATATAACAGAATCTCAGAATTGGAAGGGACATGAGACAATCTAGTCCCAGTCCATACTTGAGTAAAAATCAAATCTATCATTTCCAAACAGTGATCATCCACCTAGTGCTTGAAGACTCCCAGTGATAAGGAACTCACAACTTCCTGAGACAACACATTCCTCTTTTGTACAGTTCTAATTGTTGGAAAATTTTTCCCTACATCAAGCTGAAATATACACTTGTCCTTCATTTAATTCAATTTAATCCAATAATTAAGTGACTAATATGTATCAGTGTCCCAAAACACAACACCCCCAAAAAACACCAGTGCCACCACCATGACAACAATCTCTTCTTTCAAGGAGTTAGTTCTGCTTTTTTTGGCATTAAGCAGAGCAATAAAATTTCTACTTCACATAAGAGCTTCTTCAAAATTTGAGGACATCCATAATGTTCCTTCTTCCCCACTTCTCTCCTCCTCCCCCTGATTCAGGTCACTTTTCTATAGACTACACATTTCAAGTGTTTCAATTGATCCTTATATGAAAAGGTCTCCGATGCTTTCCTTTTTCTACCTGCCTGCCTCTGGATATACTCCAGCTTGTAGTCCCCTCCCTAAAATATGCACCATCCTGGTATAATTTAATATTTTCATCCTCCTGGCCTGTGTGAAAGCATCTATGTGTTGTCTGAACAACAGAGGCTGGAGCAAATGTTCCTTCTTCATAACGTTACAGTGTTGTCAGAAGTTGGTTGTGAAGCACCACTAAGATGAATTCCTTGACCCTTATGTATAACTGGCTGAGTTTTTCTCCCTCTAGGATATCTGTGCCCACTGACATTCCCAGATTCTGAGATGCAAATAACTCGATACACCTAGTTATTCAGATGTTTAATATACTGTGAACAAGACATGTGGAAGATTGGGTGAACTGTTTACTTTTCATCTGAATATTTTATTTTCTGCTTAATCAATCAGTAAGCATTTATTAAAAGCCAAATATGTGCTAGGTGTGAGGGATACAAAGACAGATGAAGAAACAAAATGCTTAGACACAGGATTTATTCCTAAAGGGTATAGATTTCTGGGGAAATTCCTAAATCATCAGTAGGGTGTACTATATATATAGTAGTGGGAAGTGGAGATCCTTCTGTACATGATGGAAAAATTAGGGTAAGGAGTGGACTGTATAGAACATACACAAAAGGAAGCTGAGATAAATCTCTGAAATGGAAAGATTTGGTCAGGTAGAAGATTTGGGATAATCCAAGGCATGGTGCAAGCAACTGAGGATGGGCAGAGGGCCATGAACTGAAATATAAATAGTATAAATCTTCTACTGAGATTCATGGTGAGTCAGAGGAAGGTTTTTGAGAGGCATGAAATGGTCAAAGTGTCAGGAAAGCAAGCATCTGGACTGAATTAGGAAGGAGGGGCCAGAATGGAAGGGGAACTAAGATTAGTTCAGTCACAAGATGAGATGAAGTAAGAGGAAGAAAAAAGAATATCAGAGATGGCATAAAGGAAGAAGTAGTGGGAAATATATCCTAATGCAAAGATGGAATTCTACCTATATAAAATGATTAATAAGGCTATATACTTGTGTCCACTCTCATCAATTCCCATTTCACATACACATACTCCTTTCCCTATCTCTAAGACTCTAAAACAACCTAGGAAGAAGGTAAGTTTAGGTTGTTTTGTAGGCAAGAAAATGAAACTTTGATAATTTGAAGACAGGCAGAGACAATGAATACCTCAATTCCAACAGTGTTAGTGAGTTAAGTAGATAAGAGGAAACCTACTCTTTTGAGTTACTTCATTATGTCTTTTTTTTTTTTTTTGGCTTCATTATGTCTTAATCCTCACCTGGAAGAGCATACTTTGTAAAAGACCTCCAGAAATCTGAGGGAACTCCATCCATTTAGCTTTGGATTTCTGTCCTGGGTTTGAGCTCTCTTCACTGTTGAGTAGATGACTGCAAATTTACCTACTCCCCTAACCCATTAACTTTTTCTAATCAAAGACAATGTTTTACATCTATTTACCTCATATACTTTACCATCTACCCTGTCACTAAACATTCTGCACCCTCACCTGTGTCACTATGCCAGTTTGTGTCAGATATAGAACTTGAATTCAGGTTTTCTCAACTCTTGAGACCAGCTCTCTATTTACTATGTGACTCTACTTTGCATGCCATTGAAAGTATCACTTTACCTGATCTACAAAAAAAGAAACTGAGGATCCAAGTCATGGTTGTTAATTGGAAGAGCTGGAATATAACCTAAACCTCTGGACTACAAGTCAACTTCTCTTTCAACTCCACTAAGATGGACAATATGACAATTCTATTTGTATTTGTGCATGGACCAGTACTAAAGATAACCAGACTCTTGATGTTAAACTCTAACCACTTATTAGGTAAAAGTTATTTTTTGTGGAGCAATGCCAAGGAAAGTGATGCAGGTGCTGGAAAGTGAGACAAATATTGGGCGAGTCTCAGGATAACAGATGGAAAATACTGTAATGGAGGGACAGAGCTACTTCATCCATCTTTAAAGAACTTTCTCCTTTTATTGAGGAAAGGAGTTGATTCTAATCCCTAAAACATTCATAGGAATCTTTATGTAATCTAAGACCCCAATATTACTGAGGAGAAACTTAAGTCCCAGAATGAATGAATGGATGAATGAATTGAAAAATATTTATTAACTAACTATGTACTGGAATCAATGCCTATTTCATTTTGGGTTGACACATTGAGTATTCAGTTTGAGAAACCTGTGGGGAGATCAGTCAGGTGCTCCCACAGTCACTCTTTATGGTGAAATTTCCTGAGGTTGTTTACACTGACTGATCCTGGTATGCAGACTACAATGGGGAGGGATATTCTGGGAATTCTAAATATTTGAGTTCTTTAATGTTATTTCATGATTTAAAAAAATTCTTGCAGAATATTTCTGTTTTCTCTTGTGCATTTCACATAATTGGTACTTTTTTGAGGTTTTGGAGTTTTCATATTTTTGCAGAAAACCGCTATTCTTCCATGATGCTTTTTGATGCAGCATTTCAGATAGCCATCTTTTATAATACAGACATATATATATTTTAGATATACCTTTCTTTTGGTTAAATTTGTCATTCACTCAGTCCTTTGAAAATCTGAGAATCTAAAGTAACTTCCTTTAACTCTTTTTATTTTTGTATTCAAGTTTTGTTTTCTTTACTTTAATCTTCCTTCCCTATTAATGACACTCCCCGCCCCCAATAACACTCTTTCTGGTAACAGCAAAGCATAGTTAAGTGAAACAAACCAACACATTGACCATATCTGATAAAGTATATCTCATTCTATACCCATATTCTATCACCTCTCTATCTGAAAGCTATAAGCATGTTTTACTATCAGAATGTGATCAAAAGTCATAATCTATACCTCTACTTTTAGTCTGTTTGTACATAAGATGTCCATTATAAATTTTAAAACTTCAAGAAGCTTTAGCCTAAGTCTTAATCCTAGATATCTAGCCTAATGATTTCATTTTACAGATAAAGAAAATGGAAAATCACTTGCTCAAAAATCACTAAGCTAATTAATGTCACATCTGGGATGAGAACTCAGCTTCTGACAGTAATTAGCCTTCCTTGAATACTATCACCTTCCTCAAGGAAGCCTTTTACTGATGTGATTTCTCTGGGGATAGACCTTGCTGGAATCTTCCCTTCATTTCCTACCCAGGATTCATCCCAAGAACATGTTCCAAATTTCAGTAGGAAATGAGAGGTTTGTGGTGTAGTGTGAGGAGGTAAGAAAATTGACTCATGGGCAAAAAAAAAAAAAATCCAAAACAACAAGGTTTTGGCAATCATCCCAGGCCCTTGGATTTGGCAAGAATCCTGAGATTGATCTGAATTACAAAATCTTCTGTATCTACAAAGAGTTTTGTTTGTGCTTAGTGTTATCCTGACACTTTATGAGCCAGATTCTGCTGGGGAGTAAGTCAAACATGTCTGGAAGTTGCATGAACTCCTTTGGCCAGTCTCTGTATTTAATTCCTAAAGTCCCACAAAAGACACTCTGTAAGAAACTTTGATCAGCATAAGGAATATGGTATTAATAGTACAGAGTTAAGGTGAGGTGTAGAGGGAAATGGAGATTTAGCTTAATGAGTACAAACTACTTAACCTGGCATTCAAGACCCCTTGAAATCTGGCCCCAATCTACTTTTTTCCAGAATTATCTGTACTCCTTCAACAATGTGAACCTAGAGCTGTAGTCAATGTGTTCTATTTTGTTTATTCTTAAAATGCTAAAACATGAACCCAGATAATAAAATTGATCCATAGAAGCTTAAGAATGTTTTAAATAATAATAATGAATAGTATCTAGCATTCATATAGAAGTTTAAGGCATGCAAACTATGCTTTACATACATTGTATCATTTGATACTGCAACTCCATGAGGTAATACAGATATTATTATGCCCATTTTACAGAAAAGGAAATAATGACTCAGAGAAGTTGTTACTTTTGCTTAGGACATTCCACAACAATAATAATAATGATGATAATTTCCACTAAAGTCCTCATCACAGCACAGACATGAGCTTGAGTCCTCAAAGGTTTATTTAAAAGAGCACAAGCCATGGCACATCCCATGTTTTGATTTGAGTATGGGCTCAATGACAGACTTTTGTGTCTGTCTCCCCAAGGGCTAGGCTAACTAGAGGATTGTAAAATTATTTCTGAGATGGCTACCAGTCGATTAGTTTTTTGGCCTTAGTAATTAATTAAGACCATCTGTCTGTAATACCTACTTCATAGGGTTGTTATAAGGATAAAGTGGGGGTAACATATCTTTAAGGTTTTCTAAACTTTGAAGAAGTATATACATGCCAGCTATTATTAATATTATTATTACTAATTCAATCATCTAACAAATATTTGTTAAGCAACTACAATATTCCAAGTATTGTGCAAAGTATACAGGACATAAAGAAAAATGTAACAGTCCTTGACCTTAAGGAGCTTATAGTAGCGTGCTTAGGAAAATAATGC
Organism: Phascolarctos cinereus; assembly: GCF_003287225.1. Lineage (NCBI taxonomy): Eukaryota > Metazoa > Chordata > Mammalia > Diprotodontia > Phascolarctidae > Phascolarctos > Phascolarctos cinereus. Next base: position 186,974,842 of record NW_027555625.1, read on the forward strand.
GCATATATAAATGAGCACAAAACACATGCAGATTAAGTACAAAATCATTTAGGATGAAGAGGTGGGATTTGAGATGAGCTTTAAATAACTTAGGAATTATTTTTTTCTCAATTACATGTGAAATTATTTTAACATTGATCTTTTAAAATTTTGAGTTCCAAATTCCCCCTTCCTTTCTTGAGAAGGCAAGCAATTTGATATAGATTGTAAGTGTGCAGTCATGGAAGCATACTTCCTTGTTAGCCATATTACAAAAGAAAACACAGACCAAAAATATAATAAAAGATCAATGAAATAAATAAAGTTTAAAAAAGCATATTTTGATCTGTATTCAGACTTCATCAGTCCTTCCTCTGGAGATAGACAGCATTTTTCATCATAAGTCCTTTGGAAATATCTTGGGTCACTGTATTGCTCAGAATACTGTCATTCACAATTGATCATCATACAATATTACTATCACCATGTGCAAAGTTTTCCTGGTTCTGCTCACTTTACTTTTCATTAATTTATGTCTTCCCAGCTTTTTCTGAAGCCATCCTGCTCATCATTTTTATCCCATATATATTCCTTCATATTCTACCTATTCCCCAATTGGTGGGCACCTCCTCTATTTCCAATTTTTTACTAACACAAAAAAGCTGCTATAAATATTTTGTCCATATGGGTTGCAATGACGCCCTCAACTAGGGTGATGGCTATGTGATTGGGGAGAAGGAGAGAGATGTCAAGGATATTATAAAGGTAGAAATGACAAGTCTTGATCTTAGTAGGAGCTGATGAGGGACTGAACTAGGGTGAAGATAATATGAGCAGAGTGAAAGGAATAGATAGGAAAGACATAGATGTAGATCTGACAAGATTTGACAACTGATTGACTATGCAGAGTAAAGAGTCAAAGATGGGGGTAGCTAGATGGTGCAATGGATACAGCACCAGCCCTGAAGTCAGGAGGACCTGAGTTCAAATCCAGCCTCAGACCAAACACTTGATACTTACTAGCTGTGTGACCCTGAGCAAGTCACTTAACCCCAATTGCCAAAAAAAAAAAAAGAAAAAAGAGTCAAGGATGGATATAATTTCCTTGAAGTTAGGGGAGAGTTTCATTTTAGGCTTTGTATGCCCCAATACCCCTCAAAAATTATTGGCACATAGCAGGTCTTTAATAAATGTTTGTTGCTTGATTGATTGATGACTTCTAAGTGATGAATTCAATTGACTAAGTTATGGAAAATTTGCACTCTATAGGAGTATGAACACTTATGAAATCATGTATGCTTAAAACAGTGAAGTAATAGTAATTACTAAGGTGACTGATAAAAATAGTTAATTATTTATACAGTACTTTAAGGTTTACAGAACACTTTCCATATCTTGAGAATATATTTCTTCTCTTAATCTTTGTACTTATCCTTTAGAGTTCATATTTAATACCAAAGGGTCCATTAAGTTTTCCCTGAATAGTCCAGTGCTCAGTGATGTCTTCTGACAGCTACTGAGGTTTCTGAACCTTCAGTGAAGAGACAGAGGGTTTTCTCCAGAGCTTGAAATCAGTCTCTGTCACAGGGAGACAAAAAGGGTCCAAAAGGCTGATAAAAAGAATTGTGGGAGGTGGAGCCAAGATGGTGGAGTGAAAGCAGGGATTCACCTGAACTCTCCCCCGAATCTTTTTAAATACCTCTAAAAATGATTCTGAACAAATTCTAGAGTGGCAGAATCCACAAAGAGACAGAACAAGGCAGATTTCCAGCCCAAGACAAACTGGAAGGTCAACAGGAAAGGTCTGTTGCACCAGCCTCAGAGAGGAACTTCCAGCATGCAAGGCAGAGGGAGACCTGGCCTAAGCAAAGCCACTCCAAGGGACTGAATCACCAGCAACAGTGGTGGGTTCCAGTCTTCTCAGCCCACAGATGCCAGAGACAACTTAGAAGGTCAGCAGGAGGGGTCTGTCAGAACTGTGGGAGAGAGAAACATGGTCCAGCCCATGGCTGTATGGCCTGCCATACAGCCCCAGCCCCAGTAAACCAGGAACAGGCCTTGAGAGTGACTGAATCAGCAGCCATAGCAGATGCCAGTAGTGGTAGCAGCAGCAGCAATGCCCACAGACTGAATGCTTGAAAGTCACCTATTTCAACTTCTGGGAGCCAAGATGGCAGAATAAATTGTAAGTCACTCTCACCCTCCCTTATTGACCTTGAAAAATGCAGATAATATTGCCCCAGGAAAAATCCTTAAATAATAGAGTCAGAAGAAAGATGAGATATAGCAGTCTTTTAGCTCATGAGGCTAGGGGGATTAACAGGAAAGATTTCTCTTGCTATGGACAAAGGGGACCAATACAGGAAGGGAAGCATCCCAGCAAACAGTGGCAAGCCCAACCTCAGCAAACCAGTAACCAGGTCCCTAGTCCCCAGCACAAGCCTGGGACAGCACCCTCTGTGCCCCGGAAGCAGAGATCAACTTGAAAAGCTACAAAAAAAGGCAAAAAAGATGAACAAGAAGCAATGTAGAAAAACAATGACCATAGAAAAGTATCTTGGTGTCAGGGAATATCAAAGCACGAATTCAAGGGAGGATAACATTGTCAATATTCCCATATCTGAAAACTCAGAGAGGAATATAAACTGGTTTCACGCCCCAAAAGCCTTCTTGGAAGAGGTGAAGAAGGATTTTAAAAGTCAGATAAAAGAGGTAGAAGAAAAATTGAGCAATTCATTAAAAAAAATGGAAAAAGGTACATTGAAGAAAACAAATCCCTAAAAAGTAAAATGGGCCAAATGGAAAAGAAGGTACAAAAGCTAACTGAAGAAAACAATTCATTAAAAATTAGAATTGGGCAATTGGAAGCTAATGACTCTGAGACATCAAGAATCAGTAAAACAAAATTTAGAAAATGAAAAAATAGAAGAAAATGTAAAATTCCTCATTAAAAAAAAACTGACCTGGAAAATGGATCCAGGAGAGAGAACTTAAGAATTATTGGTCTACCAGAAAGCCATAATGAAAAAAAGAGCCTAGACAGCATCTTTCAGGAGATCATCAAGGAAAACTGCTCTGAGACCCTAGGACCAGAGGGTAAAACAGTCATTGAAAGGATCCACCCATTACCTCCTGAAGGAGATCCCAAATTGAAAATGCCACAGAATATTATAGCCAAATTCCAGAATTATCAGGTCAAGGAGAAAATCCTGCAAGCAGCCATAAAGAAACAATTCAAATATTGTGGAATCACAGTCAGGATTACGCAGGAAATTTCAGCTTCTACATTAAAAGATTGGAGTGCTTGGAATATGATATTCTATAAGGCAAAGGAGCTTGGATTAAAACCAAGGATCAACTGCCCAGCAAAATTGAGCATAATCTTTCAGGGGAGGAGATGGACATTCAATAAAATAGGGGACTTCCAGACTTTTCTGATGAAAAGACCAAAGCTCAGTGGAAAATTTGATCTTAAAATACAAGACTGAAGAGAGACATAAAAAGGTAAACAGGAAAGGGGAAAAACAAAACATGTTATTCAATAAGGGTAAACTGTTTACATCCCCACATGGAAAGCCAATACTTATAACTCTTGAGAACTGTATCTTTATTATGACATTTATAAAGGATACACATAGACAGAGGGGATGGATTTAAGTTGACTTTGATGATTAAAAACCTAATGAAGTGGTGAAAAGGAACAGTGTAATGAGAGAAGAGGAAAGGAGGAAGCAGAAAAGGGTAAATTACATCACATGAAGAGGCACAAAGACATATTATAGTAGAGGGAAAGAAGGGAGGAAGATGAGCATTGTTTGAACTTTATTCTCATTGGATTTGGCTCAAGAAGGGAATAACATACTCAGGTATAGAAATTTAAGTTGTCATATAGGGATCAGGAGAGGAAAGGGGATAGAAGGGAGGGAGAAAATAGTAAGGGAAAAGGGAAATAAAAGGGAGGGGTCTGATAGAAGGGAAGGCAGATTGAGGGAGGTGGTGGTCAAAAGCAAAACTCTAGTGAGGAGGGAAATGGAGAAAAGGAGAAAGAAAAGCATAAACAGGGGAAGGGGGAATAGGATGGAGAGAAAGACACAGATAGTAATCATAACTGTGAATGTGAAGAGGATGAACTGTCCCATAAAAGAGAAGTGGATAGCAGAATGGATTAAAAACCATAATCCTACAGTATGTTGTTTCCAAGAAACACATTTGAAACAGAGGGTTACATACAGGGTAAAGATAAAAGGCTGGAGTAGAATCTATTATGCTTTAGCTGAAGTATAAAAAGCAGGGGTAGAAATCCTGATCTCAGACAAAGCAAAAGCAAAAATAGATCTTATTAGAAGAGATAAGGAAGGAAACTACATCTTGCTAAAAGACACCATAAACAATGAGGTAATAACATTACTAAACATACATGCATCAAGTGGTATGGCATCTAAATTCTTAGAGGAGAAGTTCAGGGAGTTACAGGAGGAAATAGACAGCAAAACTATACTAGTGGAGGACCTCAGCCTCCCCCTCTCAGAACTAGATAAATCTAACCACAAAATAAACAAGAAAGAAGTTAAGAAGATGAATAGAATTTTAGAAAAATTAGATATGGTAGACCTCTGGAGAAAATTGAATGGAGATAGAAAGGAATATACTTTTTTCCTCAGCGGTTCATGGCACATACACAAAAACTGACCGTGTACTAGGGTGTAAAAACCTCACAATCCAGTGCAGAAAGACAGAAATATTAAATGTATCCCTTTCAGATATTGATGCAATAAAAATTATATGTAATAAAGGACCATGGAAAGATAGACTAAAAATTAATTGGAAACTAAATAATGCAATCCTAAAGAATGAGTGGGTCAAACAACAAATCATAGAAACAATCACTAATTTCATCCAAGAGAATGACAATAATGAGACAACATACCAAAACTTATGGGATGCAGCGAAAGCAGTTCTTAGGGGAAGTTTTATATCTCTAAATGCTTATGTGAATAAAATAGAGAAAGAGGAGATCAATTAATTGGGCATGCAACTAAAAAAACTAGAAAAAGAACAACTTAAAAATCCCCAATTAAATACCAAATTAGAAATACAGAAAACCTAAGGAGAGATTAATAAAATTGAAATTAAGAAAACTATTAAACTAATAAATAAAACTAAGAGCAGGTTTTATGAAGAAAACAACAAAATAGATAAACCTTTGGTTAATTCAATTTAAAAAAAAAGAAAAAAAATTACTAGTATCAAAAATGAAAAGAGTGAATTTACCACCAATGAAGAGGAAATTAAAACAGTAATTAGGAACTATTTTGCCCAACGGCATGCCAATAGATTTGACAATCTTAGTGAAATGGATGAATATTTACAAAAAATATAAATTGCCCAGATTAATGGAAGAGGAAGTAAAATACTTAAATAACCCCATTTCAGAAAAAGAAATCGAACAAGCTATCAATGGACTCCCTAGGAAAAAATGTCCAGAGCCAGATGGATTTGCAAGTAGATTCTATCAAACATTTAAAGAACAATTCCAGCTCTACATAAACTATTTGGAAAAGTAGGTGAAAAGGAGTTCTATTAAATTCTTTTTATGATAGAAATATGGTGCTGATACCTAAACCAGGAAGAGCCAAAACAGAAAGAAAATTATAGACCAATTTCCCTAATGAATATAGATGAGAAAATGTTAAATAAAATATTGGAAAAAGATTACAGCAACTTATGACAAGAATAATACACTATGATCAGGTAGGATTTATATCAGGAACTCAGGACTGGTTCAATATTAGGAAAACTATTAGTATAATTGATCATATCAACAACAAAACTAACAGAAACCACATGATTATCTCAACAGATGCAGAAAAAGCTTTTGACAAAATACAACACCCATTCCTATTGAAAACACTAGAGAGCATGGGAATAAATGGAATCTTCCTTAAAATGATAAGTAGCATCTACCTAAAACCTTCAGCAAGCATTATATGTGATGGGGAAAAGCTAGAAGCATTTCCAATAAGAGCAGGGATGAAACATGAATGTCCATTATCACCGTCATTCAATATGGTACTAGAAACATTAGCTTTAGCAATAAGAGAAGAAAAAGAAATTGAAGGTATTAGAATAGGCAAACAAGAAACAAAGCTATCACTCTTTGCAGATGATACGATGATATACTCAGAGAATCCTAGAGGATCAAGTAAAAAAAACTACTTGAAATAATAAACAACTTTATCAAAGTTGCAGAATATTAAATAAACCCACATAGATCATTTGCATTTCTATATATTACCAACAAAGCTCAACAGCAAGAGATAGAAAGAGAAATTCCATTTAAGGTTACTGTAGACATTGTGAAATATTTATGAGTCTACTGGCTGAAACAAACCCAGGAACACATTTTATGAACACAATTACAGAACACTTTTCTCACAAATAAAGTCAAATCTAAATAATTGGAAAAATCAGTTGCTCATTGGTAGGCTGAGCTAATATAAGAAAAATGACAATTCTACATAGGCTAATTTACTTATTCAGTGCCATACCAATCAAACTACCAAAAATTATTTTATGGAGCTAGAAAAAATAAAAGCTAGATTCATCTGGAAGAACAAAAGGTCTGAAATATCAAGGAAACTAATGAAAAGAAATTCTAGGGAAGGTGGCCTAGCCATACCAGATATTAAATTGTATTATAAAGCAGCAATCATCAAAACTACTTGGGAATAGGTTGGATACATACACAAGACACAGTAGACAATGACTATAGTAATCTACTGTTTGATAAAAACTCACTATTTGACAAAAACTGCTGGGAAAACTGGAAAAGAGTTTGGAAGAAACTAGGCATAAACCAAAATGTTACACTCTATACCAAAATAAAGTCAAAATGAGTACATGATTTAGATATAAAGGCTGATACTATAAGCAAATTGGGAGAGCAAGAAATAGTTTGCCTGTCAGATTTATGGAGAACTGAAGAATTTATGGCCAAACAAGAGATAGAAAACATTATGAAATGCAAAATGGATAATTTTGATTATATTAAATGGAAAAGTTTTTGCACAAAAAACCCCAATGCAACCAAGATTAGGAGGGAAGTAGAAAACTGGGCAAGAATTTTTACACCAGTGTCTCTGATAAGGGCCTCATGTCTAAAATATATAGAGAACTAAGTCAAATTTATAAGAATAGAAGTCATTCCCCAATTGATAAGTGGTCAAAGGATATGAACAGGCAGTTTTCAGATGAAGAAATTAAAGCTATCTGTAGTCATATGAAAAAACACTTTAAATCTCTATTGATTAGAGAAATGCAAATCAAAACAACTTTGACGTACCACACCACACCTATCAGGCTGGCTAACATGAAAAAATATTAAATGATAAATGTTGGAGAAGATGTGGGAAAAATAGAACATTAATACATTGTTGGTGGAGTCATGAAATGATCCAACCATTTTGGAGAGCAATTTGGAACTATACCCAAAGGGCTATAAAAATGTTCATACCCTTTCATCCAGCAATACCACTTCTAGGGCTGTATCCCAAAAAGATCACAAAAATGGGAAAAGGACCCACATGTACAAAAATGTTTGTAGCAGCTCTTTCTGCGGTGGCAAAGAATTGGAAATTGAGGGGATGCCCATCAATTAGGGAATGGCTGAAGAAGTTGTGGTATATGAATGTAATGAAATACTATTGTTCTATAAGAAATGAAGAGCAAGCAGACTTCAGAAAAACCTGGAAAGACTTGGATGGACTCATGCTGAGTGAGGTGGTCAGAGTCAGGAGAACATTGTACACAGCCATGTTGTCCGATGACTAACTTTGATAGACTCAGCTCTTCTCAGCAATGCAAAGACCTAAGACATCTCCAAAAATCTTATGATGGAAATGTTATCCACATCCAGAGAAATAACTGTAGAGTTTGAATGCAGATTGAAGTATACTATTTGCTCTTTCTTTCCTTCTGTTTTGTTTTGTTTCTTCTTTCTTGTGGTTCCTCTTATTGGTTCTAATTCTTCTTTACAACATGACTAATATGAAAATATGTTTAGTAGCAATGTATATGCAGAGCCTATATCAGATTGCATGCTGTCTTGGAGAGGGAGGTGGGGAAGGAGGGAGAGAAAATTTAAAACTCAAAAGCTTATGGAAGTGGATGTTGAATACTAAAAATAAATTAATATAAAGAAAGAACTGTTACACTTCCTTCTGTAGATACTGTGATGGTAAATAAAAAGAAATAGAACAAAATAAAACAAAAAACTACAGCCAATCAGGAAAAAGGAAGCGCATTAATTTCTTTGATATTAATCTTTCTAGGTTATCTGGAATATTCCTCAAAGACTGAGTCTACCTGCTACCAGGAGACTGATATTGGAGTCAGATTTCCTGGAAATTCTTAACGTATTTACTAGTTAAATCTACTCATCATGTGTACATATGTGTACAATGTATGTGTCAAGAAAATTTTAACAGGCTTTGTCTTGTATCTTGTGACAACTCATTTTTATCAAAGGAATGGTAAGGGAAGTGAACAAAAATTTATTAAGCACCTGTTATGGGCCAGGCACTGTGCTTAGTGATTTATTAATATCTATCTCATTTTATCCTCACAACAATCATATGAGGTTGATGGTATTATTATCTTAATTTTACATTTGAGGAAAACTGAGGTAGGCAGAAGTTAAATGACTTGTCCAGGGTCACACAGCTAGTAAGTGTCTGAGGCCAAATTTGAACTCAGGTCTTACTGACTCAAGGCCCAGTGCTCATGCTCAAAGGAGGTTGCTTGAATTGGTAATCACGAACAACCTAAACAATATCTTGGATTCTGTGTGAACTGTATGTGTGCTTCTTTTTAGAAGTGATGACTAGAAGAGGATACAGAGATGTCCTAATTCCATCCTCAGAGCTTTTTTGGATGGTAAGATTTAGTGTTGTATATGACCTCAGTTATCATCTAATTGAACTTTTTCTTTTTACTGAGTAGAACAACATTGGGGGGAGGGTGACGGGCAAAAGGGAAATGACTTGCCAAAAGTAATGTAGACAACAAGAAGCAGATTTGAACTTAGGTCCTTTGACTATAGATCTAGTGTTCTTTTTACCACAACATATTATCTCTCAATTTCTGTCTCTAACACTGATCTAGCATTTAGCATTAGTTTATGCTATTAGTGATCTTTCCCCCTGCTTTTTAAAAAAATTAGTTTAATTGTAGTTTTCAGTATTCACTTCCATAAAATTTTGTTTTAAATTTTCTCCCCTCCCTTTCTTACCCCTTCCCCAAGACGGTGTGCAATCTGATATAGGCTCTATGTGTACATTCATATTAAACATATTTTTACATTAGTCATGTTGTAAAGAAGAATTAGAACCATGAGAAAGAAGAAATAAAACAATAAAAAGTGAACAAACAGAATGCTTCCACCTGCATTCAGACTCCATAGTTCTTTCTCTGTATGTGGATAGCATTTTCCATCATGAGTCTTCTGGAATTGTCTTAGATCCTTGCAATGCTAAGAGCTAAGTCTATCAGAATTAGTCATCCCACAATGTGGCTGTTACTATGTACAATGTTCTCCTGGTTCTGCTCGCTTCACTAAGCATTAGTGTCTTTCCAGGTTTTTCTGAAGTCTGCCTGCTCATCATTTCTCATAACACAATAGTATTCCATTACATTCATATAACACAACTTGTTCAGCCATTCCCCCATTGACGGGGAAAAACATTTCCAGTTTTTTGCCACAGCAAAATGAGTTGCTAGAAATATTTTTGTACACGTGAGCCCTTTTCCCATTTTTGTGATGTCTTTGGGATTTAGCCCTAGAAGTGCTATTGCTGGGTCAAAGGGTATGGCACAGTTTTATAGCCCTTCGGGCATAGTTCCAAATTGCTCTCCAGAATGGTTGGGTCAGTTCACAACCCAATTAATGATGCATTTGTGTTCCAATTTTCCCATATCTTCTTCAACATTTATCATTTTCCTGTTTTGTCATGTTAGCCAATCTGATAGGTGTGATGTGGTACTTTAGAGTTGTTTTGATATGCATTTATTAGAGATCTTTTAATCTATAATTTATATATTTTTCCCCACTAGATTTTCAGCTTCTTATGATGTATGTTATTTCTATTATCCTTTTGTCCCACTCATTATTCCTGTGACTTTCTGGACCAACATTTCCATTCCTTACCCCCAATTCCTTATAAGTATACTTGTGCCTCTATCTAATTACAATGTAAGTTCTCTGAGGGCAGGGACTGTCTATATAATTTCTATTTCAAACACTCAGCACAGTGCGTGACACAACCATGTAATAAATGCCTTCACTCGTACTCCTTGAGGGCAAACATTAAGTCTTAGATGACTTTATATCACTTACAATGCTTAAATAGTCAAGCAGATAGCTGTAAATATTTGTGTACTTCTTGTCTGAGCTCAATTTCTGTTACTTATCTTTATTCGTGCTATAGTATTAGCATGATAATGCCAATAATGTGGGAAAGAGAGAAAATGAGAGAGACAGAGAGACAGAGACATATACAGAGACACACACACAGAGAAAAACAGAGACAGAGACACAGAGAGAAAGAGAGACATAGAGTTTATATTCTCTAAAGATTGTCATCTTTAACCTGGCCTATTTACACATTATTACTTGCTACAGAACCAGGCATTAAATTGCAGTGGGAGATGAAGGTAACGATGACAATAGAAGTGAAGGCAGAGGTGATACGCTGAGTGACTATGCTGAAGGGAGATAAGCTTATATCTCACATGTTTTTGGACTTGACCTGTTACATATCATTACTACAGGGAACTCTGGGTAAGAGGAAACTTCCTCTACTAATACAAATTGGCACCTGGTTTGGAATGTTAAATTTTATACAGTTGGCTTGGGGCATTGAGAGGTTTTGACATGCCCAATGTCATATGTTGAGTAAGTGTCAGAAACATGATATGACACCAGGTCTTCCTTACTTGTTGCATCATCCTGTCTGGGCCTGATTTTCTTGGAAATATCCCAAGCTCTGAAGCTTTCCTGACTCTCTAATCACCCTCCTCCAAATAAAAACTTATGCCTCTAGTTCATGTCCCACAGGGCCCTGAAAGTCAATTCTACAAAAATTTATTAAATGCCTTCTGTGTTCAAAGCAACATATTATTTCCTGAGGGAAGACACAAAAAATGTAGTCTCTGTCCTGTTAAGAATTATAATCTGAACCAATTACTATTTTTATTACGTTATGCTCTGCAAAGGATGTATTTACTATTTCTACTTTTTTTTCATTTGTTTGCAATATTTCTGTGCCCTAGTACATGATCAATTTTTGTAAAAGTTCCATTTGGTATTGAGAAATATTTATATTCTTTTGTGGTCCCATTTAGAAGACACCATACATCTTTTTTGCTCTAGTTTCTCCAACAGTTTGTTCATTCATATTTTGTCTCTTGTTTATTGTTCTATCAGACTTATCTAAAACTGAGAGAGGGATACTCAATTCTCCTGTTACTATTATGTTACTGTCTAACTTTATGTACCTTAGATAACATTTCTCTAATGAAATTGGATAGTAAAGCATTTGGAGTATATAAGTTTATTACTGATATTAGTTTGCTGTCTGGTTCCTTTAAGTATAATGTAGTTTCCTTGTTTACCCCTTTTATTTTTTTGAATGTTTTTTTTCCTGTGTCAGATAGTATAATTGTAACTTCTGTCTTTTTGGGTTTATTTGCCGCATGTAATTTTTTCCCATCCCTACAGTTTTATTTGATGCATGTCTTTTTAAAAAATGTGCTTCTTATAAGCAACATATTGCAGGATTTTGTTTTGTTTTCCCGTCTATCACTTTTTTTTTTAATATTTTACTGTGTTGTTTAATACAGTATATTCACATTTGTAGTTATTAGTTGGGTTTATGGTTTCAACAACTTGATATATTTTTCAAGTTATGATTTTTCTCTTTTCTGCTATAAGTATAGTACTTTGTTCTTTCAGTTACTTTACCATAATATTTTCTAAAGTGTCCCTGTTCCCATTGGCTTTTTCCCTCTTACCCCAAACTGTCCCTCCATCTTTGTTATTCCTTTCTCTTTGAGGTTTTTCTTATTAGTTCCTTTTTCTTTCATGCTTTAAAAAATTGTTTAATTCCCCCCTTCCTTTTTTCCCTCTTAGTAAAGTAATATTCTCTCTTCCTCTTCTGTCTTTCAAATAGTTCTGTGCATTAGTTTTAAAAAATTCATTTTTGTGACTCTTTTCAGAGAGGATTTCTCTTACTTTTTTCATTATTTGTCTTCTCTTATTGTCTACTCTAGACCCTCTTTTTCTGGTCCATGACCCCTGTAATTATCTATTTTCACTCTATTATCTATATTTCCCATGTAATCAAAACTTCTGAGGTCTCCATTCTATATTCTCCCCTCTAGAGTTTCTGCTACTGCTTTGTAGAGCTTCCCCTACTAATTTCCCTTTTTCATTATGTTTCACTCCTAGAATAATGCCAGTTCCTGCAGGTGAAAGAGAAGACACTGTCTTGTGGTAGGACCCCTCCCGAGCCCCATCTCTGATTTATACTTTCCCCCATTTACTTCAAAATATACTTCCTAAGTTCATGTCCCCACACTCTCCCAAGTTCCAGTTGCCCCTAGGAAGTTCCAATTCCCTCCTCCCTTAACATAAGATGAGTGGTCTTTTAAGCATCAAATCCCTCAGACAATACTCAGCAGAAGATCTCCATCTCCCTTCACAGAACACCTCTCTTCACCCATAAGAGCATTTGTTAGTAGAACCACCTCCCATCACCAAAGCAAGACCTGTCATCTGTCAATCCTTCCATCCTCCTCAACCATTCCCCTGCTGGCTCTTATCTTTTTTTTTTTTTGGCAATTGGGGTTAAGTGACTTGCTCAGGGTCACACAGCTAGTGAGTGTCAAGCATTTGGTCTGAGGCCAGATTTGAACTAAGGTCCTCCTGACTTCAGGGTCAGTGCTCTATCCACTGTGCCACCTAACTGCCCCTGGCTCTTATCTTCTTGAGAGACCACAGGGGTCACTTTTTCCTCATTGCTAGCATTCAGTTTGACTAAGGCACTTCAAAAATTACCCTTTAGGGGCAGCTAGGTGGAGCAGTGGATACAGCACTGGTCCTGGATTCAGGAAGACCTGAGTTCAAATCTGGCCTCAGACACATAACACTTACTAGCTGTGTGACCCTGGGCAAGTCACTTAACCCCATTGCCTAGCCCCCCCCCAAATAAATTTAAAAAATTCCCCTTTATTCCCCCTGGTCATCTCTTCTCATAGCTCTCCCATTTTGTAATGTAGTCCTACAAAAAACAATATTAACCTGTAGCTAGGAAGTCACTAGATCTCTGTCTCCTTGCGTACTTTTAGAAAAAAGTCTCTTACTGTTCTCTCTGCTGTCAGTTGTTGTTGCTGTCCTTGGCTGTTTCATTTATTCTCTCAGCCTTCATTTGTGTTGTCTGGGGTGTTCAAGAAAACAAATAATTTCTTCAGGTCTTATTTTCTTCGTAAGAATACTTCAAATATTTCTTTCTTTTGAATGTCCACATTTTTTTCATTTATGCCTAAGCTCAGATTTTCAGAGTGTGTTACCTCCTGAGTGCCATTGTTCTTCAGAACACATTGTTTCATTTCCTCCTGCATTTTCTGGTAGGTGCAGAATAGTCTTGGGTTATTCAAATTTCCTTTCCTTTGTATTTGTAGGTATTTCTCCTTATTGATTATAGAATTTGTAGTTTCTGAAATGAATTGTTAAATTCAACCACTGTATCTTTTAGTTTGTAATCTATGAAAACTATGCTTTCTTTCAACTGTTATTTCATTTTTTTAAAATTCTGAAGTCCTGGGTAGTTCTTTTGCATTATTATTATATTATACTGTTCAGGAGTTTTTTCTCTTGTCATGCTCTTTTGTGAAACATGATCCTTAAGTCTGTACTAATTCCTGCCTTTGAGATCACTTCTATGTATTGGCATTCCAAATCCATTGGTCTCCTTTTGATTCTTTAGTGTGGTCTGCTTTTACAGACTATGGTTTTTCTATACTGTACATTATTCTTTCTATGCAAGACATAAATTCTTATCTCATAATTCTCATTTCTCCTTTTAACCACTGAGGACCAGTATGCTATTGTTTTATGTTCTCAAATTCTACGGGATCCTCTGTCTCATCAAGTGTTGAATTGCTTTCCTTTATTTTGCAGTATTTATTCATAGATGCTTGAACTTGTTATTAGTCTGAGAAGCTCTGTTTTCTTCTGTTGTTAATGTTTTGCTCTGTTGATTTATTTGCTAATTTTCAGTCTTTGATTTTTCCTTTTCCTTTGGTAATTTCAGGCCTTCTTCCCCTGCTACCTGGCCTTTGTTTTCCTCTATTGCTTATTCTTTGACTCCCTCCCCTCTGATGATAGTTTTCCTCAGAGATGAATCTCAAAGCATCTCAGCTTCTTTAGATATTGTGCAATTCATAGTTCACCAGCCTAAATCTCTGCCATAAGTGATATTTGGGGGTGTAGAATTGGCTTCATCTGGATAATGTGCTCTTTCTCTCAGGCTTAATGAAGTGCCAGATAGACCTTTCCCACTACCACACAGTGTCTTGTATTGGTATCCTATCCCACCTTCTCTATTCCTCAGTTTTCTGGCTTGTCACCAGTGTTTCAGATAGCTGCTGTACTAATGCTATGGAGTTGATTTCTGTAGTTCGCATCTTTAAGACTCTGGGTAGGGTTTATGGTTTGAGTTTGCATTCTAATTTAAGCCCAGACATGTGTCCTACCCCTTTCTCTCTGTTCCTCCACTCTCCTGCAGAGATCTTTTGCAGCACAGAATGCTGCCTTGGTGCTACTGAGCCTGAAGCCCAGATCTCCATGGCACTGGAAAGAGGGAGAGAGTATGAGATGTGGAGTTGGATTTTGTTGCAAGCCTGTGAATCATTTCCTTCTGACACCTAGTGCAGCCTTGCTGCTTTGAGCATGGTGGGTGGTAGGTGAATGGTGCCCAGTGAATTTGGGGTAGGTGTTGGTTAATTTTTTTTTTAGTTCCATTTGTCATAGAGCACAGAGACAGCTAAAGTTGCTTTATCTCCAATGCATAATTTCTTTTGGAGAGCTTTGAAATGTAGGTAATCAGAAAAAAGTCTACTCCTCCATCTTGTTGGTCATATGATCTAGAAGACTCAAATCTTAAATCTAAGAGGAAGATATAGAATGCCCACTATAAAATGTGATAGGGACAAGGAGATCTAGGCAAGTGTTATGAGACATTTAATGAAGGTGGTCAGGAAAGACTTCATGGAAAAGTAGCATATATGAGATGAGATTTGAAAGAAGGAAAATGCTTCAACCAAAGAAGATGAAAGGGAAGTCCACAATAAGCAAGCAGGACAGTGTGAACAAAAACATGGAGAAAAAGAACGGGCAGGTCAAGAGTAAGGAATGAAATTCTGTATGTGAGTGAAGGGGAAAAGTAAGAGATAAGACTAAAATGGTGGGTTGTTGTTAGATTGTTGAGGGCTTTTTATTCCCAGGGTCAGAAACTTCTATTTTATTCCATAGAATATAATAAAGGTATTTGAGTACTGTGATGAAATTATCATGGAACTTCATTACTCAGGCAATAGTGCAGACAAAATATTAGAGATGATATAGACTGGAAGTAAGAAGATCAATTAGGAGGTCATTGCAATAGAGTAGGTTAGAAGACCAAAGTTAACCTGATGAACCAATTTGAACTAAGTTGTCAATGACTGATACATTTCTCTTCTCAGATAAGATGCATATGCATTAGATTTCCTGTGCCCTATCGCAAGAGACTGGATGCTACAGGGATTTCAGGACTATTTCAGAGGGAGAGATATTTTTGGTTAGGCATTTAGGTGAAAATTAGTACTCTTCATGTCACATATCTCTATTTCTGGATTATTGGCAGTAGAGTGAAATACCCTAAGTATATAGCCCCCTTTAGACATTTTCCTTTACTATACACCTCTCTACTTGCTGCAACCATACAGAGAATTGCTCTGTTCTCTGTTCTACCCTGAGTACATCACCATTTTCCCATTCACCAAACCAGGAAAAGGACATCTTTCTCTCTCTCTCTCTTTTTTTGTGTGAGGCAATCAGGGTTAAGTGACTTGTCCAAGGTCACGCAGCTAGTGAGTGTAATGCGTCTGAAGCCAGATTTGAACTCAGGTCCTCCTGATTCCAAGGCCAGTACTCTATTTACTGTGGGACATCTTTCTCTCTTATTCCTTGTCAGCCGACAGAGGCCTTCTCTCCACGGGCATGTGAACTTTTGCTCCTTGATCCACCTTATGTAATATTGGAAAGAATGATTTGTCATGATTTCTAAATTCAATAACCTGACAATGAGGATGGGAAAGAAATGGTTAAAATACTCTTTGATTAGTGCAAATGAGAAAGGAAAATAAAAGGTTAAGAATAACTTTTGAACATGTTTAAAAATATAATTGCTTTGGATACACAAGCTGTGGTTCTGCTGAATGCCAGAACTTTTGCACTCGAGGGCTCACATTCCTTCATTTGCACTAACTCCCAGCAAGGGGTAAATGCCTTTATTTCCAGTTCCCAGTCCCTCACCCAAAGACCTCTGTACTGCACAGATGCAGTTTTTTAGGATTAATCCCTGAGAAAATTCCTCTTGCCTATGCATTTAAGCTACCTCAGGCATTTGCTTCTGTGTTTTTTAAGATGAATCAATCAATATGCATTTATTAAATTCCTACTATGTGCCAGGCATGTTCTAGGCACAGAGCATACAAATACAAATAAAAAAAATCTCTACTCAAGTCAAGCAGTATCTTATTTTGTTTCTCATATAAGTCAGCAATATTTAAAATTTGCTCCTCAGCTAAGAAATTTGCCTATTTGATCATTCATTCCAGATGCTGTTCTGAGAATGTTGATGAAGGGCTGGGCAGTACAGTGACCAGAAGTTTGTCTCCAGCCTCCCCTTCCTGTGACCTTTCCCATTTTAAGAGAGATAGCTTAATCATAGATTTTTAGAGCTGGAAAGAACCTTGGGAATAATTTAGTTCAATCCACTTCACTTAGAGTGAAGCCCAAAGAAATGGTGTATGTGCCAAAGGATATACAGTGACTGTAGGAGCTTGGACTCCAAGGTTTCATAACTCTTAGTCCCTTGCTTTTCCAATAATAGGCAGCCTATTATAGTAGGTAGAGTGCTAGACTTGGGTTCAGGAAAATCTAGGTTGAAATCTTACCTCTGATATTTACTAGCTGTGTGAACATGAACATTCTACTGCCAACTTGTGAAATGGGGGTAATAATACCTTTTGTAGCTACCACACAGGGTTATTATGGGGCTTCATTAAGATATGTAAAATACTTTGCATACTTCCAAGATTTATATATCATTACATCATGTTGTTCTGCCTGAGTCATGGTCACTGTGGGCCTAAGGGTATAGGTAGCTGATAAAGCCTGCCTTTGGACTCTTCTTGAAAAGAACGTTTAGTATGGCTAAGAATTCTTTTTTTTTTTTTAAAGCCCTAAGTTCTGGCTGCTAGGATTGCCCATGTTGACTTTCTTCTACCAAGGAAGGTGCTAAACATTCTGTCTCCCTTCTGTGTTACTCAGAAATCATTGTGGCAGAAGAGCCATTCGAAAGGAACTAAAAGGCTCAAATGCAAATCTATAAATAACTTTACCAGAGATTTAGTGGGAAAATGTAAATGGTGTGTTGTAATTGTAAAGGACCTTGGAATTTTGATAACATGTTTGAATCTTGGGTTTGACACTAGTTGGCTGTGTGTACAAATAATCCAACCTCTCTGAGCCTCAGTTTCCTGATACTTAACAATTCATGAAAATATTTCACATTTACTCTGTAAAAGAGGCACAACACTCCTTTTACCACCTACCTCACATGGTTGTTTGTGAAGAAAAGTGCCAATACTCTCTTCAGGTGCTCATTTTTCTCATGGTATCACTCCCCTTTTCTTCCCTATCAGACTCCTTTCTTAAGAAAGGATCTGTATCTTTTTAGTCATTTATACCTTGCTTTGAATTTGTTAATATTCTCTTTCTCCCAATGTTATTTGCATGTTTAGCCTCAGCTTTAGTTAATCAAAAATTACATTTTTGTTAACTATCTGGTTTGTACTATTAACTGAGCCAGGCTCTGTAGATACAAAGACAAAAATGAAATAGTACCTGCCTTCAAGGAGCTTATATTCTACTAGAGAGACAATATGTACATAAACAAATATGCACAGAATGTACACACAATAAATAAAGGAGGGGGCACCAGCAACTGGAGGATTAGGATATATTTTGTGTAGAAGGTGGTGTATTAGCAGAGTTTTGAAAGATTAATCAGATGAGCAAATTTCAGGCATGAGAGACAGCTAATGCCAAAGTAAGGAGATCAGAGATGGAATGCTGTGTGTTGAGAATAGCAATAAAACCATTTTGGCTCGATTATGGAGGGAAGGAAGGTAAGTAGCACATAGTATGTTTGGAAAGGTAGTTTGAGGGCAAGATATAAAGGGCTTTAAAAGCCAAGCAGTGGGGTTTATATTTTATCCTATGGGAAATAGGGAGTCATAGTATATTGACCATATTAATGGTCAAACGTACTTTTGGAAAGTAAATTTTGCAGCTGTGTATAAATTAGGGAGAGATTTGAGTCAGGGAGACCAATTAGGATTTTTAACTTTGGAATGAGGGAATGAGGTTTATTTTTCCAATACTAAAGGATTTTCAGGCCTTAGGGGACAGATGGGGAAGGAATTTTTATAGCTGTGAGGGGAGAAGGATTCCCAATGTCCCTGAAACTATAGCTGAAAGGCACTTTCCTACTCCACCAGCTAGGGGCTAGGTGTTAAGTCATGTTGCAGCCTGTAAGGAACCATGAAGCAGTCCCAAGAGCATTTTTAACTGAGGATCTAAGAACCACCTGTGTGCTGGGTATTCGGATGCATGGGAACCCCAGAATTCCCATGTCATCACATGTCAGGCCACTGGTTTATATATCATCATAATCAAGCTGCCAAAATTCTCGATCCTTTTTGAATTTGGGCCATATAATCTTCTTCCTTACACCTAAACATTAAATATGGCCTTCATCAATAATATTCTGACTTTCAGGACTAGGTATTGCCCTATCATTTCTAATTTCTAGAAGAAAAGGTAAAGGGACTTGAGGAACACTTCTCTATGCTCTCAGTTATTAAAATCAATAAAGTATTCCTTAAAAAAAGGTGTGGTATCAATGATGAAAAAATATAAAAGATCTCAATTGGCTTTTTTCAGGAAGTTGGAGAGTGGAAAAATGTTCCACAAAAGAGGAAGGGAAGGAGGATTATACACCTGGAGCTCAACAACAGCTAAAACCACAATAGCAAAATTGAGGCTCTTGAAGAAGAGGGAGCATGGGGCTCTGAGGCAGAAACAACGATTTGTTTTCTAAGGCCAGGGTTCTTAATTGGGATTTTTTGGGTAACATTGCCCCATCCTCCCACCCCTTGAAAGTCTGGCAAAGTTTATGTAACCTTCTCAGAATAATATTTGTTGATGTCTATGATTGAAAAAAATAATGAATTTCAGTTTGAAGTTAGTAAAAACATAGATGTAATTTTGTTTCCATTCAAGTTTACCTTCCCACTCTCCAGATAAAGAACACTTACATTGGGTAAGGGTAAATCTGAGCCACAGGAACTGTTAGGTGAGAGATCATCCAGTAAGGAAGAAAATAAGATGAGTGGTGGTTGGTGATTCCTGCTTAGGTATACTGAGGGAACTATTTCATAGCAATAATGAAGAAGCTTGTTGTTTTTCCAGGGCATTATCCAAAACATAACAGAGAGCTTCATGACAGTTGTCAAAGTGGATGATGACTACCAACATCTGGTGATTTTCCCAGGCACAAATGAAGCTGAAAAAGGAACAAAGGACAAATTCACAAATAAGATGAAGCTTTGGGCAAGAAACTAAAGACAATAGAAGCACAAGAGGCATTTTGCTCAATGCTGACTATTAAAGAGATATATAAGAAAAAAATTGATCTGAAAATTGAGAAGTTAGCTAACAAGATTATATCTGAGAAAGGAATTTGAGTTTCTGGGCCAAAGCTGGTAATAGAAGAATGGCAGGATCCTGGCTAAGGATGACATAAACTAGGGAAGTCTATTTTCTAAATCTAATAAAAATATCTTTAAACTAAAGATGGTGAAGAAGAAAATTGCCTTTCTGTATATACCACGTGAAATACTATTGCATATCTATAGTGAAGAATGAAGGATAGCAGTTGAGATAGTCAGAAATTCATAAGAGACTAAATCTAAGAAAGGACACACACACACACACACACACAAAGTTTATGGCTTCAAATGTCTGTGAATAAATATTCAAATTTTATGTAAAAAAGAAAGGTATCCTAGAGGCCCTAACACAATGAAGAACAAGACTACATAACAATAACTAAGACTTGGTGGAACAAAATGTAAGACTAGACTATGGCTCTGAAAGAAGGTGTGAATAAAAAGAAACAAGGCAGATTAAAAAAAAGGCAGAATAGCATGCAAACACATATCTATATATTCACACATTCTAAATTCAATTCTATTTTATTCTCAAACGAAAATCTGTCTTCTTTCCCTCCCTTCCCCCACAGAGAAAGCAAGAAAAACAAAACCGTTGTTATGAACATGTATAGTCAAGTGAAGCAAATTCCTACATTAACCATACATAAAGAAAGTCTCAATTTGAACTCTGAGTCCATTGCCTCTCTATCAGGAAATGGGTAAAATTTTTCACTGAACCCTCTGGAGTCATGGTTGGTCACTGCATTGATCAGAGTCCCTAAGTCTTTCAAAGTTGTTTTTCTTTATAGTATTATTACTATTGTATAAAAACACTCTCTTGGTTTGGCTAAATTCAATCTGTATGAATTCATGTAAGTTTTTTTGGTTTTTTCTGAATCCATATCCTCCATCATTTCTTTTAGCTCAATAGTATTTCATCACATTCATATACCATAACTTGTCAGCTATTTCCTAATTGATGTGCACTCCTTCAATTTCAAGTTCTTTGCCACAAAAAAAAAAGAGATGAGAGGAATATTTTCTTACATATGGGCTATTGTCCTCTTTCTTTGATATCTTTAAGGATAAGCCTAGTACTTTGTATTGATGTTTAATGTGTGCCATTTAATAAGTTTTGGGGCATTGTTCCAAATTGCTTTCCAGAAGGGAGAGACCAATTCACAGCTTCATCTTCACTATGAAAATGTACCCATTTTCTCACAAACTGTCCAGCATTTGTGATTTTCCTTGTTTGTTAACTTTGTCAACCTGATGAATGTAAGGTGAAAACTCGAAGTTGTTTTAATTTGCATTTCTGTAATTAATAGTGATTCTAAGCATTTATTCATATGGTTATTGATAGCTTGAATTTCTTCCTCTGAAAAATGCCTTTTCCTATCCTTTGACTATTCAAAGGTTTCATTACTTACTGTTTCATCCTTCTTAGTGAAAAATAGTTTTACAAGATGGTAGAGGAAAGTCAGAAAGTTGCCCGAGCTCTTCCCAGTTTTCCTCAGAAACAACATTAAACCAAGCCTCTAAATGGATTCTGGAAAAGCAGAACCTATAATAAGATGGAATGAAACAATTTTCCAGCTTAAGATAACTTGGAGAGACTTCAGGAAAGGTCTGTCTCACTTGAGTAGAAGGGGAGTGCAGTTCAGTACAGACAGTGTCCCGGCAAGCTACAGCACAAATCAGCAGCTGAGGATCCCGGTTCTGGCTCAGCAGTCTAGTGGCATGAAAGGACAGCTGTGAGGCCTCCAGCCTCAGTGCAGAAGGCAGATTGCCAGCCCCAGAACCCAGGATACAACAGGCATGAGTAGGCCAGGCCACCCCAGTGCAGTGGTCAAGCCATGAGCCTTGGATCACCTAGCACATTGAGTGACCAGGCCCCTGGCCCCCCCCCCACAAGAAGTTCAGGACAGTGCCCCTTGTGCCCTAGGAGCTCACTTTAAAAGCTGTGAAATAGGCTAAAATAAGCAAGAAACAGAAAAGAGCCCTGGCCATAGAAAGCTATATTACAACAGAGAAGATCAAAACACAAACTCAAAAGAGGACAACAATGTCAAAATGCTTACATGCAAAACTTGAAGGGTAAATAAGGATTGATCTCAAGCCCCAAATGCCTGTTTAGAAGAGCTCAAAAAGGATTTTAAAAATCAAATAAGTTGATGAGTGGGCAGACTTCAGAGAAACATGGAAACACTTGTATGGACTGATGCTGAGTGATGTGAGCAGAATCAGGAGAATATTGTACACAGTAACAGCCACATTGTGCAATGGCTAACTTTGAAAAACTTAGATTTTCTCAGTAATGCAAGGATCTAAGGCATCTCCAAAAGTATCATGATAGAAAATGCTATCTGCATCCAGAGAGAGAACTCTGAGTATTCAGAGTCTGAATACAAATTGAAGTATACTACTTTCTTTTCTTTTTCTTCTGTTTCATTTTGTATCTCCTTTCTCATGATTCCTCCTATTGGTTCTAATTCTTTTTTAACGACATGACTAATGTGAAAATATGTTTAATATGAATGTGTATGTAAAGCCTATATCAGATTGCACACCATCTTGGGGAGGGAGGTGCAGAAAATTTAAAACTCAAAAGCTTGTGGAAGTGAATGTTGAAAACTAAAAATAAATAAATAAATTTAAAAAATAAAATAAAAAAGGTAGAAGGAAAATTGGGAAAAGAAATGAGAGGCATGCAAGGGAGAGTCAGTAGCTTGGAAACAAAGGATAAAATTGACTGAATAAAATTCCTTAAAAAATACAGTTGACCAAATGGGAAAAAAATCCACTGAAGAAAAAAAAAACCCTCCTTAAAAAGTAGAATTGGCCAAATGGAAAAGGTGGTACAAAAGCTAACTGAATAAAATAATTCCTTAAAAATTAGAATTGGGCAAGTGGAAGCTAATGATTATGAGACATCAAGAATCAGTCTAATAAAATCAAAGGAATGAAAAAAATAGAAGAAAATGTAAAATACCTCAATGAAAAACAAAAACAAAAACAACTGACCTGGAAAATAGATCCAGGAGAGATTATTTAAGAATTATTGGACTACCTGAAAGTCAGGATTAAGAAAGAGTCTAAGGGGCAGCTAGGTGATGCAGTGGATAGAGCACTGGCCCCAAAGTCAGGAGTACCTGAGTTCAAATCCGGCCTCAGACCAAACACTTGACACTTGCTAGCTGTGTGACCCTGGGCAAGTCACTTAACCTCAATTGCCTTAAAAAAAAGAGTCTAGACAATCTCTTTCAAGACACTATCAAGGAAAACTGCCCTGATGTCCTAGAACCAGATGTTAAAATATTTATTGAAAGAATCCACTGATTGTCTCCTGAAAGAGATCCCAAAATGAAAACTCCAAGGAATATTGTAAGCAAATTCCAGAATTATCAGGTCAAAGAGAAAATACTGCAAGAAAGAAACAATTTAAATATTGTGGAGCCACAGTCAGGATTATACAGGACTTAGCAGCTTCTACATTAAAGGATCAGAGGGCTTAGAATATGATATTCCAGAAGGCAAAAGAGCTTGGATTGCAACCAAGAATCAATTACCCAGCAAAGCTGAGCATACTATTTCATATTAAAAAGATGGACATTCAATGAAATAGGAGACTTTCAAACTTTCCTGATGAAAAGAGCTGAATGGAAAATTTGGTCTTCAAATACAAGACTCAAGAGAAGCATAAAAAGGTAAACAGGAAAGAAAAAAACCATGTTATTCAAACAGGTAAAACTGTTTGCATCCCAACATGGGAAGATGATACCTGTAATTCTTCAGAATTGTATCTCTATTAGGGGAGTTAGAAGGAGTATACATAGATAGAGGGTGTGGATATAGGTTGACTTTGATGTGATGATATAAAAAAAATTGAAGGATGAAAAAAGATTACTGGGAGAAGAAGAAAGGGGAGGCAAAATAGGGTACATTTCATCACATGAAGAGGCACAAAAGATTTATTACTGTAGAGGGAAGGGGGTGAGCATTGTTTGAACCTCATTCTAATCTGATTTGGCTCAAAGAAATATCATACACTCAGGTGGGTATGGAAATTTATCTTACCCTATAGGAAGCAGGAGAGGAAAAAGAAAAGGAAAGGGATGGGGATGGATAGAAGGGAGAGAAGAAGGGGGAGTAGAAGGAGGGGAAAGGAGAAAGAAAAGGGAGGGGGTCTGATAATAGGGAGAGAAGATTGAGGGAAGCAGTTGTCAGAAGCACAACATGATGAGGAGGGACAGGGTGAAAGGAGAGAGAAAAGTATAAATGGGGGAAAAATAGTATGGAAGGAAATATACAGTTAGTAGTCATAACTGTGAATGTGAATGGGATGAATTCTCCCATGAAACAGAAGTGGATAGCAGAGTGGATTAGAAAGCAGACTCCTACAATTTGTTATTTACAAGGAACAGAAGCAGAGAGAGATACATACAGAGTAAAGGTAAAAGGCTGGAGTAGAATATATTATGCTTCAGCTGAAGTAAAAATAAAAAGCAGGGGTAGCAATTCTGATCTCAGACAAAGCAAAAACAAAAATAGATCTAATTAAAAAAGAAAAGAAAGGAAACTACATCTTGTTAAAAGGTACCACGGACAATGAAGTAATATCAATACTAAACATATATGCACCAAGTGGTGTAGCCCCCAGATTCTTAGAGGAGAAGTTAAATGAGTTACAGGAAGAAATAGACAGTAAAACTATTCTACTCGGCAACCTCAACCTCCTTCTCTCATAACTAGATAAATCTAACCACAAAATAAACAAAAAAGGAGTTAAGGAGGTGAATAGAATTATAGAAAAGTTAAATATGGACCCAGAAGTTCTGCTTCCAGGAACCAAGATGGTGGAGTAAAAAGTAAGTTGCTCTCACTCTCCCGTATTAACCTCTGAAAGCCCAGAAAATATCACCCTGGGAAAAACCCTGGAACAGCTGAACCAGAAGAAAGATGGGTTGAGGGATTAACGGGAAAGGCCCCTCTTGCCCTGGGGGAAGGGGAGCAGTACTAAACCAGAGGTGTCCCAGCAAGCTAGCGGAAAGCCCCACCTCAGCATACCAAGAGAAGATCCTGAAACCCAGGTGATGGAGCAGGCAAACTGCAACACCTGGACCCCCGAGTGCCTCAGTGAGGGTGGAGGAACCAGTGGAAACCAGCTCAGAAACCACCAGGTGCCTCAGCATTCTACAGCAAAGGGGTCTCCCAGTGCCTCAGCATAAATAAGGGAAGAAGCACTACAAAGGGCCCCAGGCAGATAAACCCCCTGCAATATCCATCTGAAAGGAGCTGAAGAAAGTGAAAAGAAAGGAAAAGCAGGTAACTTAGAGTTGCCCTAGAGTTCCAGCCTTGCTGATTCCAGCCCAACACCAGGTAAGCTACCAGAACCCTACAGACTCCAACTGCCAACATCAGAGTCCCCAGCACACAAAGCCTGTGACCAAGCCCTAGGCTCCCAACACAAGAAGCTTGGGTCAGTGCCTTCTGCTCCCCAGGAGGAGGGTTCAATCTCTTTAAAGGCCAGGAAATAAGCAAACACCATGAGCAAAAAGAAATGTACCATAGATTCATATTAAAAGAACAGTGAAGATCAAGGCAGAAATTCTGAAGAGGACAACATTGTCAACAAACCCACATCTGGAACCTCAGAAGGGAATATGAACTGGTCTGAAGCCCAAAAAAGCCTTCTTAGAAGAGCTCAAGAAGGATTTTAAAAGTCAAATGAGAGAGGTAGAAGAGTCCTTAAAAAATACAATTGGCCAACTGGAAAAAAAGTACACTGGAGAAAACAAATCCCTGAAAAATACAGTTGGCCAAATGTGAAAGGAGCATGCTGATGATTTATGTGGGTTTATTTTCTGACCTGCAATTTTGCTAAAGTTGTTAATTATTTCAAGTAGTTCTTTTTTAGTTGATTCATCTTCCCTTGTAGGGATGTAAACAGTTTGCCCTTATTAACAACATATTGTATCTTTCTTGTTTATTTTGTGGTTAGAATACTATTATTATTTATGTATTATTATTTTACAAAGTCATTATTTTCTATTTGGTACATTCTGATTTTCAAGAAATTTGTTACTTTGGAAATGATTTTTTATATTTCCATAGCCCTTATTTCTTTTCCATCTTTTTCTTCTAGAGCACTCATTTCATTTATTATTATTTTTTAATTCTTAAAAAAGTCCTGGCTTCATCTCTTTCAGGTATTCTAGTTGAAGTTTTGCTCATGATTTGTTTTTCTTTTCTTGGAAGCTTTGCTTGTAGATGGTTTAGAGTAATTTTCTTTTTCTGGGTTTGTCTTAAACACTCCTGTCACCACAAGAGTTTTTTTAGGGTGAGATTCTTTTTTTTCTTTCCTTTCCTTTTCTTTCTTTTTTTCTTTTCTCTTTCCTTTTCCTTTCTCATTCTTGTATCCTCCTTCTGGATTTCATAGTTTGTGTTAGGTCTAGACTCAGTAGTATTTTGCAAGGAATGTCTGCACTGGTCCTGCTGCTGCTTTCATAGAGTATTGAGTGTTGTGTTACACTAGAACTTTAGGAACAGCTCAGGATGGGGACCGGAAATGTTACATCTCCCAAAGTGGTCTGATCCAGAGCAAAAGTCTGAGTTCTGTAAATTTCTGATTTGGGTTTGGATCTGAGCAATAGGCAAGTAGGCTTGCCCTAGTTGGAGTTCCAGCAGATTGATTCTGGCCTTAGCCATTATAAACCATCTGGAAATCTGTGCTATTATTTCTATACCAGCAACCAAATAGAGGAGGTCATTCCCTTTTCTTAGTTTATCCAGAGTGATAGAACTGCAGGCTCCTATTTATTTTTGTATTCCTGTGCTTGCTTTTTTATTACAGGCTTCACACTGTGCTGGAGTCTGGAACTGAGATCCAGTTCTGCTCCTGAGGTCAGAGCCACATAGCTACTGATTCCTTCTGAATTGTTCCTTTTTCAATACACAGCCTAGTATCCATGATATTTCCTCACATGGAATGCCAGTCCTAGGCACAAATCCACTCCTCAGTCTATCCTGTATCTGTGACCCAGACACAGGTAGTGAGCAACAGCTTTATGTATTAGCACCTGTTCTTATACGTTCAACAAAGTAAGGCCCCCTTTTGTTAAATCTGGGACCTCTTCTTACCATGGTATACAGTAGTCTATCTCTTGCTGGAATATTCCACATGGTTACTCCTGGCTAGATTTAGTCCCTATTTTCTGAAGCTCTCTCTTGTCTTCTTATGCCAAACCTACACTGGAAAAATGACTCACCATGATTTTGTCATGGATTTCTTGATTAATACTTAGCCTGGTACATTTTTTAGATCTCAATCTGCTTCTTCCTGCTCCTCCTCCATCTTGACTCTATCTTATTAGTGTTGTATATTAAGGACATATGCTGATTTAAACAAATCCAGGAAATATAAGAGAGAAGAATGGTAGAAGGAAGTTTTATGAAGCTCAATGGAAGCAGAAACAAAAAAGTAACTATGTCATTGGAGTATATAATGGACCAACCGTACAGAAAGGAAATAGATAAGAGTTCTGGGAAATGGATGGTAAACACAGCACAAACATGTGATATAGCAGTGTTGAGAAACTTCAATTATTCAGAAATCTTCTAGACTTCCCTCTTGATAAATCAGAATAGCTAATAAGCTCCCTTTAAAGATAATTTTATTCTTTCAAAGGTTAACAAACTAAGAAAAGGGAATGCCCTCCTCTATTTGGTTGCTGGTATAGAAATAATAGGAATCTTGAGAAAAAAGTAATCATTCCTTCCTCAATTTTGTGGCAGAAACTGGGAGCAAATATGGGCATAATCACACACACGCACACGCATGCACACACACACACACACACACACACACACACACACACTCACAGTTTGAGGAGAGCATTTTTATTTCTTTTTCTAAGTGTTCAGAGTAAGGATAGCTAGGGACCCGTGAAAATTCAGCTAGAGGACTCAGCCCTGGAGGGATAGGAAACTATAATGAGTGAAATTCTGAAGAAAGAGTCAAAGAATTATAATTAAGAGGAGGAAGAAGATTTGTCTAAAGAAGATTGATATGGACGTATAAGAACTCATTTTACTAATTAAGAATTAAGATAGATATCTTCAGAAGATTGAAACAAGGGCGTGTTGTTTATGGCCTATGATAATGTCACAATGTTTAAGCTCAGAATGAGCTGAGCCTGATAAAGAATAATCAGGACATTAAAATTTTTTTTTTAGTTAAATTAAATTTAGCTAAATAAATGCCCCTGGAAGAGGGTAGATTCAGAGAGGAATTAGGACTACTCCTTAATATGTACAGGGTCATGATAACAAGCAAAAGAGAGCTATTTAATTTTAATTTTGCTTCTGGTTTCTTTTCCAAGGAGAATGAACTTTGAACTGGAAATGGCAGTACAAAAATGCCTAACCGGCACTGGGTACATAAGATAAGTAAGGTGTTAGTAAGATAGAGCTTGATTGCCCTTGGTGAATTCAAGTCATCTGGATCAGGTGAACTCCATCCTCAGGGTGTGAAAGAGGTGATTGGTGTGGTTAATGAGGCAGTGGCAGTAGATTTGGAAGATTGTGGAGGCCAGGATAACTACCTTGGGGCAACAGGAGGACAAATACCTTTTGAAAAGGTTTTCAAAAAGCCTGCAAACTGTAAGCCAGTGCACTTTATTTCAATTCTTGGGAAAATTCTAGAATGGTTAATTATAAAGATGGCTAGTGGGGCTAGAAAAAGAAACAGTGATTACCTAGAGCCACAGTGGCTTTTTCAAGAACAAATCCATCCCCCCCCCTTTTTCACATGGATACTAAACTAGTACATTGGAATCATTGTATAGATATCATTCACATAAATTTTAGAAAAACATTTTAGGAAAACTATCATGCTATTTGTGTGAAGAAGATGAAAATACAGTTACATGGAATTGGAGTTCAATGAATGACTAGATTCAAAGGGAAGAAAAAGCCTGAGCTGGGCTTTGCAAGAAGAGATGCATTTTGATGGGCACAGGATGGAATATATTCCATGCATGATGGATGACCTGTGTCAATTCATTGGGTTGAGAGAGATAATGCATATGAAAATGATTTGTAATCAGAAAGTGGGGGAAAGGAATAAGCATTTATTGAGGGCCTGCTATGTGCCAGATACTGGGCTAAGCACTTTATGAATATTACTTCATTTGATCTTGACAGAGACCCTGTGAGGTATGTGCTATTATATGCTTTTTATAATTGAGGAAACTGAGGCAGACAGCAATTAAGTTACTTTCCTGGAACACACAGCTGGTAAGTATCTCAGCCTGAGATATCTTCTTGAATCCAGGTACAGTACTCTATCCACTGTACTACCTGACTGCCTAGTAATACTTGTACAAATTTTTACTGATATTATATGTGATCCAAAAATCCTGTTTTTTTCTAAAGATACACTAAATATATCTAAAGCTATAAAAATCAACCAACAAATCCCAATATATAGAGACTTCCTGCTATTTGATTTTAAAAGAAAGAAAAGAAAAAAAGAATAATACAAAATGTATTTTCCACTGTATCAGTTTCTAGTAGAGTCTCAAGAACCTCTGTGGGAAAAATTAACCCACATATACACCTATATGTAACTCTGGCAGAAGAAGTAAGGCAAAACTGGCACACTAAAGTAGAATCTATTAGCTCAGTGGTTGTGTTGGTTTCAAATACCTTGGCTTGTTCCCCGCCCCTCCTTTTCTTTTTTTTTAGAACTTTAAAAATTTGTGTATCACCAGGAAATTTCGATTCCATGAATAAAGCTTGGTAATATTCTTGGTCAATAGCATCTTACTCTATTATAATGAGTTTATGCCAGATTCATCTAAGTTTAAAAAAAAATAAAATAAGATTGATGAAACTGTGTCATAATGTGCCAGCTTGCTACTACATGCAGCTTATTAAAAAAAAAAAGGATTTCATCAAAGCTCAATATCTTCTTTCCTAAAAGCATTTTAGAATTAATTACATTTTGAAGGATTAGTTCTCATAGTCAACATTTGCCTTAAAATTGTTTGGCCACATTATTGTTTGGTGCATTTTTCAGGCAGTGTTCAATTGCTCATGTGTTTTCTTGGTAATAATGCCTTTAGCTACTATCTTAATTTCCCCTTTTGGACTAGTGCCTGCCTCTCATATGAGTTACCAAGGTAATGATTTTCCACATTTATTTCCTTGTTCATCTGTTGTAACATGTTGTTAGGACTTCTTGAAACATTTGCTGTCTTTCCACAAGTCATTTTTTTCCCAATACATACGTAAGCACTGGGTTTTCTTTCCCTTTTTTTTTTTTTGGTCTACTATTCTAGAAGAAGAATGAGGGTGAGGCTTTCCTCTTTAAGATTCTATGGAGATTTATTTTTCCAAATGAACTGGTTAAGAAATGCCTTGAAGTTGAATGTATGAGATAGAACTTTGAAGTTCTATGTAATTCGAAACTTCAATGTCTATATGCTATATTAAAAAAGAATAGATACAGCATTATTTTGTGGAAAGAATGCTGTATTTAGAGTCAAGAAGACCTGGGTTCAAATTATGCTTCTGACACTTCCTAGGGACTATGTGATCCTAAGTCATTTTTGCCTCTGTGAGTTTTAGGTAACTCTTTAGGACTGTCAAATTTTGGAGGAGTTGAGATCTCTGAGAGTGGAGGAGGGCTACCATACTGACCTATTCTGATGTAATAAATATTCTTTGAAAAAAATAAGATCACCCCACCTATAATTAAAATATATAAAAGAGCCAGAAGGTGTTAACAGAAAGATATTAATAAAGTAGCCTAAAGTAGCAACTTCATATTTCCAACCTATCCAGATAGAATAGCTTAATATGGGCCTTGTACCATCTGCTCAAGTTCTAGCAGCTCATTCTGCTAGATTCAAACAAGGAGGGATTTATTTATCCCCGTGGATAACAACTTGCTGAGAGCTCCAGATAATTGATTAACACATGCAATTTTGTTGCATCCATATAATTGTCTATGTACAGCATCTAGCAAAGATAGGAGATATAAAGATAGGAGAAATTCTTAAAATCTCTGATTAATGGCAACCCCTAATTATTTAGCTTTCAGGTTTGTAAAGTACTTTACTCACAATATCCTTTTGAATCTGAGTTTTTCATGTTCTCTTTACAGCTCAGGAAATAGAGGGTTAGTGAATTCAAATGACATACAAGATCATGCAGTTAGTAAGTACTTGATCTGAGAATAAAAATTCAATCTTCCTACTTCCAGTCCAGCATTTTCCCTACTGCACCATGGTGGCACCAATAATTTAGTTTCCACATAGGAAATATCTGTTTTCTTTCCAAGGGCAACTGAAAGGCTACCTCCTATATGAAGCCTTTCCTGATCCCTCAGCAACTAGTAATGACCCCCACTCTTTTTCTTGGAATTAGGATATATTTATATGTGGACTATGCCTCCTGTCCACTCCCATTAGTATGTAGACTCCTTAAGGGCAGGGATTCTTTCATTTTTCCTTATATGAACTAGAATCTTGTATCACTAGCACCAAGCATATGCCTGGCACCTAGATGGAGCTAAATAAATGTGTGTTTATTGATGAATAATGTAGCTACGACATTTTAGCAAGTTGTAGATGGAAAAAAGCACTTCAATATATGAGAAGGTATTTAGAAAAAGTCAAACAGAACTTGTGTTATGGAAGTGAACTCTCATATAGAACTATCAGTCTTCCAGCCAGGCTGTGACTATCTTTTCTTGAGTTAGCAATATCACCAGAGCCTTTTCAGGATGAGTTGATGTTTACTTCATCCAAGGCATTTCCTTCAGTTATCAAGCTAGCCAGGGCACTGCTATTTGACAGCTTAAACAAATCTGAGTCATGCACACTTGAACTGCAAAAGCTCCCTGATATCTAGGAAACCTGATTTTTCTCAGGTTGCTTCTTAGAAGCAGGAAGTCCCATTTGCCAAATATAAATTAATCCAAACATCAAAAGGTTAGAATTCATTTTGAAAGTTCAAGGTAAGTTGTGTGTCAAACTTGGCTCCACTTGTCCCATCCCAGCTACTCACTTTCTCTAAGAGCTTAGATGTAACATCCTGTATATTTTTTCTTGTGCAAGTTACCAGACTTATAGAATAGCAACAATTTCAATGCTCATTGAATTGTATTCTGTTTACTTTGTCCTTCAATTTTAATTCAGGATGACAAATATTTATTTAGTAGATACTGTGAATATGGCACCACACCAAATATATGGGATAAGAAAAAAAATTTCAGTGACACAGTAACTATCCTCAAGAAGCTGATAATCTACTGACAGGCATATGTAACTTGTCTGTGTATGAGTTTGATACAAGATAGAATATCATGGAAACAAAGGAGAGAATCAGACAAAGTAAGGCCAGAAAAGACTGAGGAGGGAGAAATCACTTTTAGTGGAAATACAGTGAAAGACTTCATGGGGAAGTTGGTGCCTGTTCAAGGCATTAAAGAAATATAAAGAGATTAACAGGTAGATATGAGAGTATGCATCTAATCAAGGAAACCAGAAAATATTAAGAAACAGCCTGAAATCCAATTTGGCTAGACCATAGTGTGTGTAGGATGGCAGCAGCATCATTGAAAAGTAGTGAAATTGGGAAGTTGGGTAGGTTTAGGGAAGAATGAATTTAGGTGAATTTTGAATTTTAGGTATCTAGAAATAGAGATCTACTAGTTTCAAATATGGAAATGAAGCTGTATGGAAAGATTGGACTGAAGATTGCTTTTTATCTATCTATCTATCTATCTGCAATCAGCTGGAGGGGATGGGATGGGATCAAAGGTATATATAGAGAGGGAAGATCTTGTAAAGAAAAATGTCACCTATTCGTTCAAGATGGGGTTGAAAGAGGAGATAATGGGTAAAGATGTCTGAGTAAAGGGAGTGAAGAAAAGGGAGCTTTCAGAAAATGAACTCATTTGAAGTATGAGATAAGGTCCTCAGCTGAGATGGAGGCAAAAGAGTGTGTTAGAGTGGAAGAAGCTTTCAGAAGGGTGGAAAAACTTGCTATTGCAAAGGAAAGGATAATAAATATATTAGGAAAGTCTAAAAGAATTCCCCTATTGCAGAGAATGCCCAATTGGAATTATGTGAAAAAGGTTTAGTAGACTCAATCAGCATCAGCATGTTTTCATGGTTAGCTATCTATCTGCTATCTATTTATCCGATTTTGCCTTTCTATTTGTAGGTGACTAAAAATGATTGCCTCTCAGTCATCATCCTCTTTAATTTTTCTGCAGAATTTGATTCTGATGATTTTTTTCCTCTGTTTTTTTTCTTTTTCAGATATTTTCTCCTTCCTTAGTTTTCATGATAGTGTTATTTCCTAGTCATCGTACTCCATGTCTGTCTCTATTGCTATTAAGGGGACCTCGATCTTCCCAGTATCTTAGGTATGCAACCTAAGTGTCATCCTCGACTACTATTTCTCACCACCCATATTCATTGTTGCCAAGGGTTGTTAGTTCCCCTTCATAACATCTCTTTAACTGCCCCCTTCTGTCTTCTGATATTGTCATCACCCTGTTGCAGAACTTCATTTTCTCATGCTTGGACTATTGGAATAGCCTTCTGGTTGGTCTGCCTGCCACAAATACATCCTCATGCCAGGTCATCCTCCATTCAGCCACCAAAGGGAGAAAACACACTTCCAACTATGTACCTACTCTCCTTCTCCCTGTTTGGTAACCTCCAGTGGCTGCCTGTTACCTCCAGGATAAATACAAAACCATGTTTGATGTTCAAAGTCTTTCATAACTTATTTCTACCACCTCACATATTTCTTATATTCTTATACCTTTCCACATACATTTTGAATCAGTAACACTGACCTCCTGGAAAAAGACACTTAATATCCAAACTCTGGGCATTTTCACTGGCTGTCTCCCAGGCCTGGAATGTTAGCCTCCCTTATCTCTACTTCCTGGCTTCCTTCAAGTTCCAGCTAAAAATTTCACCTTCTACAGGAATCTTTTTCCAATCCCCTTTAATTTTAATATCTTCTCTCTTAATGATTTCTTATTTTCCCATATGTAGCTTGTTTGTATGTATTTGTTTGCTTGTTGTCTCTCCCATTAATTTGTGAGCTCCTGGAGGGCATAGACTGTATTTTTTTTTTAATTTTTGCTTTTCTTTGAATCTCCTGTGCTTAGGCTGCTACATAGTCAGTGTTTAATAAATGGTTATTGACTGACTTTCCTTATCATTTCCCTTAAAAACATACATACATATAGCAAAGTGCTTAATCTTTTTAGTCTAGGGGTTCTTAACTTTTTATGCGTCATGGAACCCTTTGGCATTCTGATAAATCCTGTGGACCCCTGATCAGAATAACTTTTTTTCTCATTCATTCATGTCTATCTATTTTTAACATTCTTTTTCACATATTGAGTTGCAAATTCTCTCCCTTCCTGTAGTCCCTGCCCCACTCATTGAGAAAATATGCAATATAATATCAATTACACATGAGAAATCATGCAAAATATTTCCATTAAACTTATTGCAAAAAAAAGAAGAAAAAGAAAGTGAAATAGTGTGCTTCAATCTGCACTTAAAGAGTTTGTCAATTCTTTCTTTGGAGATGGATAGCATTTTCCATTATGAGTCCTTTGGAATTTTATTGGATCATTGTACTATTAGAATAACCAAGTCTTTTATAGTTGATCATCATTACAATACTTCTGTTACTGTATACAATGATTTTTTTTTCTGCTCACTTTATTCTGAATCAATTCAATAGGTCTTCTGAAGTTATTCTGAAGCCATCCTACTCATCATTTCTTATAGCATAATAATATTCCATCACAATCATGTGCCACAATTTGTTTATCCATTTCCAAATTGACGAACATCCCATCAATTTCCAATTCTTTGACACCAAAAAAAAGAGCTGCTATAAATATTTCTGTGTATATAGATACTTTCCCTTTTCCTTTAGTCTCTTTGGTTTACCACTACATGGTATTGCTGGGTCAAAGGCTATACGGAGTTTTATAAC
Organism: Phascolarctos cinereus; assembly: GCF_003287225.1. Taxonomy (NCBI): domain Eukaryota; kingdom Metazoa; phylum Chordata; class Mammalia; order Diprotodontia; family Phascolarctidae; genus Phascolarctos; species Phascolarctos cinereus. The sequence goes on from NW_027555625.1 coordinate 187,009,966, forward strand.
CCTTTGGGTATAGTTCCAAATTGTCCTTCAGAATGTTTGGACCAGTTCACAATTTTACCAAGAGTGTATCAGTGTACCTATTGTTCTATACCCTCTCCAGCATTTGTCCTTCCTTTTTTTTTTTCTGTCAAGTTAGCCAATTTAATAGGTATGAGCCGGTACCTAAGAGTTGTTGTAATTTGCATTTCTCTAATCAATAGTGATTTAGAACATTTTTTTTCATATGCCTATAGTTAAATTTGGTTTATTCTTCTGAAAACTGTCTTTTCATATCCTTTGAGCATTTGTCAATTTGAAAATAGCTTTTTTTTAAAACAAATTTGACTGAGTTTCCTATATATTGAGACATGAAGTCTGTATCAGATAAACTTGTTTTAAATTTCCACCCTCCCCTAGTTTCATGCTTTCTTTATAACTTTGGCAGCACTGGTTGGGCAAAACCTTTTTAATTTCATGTAATCAAAATAATTTGTTTTAATTCCTGTGATCTTTTCTAACTCTTCTTTGGTTATAAATTCTTCCCTTATTCATAGATCTGACAAGTAAAAATTTCCATACTCCCCTAATTTGCTTATATCACCCCTTTGAGTTAAATCATGTACCCATTGTGACCTTATTTTTATAGGTACAGTGTGAGATGTTGATTTATGCCTAGTTTCTACAAAATGGCTTTCTAGTTTTCCTAGAAATTTTTGCAAAATGATGAATTCTTGTCTCAAAAACTTGGATCCTTTAGGTTATCAAACACTAGATTGCTATGGTCCTTTTACTTCTGTGTATTGTGTGCCTCATTTATTCCACTGATCCCCCACTCTATTTCTTGATACCAGACTGATTTTGATAACTACTGCTTTGTAATATAGTATGAAATCTGGTACTGCTAGGCTGCCTTCCTTCACATTTTATTTCATTGATTCCCTTGATATTCTTGACCTTTTATTCTTTCAGATGAACTTTGCTATTGTTTTTTATAGCTTTATAAAATAATTATCAGGTAGTTTGGCATGACATTGAATGAGTAAATTAATTTCAGTAGAATTGTCATTTTTATCATATTGGCTCAACCTACCCATGAACAATTAATATTTCTCCAATTGTTTAGATCTGTATTTGTGTGAAAATGCTTTGTAATTGCATTCATATGATCCATGGGTTTGTCTTGGCAGGTAGACTGCCAAGTATTTTATTTTGTCTTCATTTATTTTTAAATGGAATTTCTCTTTGTATTTTGCTGGTGGTTTTTGTTGGTAATATATACAAATGCTAGGTTTATTTTCTGTAGGTTTATTTTGCATCCTGCTACTTTGCTAAATTTGTTAATTGTTTCAAGTAGATTTTTAGTTGATTCTCAAGGATTGTCTAAGTATACCATTGTGTTATCTGCACAGAGTGACAGTTTTGTTTCCTCATTGCCTATTCTTATTCCTTCAAATTCTTTTTATTGTCTTTTGCTCTAGCTAGCATTTCTAATACAGTATTAAATAGTAATGATGATAATGGATATACTTGCTTCACTCCTGATTTTATTAAGAAGGCTTCTAGTTTATCCCCATTACAGATAACTTTTCCTCTTGGCTTTAGATAGATACTATTTATAATTTTAAGAAAAAGTTCATCTATTCCTATGCTTTCCAATTTTTTTTTTAATAGGAATGGGTATAATACTTTGTCAAAAGCCTTTTCTGTATCTATTGATATAATATGATTTCTGTTTTTGTTATTGATACAGTCAAGTTTGCTTATAGTTTCCCTAATATTAAACTGGCTCTGCTTTCTTGGTATAAATCCCACCTGGTCATCCATTTGTGATATATTTCTGTAACCTCCTTGCTAGTTTTTTATTGAAAAATTTTGCATTAATATTCATTAGGGAAATTGTCCTATTCTCTGTTTTCTTTTCTCTTCCTGGTTTAGTTATCAATACCATAACTGGGTCATAAAAGTAATTTAGTAGGATTTCTTCTTTACTTATTTAAAGAAAATGTTTACATAGTATTGGAACTAATTGAGAATAACATTTTTAAATCCATAAAATACAATGCACAGGATCACAAATGAAGCAAATTATATTAAAATGTAATCATCAAAATAAAAAAAATTACAGCCTCTTTGTCTCTTTTTTCTCTCTCTATTTTTGTATCTCTGTGTCTCTCTCTCTCTCTCATCTCAGTTTTACCCACGGTAGTTGGTTAGGGTGGCTCTCAAACTAATGCAGTCATGATACTGCAACTCACTCTTGAGATGCTAAGGGTAACAAGTATAGAAGAGCTATATATCTACTTCTGAAATTGTAGCTTCTGATCTGCTATAGGAGTCATTTCCTATTTAAACAAATCAGTCAAGATGATAGCATTGACTCTTAATCCTGAATCATTTACTGAACAAGAAAGAAAAAGCAAGAATATAACAGCCATCCTTAAACCTGAATTATATTTTCCTATTAATGCGTACAGTGTTTGTGGGTGAGAGATGGTACAACTTGTAAAAACTAAGCAGTGAGAGACATGACTAGGAAAATCAAGTGCTTTGGTAAACTCACAATTCTGCACTACAGGTCTTGATGTCTTTGGTTCCCCTAATAAATAGTCTATACTCCATGTTTCCTGCTAGGCAAATAATCTCTTTTTTTCAGGCTTTTTTTGTATCTTGCTGGTTGGAGGCATTTCTCTTCTATTTGCTACTGCTGATAGAGTTATGAGTGTTTTCATTGAAAGCAGAGTCTAAACCTGAGATCTGCTGAGCTACTCAATTCTGCTTCCTTGACTGGGCTGTGAGGCAGCATTATCTTTTTCATTAAAAGTTCCCCTAAGTCTAGAATGGGCAGCTAGGTGCCTCAGCAAATAGAGAGCTGAGCCTGGAGTCAGGAAGACCCGAGTTTAAATCTAACCTCAGATACTTAGTAGTTGTGTGACCTTGGGCAAGTTGTTTATCCTGTTTGCCTAGAAGGTAGCTAGGTGAGTCAGTGCATAGATTGCTGGGCCTGGATTGAGGAAGACCTGAGTTCAAATCTAACTTCAGACACTTACTGGTAATGTCTGCTAATGCAAATTGTTTGCATTAATCCATTAGAGAAAGGAAATGGCAAACCATCAACATCACTAGACCCTGAGGTATCTGCTTCTCAAAAATGTTGGTTATAGTAAAGGGTAAAACAGCCTATCTTCCCCCTGCCACAAGTCTTGTCTTCAAATGGTAGAGGATTTTTCTTTCCTCCAATTAGCGCTTTCAAGTATCAACAAATTCTTCCAATCAGGTTAGTTCCCAGTGGTAACAGGAATTAGCTCAACTTGAAACAAAGCACTTGATCTCTCCTTATCCACTATTCTGATTCTCTTCCCACTTCACTTCCATTTCTCTCTGCGCTTAGTATCTGTCTCTGGTTGCTAACTAATTCTGGCCTCAAAAGCAGGTCTACTTGTGTGAAATGACTAACCAAAGCCTTTGAATGAGAAACTAAAATGTAAATTTCTGTTAGACCTACTACAGATAACCAATGCACAATTGTTCCATAGTAACCAAAAATATATATAATCAATATTGTGACCTATCACACTTAAAATAGTTTTCAAAAGAAGATGGGCTGCTAGAAAATAAATATTTTGACCATTTTTTTTGTCTTCAGTAAGTCCTTTTTTTTTTTTCTGAGGAGATGCTTTTTTTTTCCTCTCAGATTTTTACCATCCTCCTGGTTACCTAGGCTTTCAAGATAGGTGTTATTCTACATTCCTTAGTTTCACTCTCATCCCCTTATCCAATTTCTTGACTGATATTAATCAATAGTAATATTAATCAATAGTAATCTACTTTCAAAGCATCTATTAAATATATCCACTTCTTTACTCTGACAATGCTATAAACTTATTTCATACCCTTATCAATTCTCATCTGGATAATTTCAGTAGGCTTTTGGTTACTCACCCTGCCTCAAGACATCTCACTCCAGTCCATCTTCCATTAAGCTATCAAAATATTATCCCTAAAAACATAGCTTCAACCACATGACACCCTTATTCAACAAGCACCAGTGACTTTCTGGACTTCCAAGCCCAAATATCAAATTCTCTGGCTTTTAAAACCCATTATAACTCCACCTCTTCCTAATTTTCCACTCATACCTTATTCTCCTGCACATTCTCTCAGGTCCAGTAATTGGCCACTTTAACATTCCTTGAACATGATATTTCATTTCTTAGCTCCATGCATTTTCATTGGCTGTCCTTCATGTCTGGAATTCCTTTCTTCCTCATCTCTGCTTCCTCATTTCCATGACTTCCTTGAAGTCTTAGATAAAACTCCACTTTATGCATGATGTCTTTCCTGTTCCTTCTTAAGGCAAATGCCCTGCCTTTGAGGTTATCTCAAATTTGTCCTGTACATACCTTGTGTATAACACAGTTATTTGAATGTTTTCTCCCATTGGAGTGTGAACTTTTTGAAGGTGGGACTTTTTTCCCCCTGGTACTTGTCATATAGCAAGTGCTTAGTAAATTTGTGTTGACTTGTTGATTTGAAGGATTATCTGTATTTCTGTCCAAATAATGAGAGACTGCTTTTTTCATTTTTTCTCATATGAATGTTTTTTTTTTTGCCACTTTCAAAATTAAAATGTTCCAATAAGAGGCATCATCTTATTTGTTATATAGCGTTCTCGTTCTCTCTCTCTCTCTCTCTCTCTCTCTCTCTCTCTCTCTCTCTCTCTCTCTCTCTTTCTTCCTCTTTCTCCTCTCCTTCCTTCCTCTCTTCCTCCCTCTTTCATCTGTTATAAAAGTGATAGTGACTTTTGAGACACTCTATATATGCACTGAATGGCATACCATCTGAATACCTAAAAGAAAATTTAATCAGATTGCAAAGATCACTTACTAGTAACACAGTAATTGCTAATGACTTCAACGTTCCCATTTCAGAACTAGACAAATTTAGCAGAAAGATAAATGAGAGAATTAACAGAATTTTAGAAATAATTATGTATCATAGGATTTATGCAATTCTAGCTTCAGATAGTTCCTTTAAAAATTCATCTATATGCTGTGCCATAAAATATTATACATAAACAAATATTAAAACATACTTATAGGCAACAACTGCAAAAACTACAATCAATAATGGAAATATAGAGAAAGGATTTAGATTTGAATGGAAACTAATGTCCCCCTAAGAATATGGCAGTGGTAATCAAAGAACAGTTTAAAAAAAAAACAAAAAGGAACAATTTTACCAAACTATAATAATGAGACAACATAATAAAACCTTGGAATGTACCTTAAGCATTTTTAGGGGAAATACTTATCTCTAAATGCTTTAAAAATAGAAGAAACAAAAAAAGAATGAATATTGTCTTAAGTGGTTTTTATTCACCAATCAGTATCTTATTTCAACTATTGTGACACAACACATAGTTTGAGGTATGAATTTCTACCTGTAAAAGTGAGGCTAAGTGATAAAATAAATCTTTATTGTATTAGACCTCTGATTTTATCTGTGTATGAAGCCTTGGTTACTTAAACAGTGTAGATGAGCAACCTTTCTGCAATTTATAGGTTTAAAGAGTTTCCTTGAATCACTGAGACATTAACTGACATGATCACTATTAAACAACCAGCATGTTTCAAAGGTAAAATTTCAACCCAAGTCTTCTTGGCATCAAGGTTGGCTCTCTATCCATTCTGCCACTCTCCCTCTCAGAAACAGTTAAGGGAAACAAGGACTGTGAGGGAATTTAAGAGGAAGGAGAAATGGGTTAAGAAACTCCATTTCAAGGAATATTTTAATCACAGCTTTTGGTGACTTTTGGTTTATAAAATAATTTCTAATTCAGAAGTATTATTTTCCTTTAAATCCTACTTTAAAAAATTTTTCTTTATATTCTGGACCTTTTATTCCTCCTTTTCAATTTTGTTGTTTTTATCTAGCTATTTTCTTGGAAATTTAATAAGTGTGACAATAAATCTATAAATTAAGTGATATTATTGTTTCTACTAACACATCCCAAACATGAATAACAAATTTCCTCCAATTGCTTAAGTCATTAAAAAAATTTTAAGCTGTTAGATGGGTTCCTTATATGTCATACCAATATCTTTAGATAACTCTCTACATTCCTCAGAATTATTTTTGTATCTTCAAAGTTTTAATCTTCTCATCTTTCCTGTGCTCATGTGTAGAACTTTATTTTAAGGGGTTTTGTCAGTTCTTTCTTTGAACCCTTTGAAAAAGGATTTCTCCAATCTTAGGGTACACACCAGAATATGACTCTGTATTCTTTTCCTGTGTTTGAAATGCTAGATAAAATGGTTGCTCCCCACCCAGGTTTCCATCACTTATACTCCAGCAGATCAGTTTCTCCTTATTAGTTAGTCCTCATATTGACAGAGTATAGGCTTTGGAAACCCTGCCCCCAACTTCCTAGAACTTTCCCACATGATCATGTCTTTGGCAATCACTTTAGGCATCAACCCATCCCAACTGACCTTTCATTGTGGCTATGCCCAATTTCCCAATTCTATTATCTGTAACCTAGCCCAGCCCTCCACTGTCTGTTACCTCCCCATTGCCTGGGCCACTTCCCACCCTTAATTCTATCTAGACTGCATTCTCCCTTGGCCATGTGGTCTAGGTCCCTGGCATTCTCTGTTATCTCCAAGTCATGCTAGACTACTTGGACACTCCTAGATCCCTCCCACAGTCTTTCTGTATATAAGATCTATCTTGGCCTCCATTAACTTGCTCAGATTCTTAAAATCTGGCCAACAGCACAGACTCAGTAGGAATCTCACTCATCCCAATTGGTATTTTAATAAACCTTGTCTTTGGCTGAAAAAAAAGTAAAAATGATAGTGTGTAAAGAGGAGACAGCCAAAGATGAAATTTGAAGTGACAATAACTCTTTTAAAATGCTTTTTACATTGTACATTGTCTTCTGTTTTTTTTCTTCTTTCATTCTTTTGGATTTGTTTTACAGTGTCTTGATTTCTCATAAATTCACTAGCTTCCAATCGCTCTATTCTAATTTTTAAGGAAGTATTTTCTTCAGTAAGCTTTTGGACTTCCCTTTCCATTTGGCCAATTTTGCTTTTTGAGCATTCTTTGCCTCATTGGTTTTTTGGACCTCTTTTGCCATTTGGGTTAGGCTATTTTTTAAGGTGTTATTTTCTTCAGTATTTTTTTTGGATCTCCTTTAGCAAGCTGTTGACTTGTTTTTCATGATTTTCTTGTATCACTCTCATTTTTCTTCCCAGTTTTTCCTCTACTTCCCTTACTTGCTTCTCAAAATCCCTTTTGAGCTCTTCCATGGCCTGGGACTGATGCATATTTTTCTTGGAGGCTTTGGATGTAGGAGCTTTGACTTTGTTGTCTTCTTCTGGGTGTATATTTTGATCTTCTTCATCACCAAAGTAAGATGATGTAGTCTGACTCTTTTTGTGCTGCTTGCTCATGATCCTGGCCAATTACTTGAGTTTTAAACTCTTAGTTAAGGTAAGAGTCTGCTTCCAGTGTGGAGCATATACTGTCTCAAGCTTCGGGAGTTTGTACAGCTGTTTTCAGAGTTACTTGTAGGGACCTGAAAAATTTTCAGTTCTTCCAGGGTGGTATGATAAGGGGTGAGGTGTTTACTCCTTTCCTGGCCTGTGGTCTTGTATATTAGTGACCACAAGTACTCTTTTCTGTCCTGGAACTGTGAGGAGGGTTTTCTCTTCACAGCCACTACAAGCTCTATGCCAGCACTCCTCCTCACCCCAGGACCACTGCCCAGAACTATGACCCAGATCCAAGCAGGGTTCAAAGCAAGAGATTCCTGCTTTAGCACCAGCAAAGAGATCCCTGCAATCCCTCTCTGGTCAGCCACTGGATTCCCCCTCAGTCTGTGGGCTGAAAGCTCAGGAGGCAGCTGCTCCCCCAGGGCCACACTCTCAGGGAACTGGATCTGAGACCCCGTGTTCCTCTCTCAGCACCACAGAAACAGACTTTTCCCATTGACCTTCTAAGTTGTCTTTGGCATTCATGGATTGAGGAGTCTGTAAACTGCCACAGCTGCCCATGATTCAGTCCTCTGAGGCCTGCTCCAGGTTTGCTGCGGCCTGTGTGCCCTGTGCTCAGCTCCCAGCCTGCCATGATATACCTTTCTGATCAATCATCCAGGTTGTCTTGGGCTGGAAATTTGTTTCACTCTGTGTTTTTGTGGGTTCAGCTGCTTTAGAATTTGTTTAGAGCCATTTTTTATAGGTATTTGGAGGGGTTTGGGGGAGAGCTCAAGCAAGTCACTGCTTTCACTCCACCATGTTGGCTCCGCCCTCCCCTAAAATACTTTTTAAAAATCACTCCTTTTTAAAATTTTAAATTCCAATTTCTCTCATTCCCTCCTGCCTATCCCCTGCCCACTGAGAAGGAAAGCAACATGATATCAGTTACTGAAGTGAAATCATACAAAACATATTTCCATATAAGCCATATCACAGAAAAGCAAGAAAAATAAAGAAATGAGAAAAATTATACTTCAATTTATGCTCAGAGTTCATCAGTTCTCTCTCTGGAGATGGATAGTATTTTTCATTGAGTCCTTCATAGTTGTCATTGATTAGTGTATTGCTCAGAGAAGCTAAGTCTTTCATAGTTGATCATCATTAAGATATTTCTGTTACTGTGTAAAATAATCTCTTAATTCTGTTAACTTCCTTCTGCCTTGGTTCATACAGGTCTTCCTATGTCTATCTGAAATCATTTCCCTCATAATTTCTTATAGCACAATAGTATTCCATCACAATCATATTTCACAATTTGTCTAGCCATTCCACATTTTTGATGGGTATCCCCTAAATTTCCAATTCTTTGCCTCCACAAAAAGAGTTACTATCAATATTTTTGTACATATGGATTCTTTTCTTTTGTCTTTGTTCTCTCCAGGGTATAGACTTAGTAGTGGTATTCCTAGGTCAAAAGGTATGCACAGTTTTATAGTCCTTTAGGCATAGTCCCAAGTTGTTCTCCAGAATGCTTGGATCACTTCAAAATCCCCCCAAACAGTTCATTAGTGTACCTATTTTCCCTTTTCCTTTCCAGCACTTGTCATTTCTGAGAGGTGTGAGGTGGTACCTTAGAGTTGTTTTAACTAGCATTTCTATGACCAATAGAGAGTTAAAGCATTTTTTCATATGTTTGCAGATAGCTTTGATTTCTTCTTCTGATAACTGCATGTTTGTATCTTTTGACCATTTATCATTCATAGAATGGGTCTATTTCTATAAATTTGACTCATATCCCTATATATTTGAAAAAATGAAGTCTATATTAGAGAAACTTGCTGTAATATTTTTAAAAATATTACTCCATTGTCTATGGTACCTTTTTAGCAAAATGTAGTTTCCCTGATTATCTCTTTTAATTAGGTGTATTTTTTCTTTTGCTTTGTCTAAGATTAAGATTGCTAATCCTCCCTTTTTTACTTCAGCTGAAGCACAATAGATTCTATTCCAGCCCTTTATTTTAACTTTGTGTGTTTCTGTTTCAAATGTGTTTCTTGTAAACAACATAGTATTGGATTCTTGTTTCTAATCAATTTTACTACACACTTCCATTTTATAGTTGAGCTCATTCACATTCACAGTTATGATAACTAACTGTGTATTTCCCTTCATCCTAATTTCTTCTGTTTATCCTTCTCTTTCTTTATCCTGTCCCTCCTCTAAAGTTTGTTTTTCTTCTGACCACTATATCCTTTATTTGCCCTCCCTTTTATAACCACCACCTTACTCTAATATTTTCCCTTCTATTTTTCTATTCGGTAAGAGATTTCTATACCCAATTGTATATGTTTATGTCTGTGTGTATTCTTACCTTTTAGAACCAATTGTGATGGGAGTGAGGTTTAAGAATTGCCTGCTCTTTCCCTCAATTCTCCACTCCATTGCAAAAGCTCTTCCTTGTGTGCCTTTTTTAAGTGAAATAATTTCCACATTCTACCTTTCTTTTTCTCCTCCCAGTGCATCTCTCTTTCACACCCCTTCCTTCCTTTTTGATATGACCCCAACATAATTGACTCACAATTGTACCTTCCATCTATGTAGATTGCTTCTAACTACCCAAAAAATAATAAAGTTTTTAGGAATTACATGTATTATCTTCCCATAAAGGAATGTAAACTATAATTTTATTGAATCTCTTTTGTTTTCTCTTTCATGTTTACCTTTTTATTTTTCTCTTGAACCTTGGGTTTGAATGTCAAATTTTCTTTTCAGCTTTGGTCTTTTCAACAGGAATCCTTGAAAGTCCTCTATTTCATTAAATATCTATTTCCTCCCAGAAGTATTATACTCAGTTTTGCTGGGTGGGTTACTTTTGGTTGTAATCCCAGCTCCTTTGCCTTCCAGGGTATCATATTCCAAGTCTTGCACTCCCTTAATGAGGAAGCTGCTATATCTTGTGGGATCCTGACTGCGGCTCCATAATATCTGAATGGTCTCTTTCTGATGGCTTACAATATTTTCTTCTTGGCATCAGAACTCTGGAATTTGGGTATAATATTCCTAGGAGTTTTCATTTTAGAATCTCTTTCAGGAGGTGATCAGTTGATACTTTAAATTCTATTTTACCTTTAGGATTTATTATATCAGGGCAGTTTTCCTTTATAATTTCTTGAAATATGATGTCTAGACTATTTTTTAATCATGGTTTTCAGATAGTCCAATAAATCTTAAGCTCTTTCTTCTCAATCTCTTTTATAGGTCAGTTATTTTCCTGATGAAATTGATTTCATATTTTCTTCTCTTTTTTCATTCTTCTGACTTTTTTTCCTAGATGTCACATGGTATCATTAGTTTTCACTTGCTCAATTTTAATTTTTAATTAATTATTTTCTTCTGTGATCTTTGGTACAGCCCCCCCAAAAAATTTGGCCAACTCTTCTTTTTAAGGAATTCTTTTCTTCATCAAAATTTTGTAACTACTTTTCCATTTGGTCAGAATAGACCAAGCAGAATAGCTTTTTAAGGAGTCCTTTTCTTCAGTGACATTTTGTATCTCTTTTACTATTTGGCCAATTCTATTTTTATAGCATTATTTTCTTCAGTATTTGTTCAGTTGTTTCAGTCACGTCCAACTTTGTGACCCCAAAGTGTTTTGACATTTCCTTCTCCAGCTCATTTTATAGTTGAGGGAACTGAAGCAAACACGTTTAAGTAACTTGCCCAGGGTAACACATCTAGCAAGCATCTGGGGCTGGATTTCAACTCAGGTCTTCCTGATTCCAAGCTGTGTGCTCTATCCACTGTACCACCTACCTGCCTCTTTTACCAAGCTACTAATTCTCTTTTCATAATTTTCTTTCATCACTCTCATTTCTTTTCCTATTTTTTCCTCTACCATTTATCTCTTTCTTTAACTCTTCTTGTCCAATTAGCATTTTTGTTTGAGGCTTTGATTCTAGTAGTTTTCACAGTTATCTTCTGAGTTTGTGTCTTAGTCTTCCTTGCCAGTGTAATAGATTTTTATGATGAAGATTTTTTTTAATTGTTGTTGTTGTTTGTTCATTTTTTTCTAGCCTATTTCTTGACTTTGAACTTTATGTTGAAGTTGGGCTCTGCTTCCTTGGGGGTGGGGAAGCACTGCCCAAAGCTTCAGGCCTTTTTGTGGGACTGTTTTCAGAGCTAGTTCTGGAGGTCTGAAAATTTTCAGTGCTTCCAAGCTGGTGTGATTTGGGGAGAGGTGTGGCCACTACTCTCCTAGTTTGTGCTCTGGTCCTTACCCAGGAAGGACCCTTGAACCTCTGCAGCTGCAAATACTAGCACTCCTCTTAGCCCTAGAACTGTGATGAGAACCCCTGTTATCCTTCAGCCATAAGCACTAGTATTCCTCTCTGTCTTGCAACTTTGACCAAGGTCCTTATTCCCTTGTAACCAAACACAGGTGCTCCTCTCTGTCCTGGAATTGCAAACCAGAACTCATATGGGCAATAGAGTTGCCAGTCATTCCCAGCACCACAAAATGCCAGCAAAGGATCCCTGTAAACTTTTACTGACCAATCAATGTCTCTGGGCTAAGAACTCCTGAAGCTGCTGCTGCTGCTGTACCTCTAAGCCCCACTGCTGGTGCTGTTGAGGGTATGTGCTCTGGCCTGGCCCCCATTCTCCAGTGTCACAGACTTCTCCTGCTGACCTCCTAAGTTTTTTTAGGCTGGAAAAATATACCACCCTGACCTTTAGTCTGCCACTTCAAAATTTGATTTGAAGCATTATTTAAAGTTGTTTAGAAGGGAATGTTGGCAAGTTTGGTCCAGTTGCTGCCTCTAATCTACCATCTTGGCCCCACTCTTGACAATGACTCTTAGGTGGTAAAAGAAGGAACAGGAAACAGTGAAGGAGAATGAGGAAAAAAAGTCAAATGAGACTGGAGAAAACAAGGAAATAGCATTGTTACAAAGGCTGAGTGCAAACAAAATCTGAAGATGGATTGGCATGACCAATAGTGTGAAATGTAGCAGAAAGTTCAAAGAGGATGAGAAGTAAGAAAAGGACATATTATTTAGCTAATGAAAGATCACCAGTAATCTTTGAAAGAACAATTTCAATGGAGTAGTGAGGATTGAAGCCAGATTACAAGAGATTTGAGGGATGAGTGGGTGATGAGGAGGTGGAGGCAGCTGTTATATACTAATTGATATAGGAGTTTAGCTCTGAATGGGAGGAAAGATACAGAATGATAAGTTAAGGAGGTAGGTTTTTTTTTATTTGGGGAGATATGAGCATGTTTTTAGGCATCAGAGGAGTTAGCAGACAGAAAGATTGAAGCTGGGAGACAAAGAAGAATGACTGATGAAGTAAAATCTTGGGAAAAAAAACAGGTTGGAATTCAGGGAACAGGTAAAATGGTTCACTTTGGCATGTCATGTCTGAGAATAGAGGAAGAAAACCAAGAATAAATAAAAGCATTCAGAAGTTTGGAGATTTGGAGGTACAGAGGAGATGAAATAATGTAGCTCATACAGACTTCAATTTTCTTCAAAAAACAGGAGTAAAAAAACAGGTTATTGTTAAAAGGAGAAGATTTAGATAGAGTTAGGACCCTCCTCAAAAACAGGGAATTTGAAAACAAACATTGTGAGATGTTACAAGACCCAGTTGTGAGAATGGTAAATGTATTTTTTTGGGGGGGCAATTAAGGTCAAGTAACTTGCCTAGGGTCACACAGCTAGTAAATGTCAAGTGCTTTATTCTAAGGCTAGATTTGAACTCAGGTCCTCCTGACTTCAGGGATGGTGCTCTATCCACTGTGCCACCTAGCTGCCCTGGTAAATATATTTTGAAGAGGGAAAGAGAGATAGGGAGAAACAGAGAGACAGAGACAGAGAGAGACAGAAATGCAGAGAGATACAGAGACAGACATAGGTAGACACAGCCAGGCAGAAAGAAAGAGAGAGAGAGAGAGAAGAGAGAGAGAGAGAGAGAAGAGAGAGAGAATGAGCATTGAAGAAAGGTCAGAAAGAAACTCTTGTTCCCTAAAGGTCTAGACTTGGGATCAATACACCTAGATTCAAATCTGGGGTTTTATACTTAACCCTGGGTAAGTCATTTACTTCTCTGAGCCTTTATTCTCATCTGAAAAATAGAGATTAAATACTTACATTATCTACCTCAAAGATATGTTGTAAGGAAAGCTTATAGAAGTGTATTATAGAGTTTATACACTATGTAAATTTGTTGCTGTTATTATTATGGAAATCACCAAATATAATGATACTCATAGATGTTATACATAGTAACAATAGTAAAATGTAAATGGATATAAGGATTTTTTTTATTTAGTAAGAATAGCTAACCTTTATATAGCAAGGTTTAAGGTTTGCAAAGTACTTTACTTGTACTATATTATTTTATCCTCATAATAGTCCTCTGAGGTAGGTCTTACAAATAAGGAAACTGAGAGAGTTTTAAATAACTTGCCTAAGGTCACACAGGTAATAAGATATTTGAGGTAAGATATTAAGTCAGATCCTTCTGCCTTCAAGTCTAGGGTACTATTTACTATATCAACTGGCTGCTGGGTAGAAGTCATATTTATTAGAAAATGGTAAATAGTATATGGCTTATAAATAAATTGAAGAGAGTGACATATATTTATTCCTTTAAATATGCAGGATATGCATCTTCACTAAGAAAAGTACACAAAAAAGTTCTAGAATTTTTATTGCATTGGAAGTTTTATATGGCTATGACATACCCAACCTTTTAAACATATTAACTTTTATTTTACTTCAGTTAACAAATACGTATTTTCTGGCCCCCTCACCTTCCCTTGACTTCCTGTTGCAAAATAAAAAAGAACTTATACATGTCAAGCAAAACAAACTATTTTATTGGCTGTGTCCAAAAACTTATATCTCATTCTGCATATTGAATCCATTACTTCCCTGTCAGTAGTGGGTAGCACTATTCATCATCTGAGCTTTGGGAACATGGTTGGTCATTAAGCTTACCAGAGATCTTCAGTCTTTCAAAGTTCATTTTTATAATGTTGTTATTCTATAAGTTCTCCTGATTCTGCTCAGTTTTATCTTCATCAGTTATGTTTTCCTTAATTTCTCCTAAGTTGTCCTTTTTAATAATTCCTTAAAGCATATTATTTCATTACATTCATATGCCATATTTTTATTAAAACACTGTCTAATTGATGGACATTTCCTTAGTTTCCAGTTCCTTTTTACTACAAAAAAACCTGCTAAAATATTGTTGTAAATATAAGTAATTTTCTTCCCCATTAGTTGGTGTTTAGGCCTCACAGTAGTATTGCTATCTCAAAGGGTATATACAATTGAGCGACTTTTTGGGCAAAGTTAAAAATTATTTCCTGGAAGGTGTAGAACAATGCAAAATTCCATGTATTAATGTACCCATTTTATTCCAACCTCTCCAACATTTCTAATTTCCCTTTTTTGTCAACTTTGCCAATCTGATGTATATGCGTTAGAACCTCAGACTAGCTTTAACTTTAATTTTTCTTTTTTTTTTTTGAGGAAATATAATTTTATTCATATTTATTTTTTAGTGTTGGCAAGGACATTAAAGATAATTTAGTGTAAGCTTAACAAGATTAAGTGATTGAGCCAATTTGTAGGTTTCCTTTATATTTTAATTGATATGTAGATATATTTTAAGTTTACTATCATGAAAATAGCCTAATGTATTCTTTTCTTAGGTCTAAAATTGGAAGGAAAGACTTTAGTTAACTCAGTGAAGAGAAACCGTGGGAACTGGGCTCTCTAATTTTACTTATCTTTTGCTCTGTCTTTTTTTTTTTCTGGTTTCACAGCCAGTATATATCTCCTTTATTTCTGCTTCTGCTTTTCTGTGACTTTCTGTCCATCTTTGGGGAATGAGCTCTTAGCAGTATAAGGATTCCATCTTGTGAGATGGAATTAATGGTGATGTTAGTTGATCTTTCTACAAGATCCAATTTGAGCATATTGGATAATCAATAATCATTTCATAAATTTCATATTCATCATTGTATCTCCACATATGTGTAGTAGAAAAAAAGATAATACATTGTAAAAATGATTCAAGCAAAGAGGGATTTAAAGTATATGAAGCATTTAAATAAATATGCTAATTATTTAAGTTTCATAGTGATTTAATGGAAAGAACACAGTGTTAGTGTTGAGGTTTAGGGGTACTGGGACCGCAAAATCATGACACAGGGATCCTGCCCGAATGAATTTGACTTGAGTCTTTTTTCAGTCAAAGACAAGATTTATTAAAGATCTGCCATATTGGCCAGACTCTTAAGGAATCTAAACGTTTGTGATCTATTGTCTAGATTATAAAAATCTGAGCCCTTGGCTAAATTCTTAAGGAATTTCAGCAACTTAATGGAGACAAGATAGACCTTATATACAGAAAGACTGTGGGAGGGATCTAGGGAAGATCTTGATGGGAGTGGCCAGCTAGGGTGAACAGAATACCTTGGACCAGGACCTCTGTGGCCAAAGGAGAATGAAGTCTAGATAGGATTAAGGGTGGGAAGTGGCCTGGGACCATAGGGATGTAAGATAATAGACAGCTAGGCAAGGTTAAGGGTAACTGAGAATTGGGAGATTGAGCATAGTGATAATGAAAGGCCTGTTGGTAGGATTATAGCATTCTTCTTCAAAGAGAATCCCATAGACAAATGGGACCCAAATTCTTTTTGGGGTCTCAGCTTTGGCACATACCCCATCATTTCCCCCTCACAAATGGATGATTTTCATTTTTCCTATTAATAAATGATTTGTAATTACTAATCATGAAGTGCTTACTAAGTATTTTTTCATATGATTATTGATAACTTGAACTTTTCCATTGAAAATTATTTATATACAACCTTTGACATTTTATCATCATAATGACTCATAAATTTTGATAAATTATTATATATTTGGAAAAAAGGACTCTTATCAGAGAAACTTGCTGCAAAGATTTTGTCCAGCTGTTTCCCTTAGATACATTTTTAATAAAGCTTTCAATTTTTATATAATTAAAATTGTCCATTTTTAATGATCCTATCACGATTTTAGTCACAAAATTTTCATCTTTTTCTATCTATACATTTTAAAAGTAACTTCTCCCTTGTTCCTTTAATTTTTTATGATAGATATATCTGTCATATATCCATTTGGAACTTATCTTGGCACATGGTTTGAAGTGTTAGTCCAAGCCTAATTTTTGTAGATTGATTTTCAGTTTTTCTAGCAGTTTTTGTCCAATAGTCAGCCATTACTCCAGGACTTTGGGTTTATAGAACACTAGATTATTAGGTTCATTTCCTTCCATATGTTGTATTTCAAATCTCTTCCACTGATTAGATTATTTCTTAACCAGTACCATTCCATTTTTGTCAATTCCTAATTTGTAGTATAGTTTGAAGATTAGTACTGCTAGGCCTTATGCTTTTGCTCATTTTTCATTATTTTTCTTAAAATTCTTTTAGAATAAAAAAAAAACAATTTATCAGTATTCATTTTTTTTCCTTCCTCCACTTTCTCCCACTGTCAGGGCAGGGAAGAGGACTAGATAGCAAGAAAGAAATTAAAAAAACAACAAGAACCCTCTATCACATAAGCATAGTTAAGCAAAACAAATTTCCTTACTGGTCATATTGGGAAATATATACATATATATGTATATATATATATATATATATATATATATATATATACACACACACATATATACATATATGTATATACATATGTATGTATGTATGTATGCATATATGTTTTTCATATTAGTATTTCATTTCTCTGTCATGTGGTGGGCAGTGTCTGCCCTGAAAAAGCTTATTGAATTAAATGTCCTTTAAATCTCCCAGTTCCATTATTTTTGTATAACTGCATCTGCATAGTTATTCAGGCATTCATTCTTAGAATCATTGTGAGTCCATGAAAACTGCTATGACTTAAATGGTCCAAAACCCCAGAATACATCTGTCCCAAAATTCAATGGCCCAGAGACATGGGATTTTATCCCTCCCCAGCCAGTTGCTCGAAGTGGAACAATTAGAATTAAATTTCTTGAATCCCTGACCTTTGTTTCTTATTCCTTAGTAGATAACTCATTAAACATCCAGATTTCAGGGGTCCAGATTACCTCACTGCTTTCCCTACTTGGTGACAGGGCAGTCCTCTATTAGGGCCAAGTTAGCTTTGCTAAGACCCAGTTTAAGTATAAGCCCTGAGTGCTTGGAACTGAGAATTGGGGCTCACAACTTGTTTCATGTTTGAGTCACTAGCCATCCTGTGGAGATGGGGACAGAGATTGTATGTGTATAATAAATACTCTTCTATCTGATTCCCCAATGACATCTGTCCTCCTCTCATGGCTACCATCTCTTTGTGGCAGTGTCACTTTTGGGGCACAATTCTCTCATCTTTTGCTCTGTCATCATTTGTCATTCTCCCTCCTTTCTCATTCTTCTTTAGGCACTTGCTGAGACTTGTCCATTCTACTTTCATATCATCAGTTCTATCTGCCATCTTATTTCTATTAACATAGGTACTATCCTAGTTCAGGCCCTTAGTACCTCTTACCCAGAATGTTGTAACAGCATCTTAATTGCTCTGTTTCCAATTTCTCGTCTCTTTGATCCATCCTCCACACAACTGACACAATCTCTTCCTGCTATACAACTCACTGAATTAATTATTCTCTTGCATAAAAGTCTCCCAAGGATCTCTGCTTTCTGTTGATATAGAACAC
Source organism: Phascolarctos cinereus (assembly GCF_003287225.1). Taxonomy (NCBI): domain Eukaryota; kingdom Metazoa; phylum Chordata; class Mammalia; order Diprotodontia; family Phascolarctidae; genus Phascolarctos; species Phascolarctos cinereus. The sequence continues at coordinate 187,028,187 of NW_027555625.1, forward strand.
AAACTCTTCAGCCTGTGTTTTATGGCTCTCCACAACCTGATTTTGATCTACCTTCCCATACTCATTTCCCATTATTGCCCTTTATAAACTCTTCCACCTCCCATTTCAATGCCTTTTTCACAGACTGTTACCCATGTCTAGAAGATGCCACCTCCTTACCACCACCTTTCAGAAACTTTACCTTTATTCACAGTTGAATCCAGATGTTGTCTTCTACATGAAGCCAATCATGCCATTTACCCCATCTGTCAGTAATCTCTCCCTCTTAAAATACCCATCTGTGAACATATAACCTTCAAGTAGAGTGAAAGCTTCTTGAGGGTAGGGACTATTTTTCATGTTGTCTTTGAATCTCTGGTGCCTAATATCTTACATACACAAGGATTTAATAAGTATTTGAACTGTATTAAATTGATTGTCATGGTAGACAGGCAGCCATAGTGGGATAGACTTAGTCACAAAACCTCAGTTCTGTGAGTTCTACTTCTTACTATGTAAGCTTGAGTAAGATACTGACTTCCTAAGCCACAGTTTCATCATCTGTTAGACAGGGATAATATTGCCTGGCAATTCCTAACTTTAGAAGCAGCTGGTGGATAGAGTGCTAGGTCTAATACTTATTAGCTGTGTGGCCCATAGCAGTTAATTTGACTTCTATTTGCCTCAGTTTCCTCAAATGTAAAATGGGGATAATAATAGCATTTACTTCCTGGGGTTGATATTATTCACAAACATGTTTAGCACAGTGCCTGGCACATAGTAGGTAGTTAATACTTATCCCCTTCTCTACCCTTGCTATGAAGCTCAAGTGAGAAAGCATGTGCAAGAGATTTTTAAACTGTCAGATTCCTTGCAAAGTGAGCTATCATTCTGCAGGATCATCCTAACTGACCCACTACCATGCCATAGAAGTATTTTCTTTAACTTAAGTTTTAGCATTGATTTGTTTACATAAAACCAGAATTCAGATTGTATGTGAAAGGACCACTCAGTAGCTATTTCTAGCTGATAGAAACCAGTAAAGAAGCTTTTACTGAATAGTGTTTAGGATGAGTATATTGTTTGAAGACTGTTTTTTTTTAACAGTTGATTTGAACTTAAGGGAAAATGTGAGATTAATCCAATATGAGACCTAGAATACTATTGAGTAACCAAATCCCAGAAATTTAGAGCTGGAAGGGATCTCAGAGCCCACCTAGGCCAACCCATACCTGCAAAATAATCCCCACTACTGCATGCCCACCAAGGGGTTGTCCACCCTTTGCTTCAAGTCCTCTAGGGAGGGAAAAACCATTGCCTATAGAGGTAGCTCATTCAACTCAGGGCTAGTTCTAATTATTATGCTTTTTTATACCTTGTGTTTAAATTTGCTTCTTTATAATTTCCACTTATTGCTAGTCCAAATGAAGTAAATCTAATCTCCAGCTATCAAGTCTGCTCCACCCCATCCCTTAACTCCTACACTGTCCCTGGGACTACTCTGCTTTGGCTAAAATATCCCAAATTCCTTCAACAGGTCATCAGATGGTATGGAATCATGTTCCCTCACCATCCTTCTCTGGAGTGTCTCCAGCTTATCAATATCTTTTATCAGCATAAATTACAGTAGCATTTTGAAAGGTGTGTCCTATGACATAGACCTTCCTGAAATTTAATTTGGTTTATGAGTTGTGCGTGAAAAAATAAACAAGACTCCAGACTTATTGGTTTTTAGAGTTTAAATTAAATCCTTCTGGTGAGTAAATAAATGCAGAAAAGTAATTTTCTCTCCCACTTTCTTTTCTAGTTCTTAGGAAACACAATGTGGCCTTCATTAAAATAAAGAAAGTGATGTCCTTTTAAATGGGACCATTCACATTAATTTTTCACTACAAGTTAGTTTTGGGGATGGATAGAGAGAAGCTCAAAAATTCTTGTTTAGCAGTGAAGCCCTCAGAAGACAGTGAATGAGGTATAATGGCAAAGGTACTCCACTGGGATTCAGAAGACTTGGGTACTGGGATTAGTCATTAGTTTGAGATGTTGCCATCACCAAATCACTTTACATTACTGGGCTTCCCTTTGCTCATCCATAAAATGATGAGCTTGGTCTAGATGATTTATAAGTCTCTTTATAATTCTGTGATTCAAAGAAAAACATTTTTTAGATTACATATTAGGAATGAGAATGAAATTTAGAGTTCATGTAGTCTAGGGATTCTTAACTTTTCTTGTGTCACAGGCCCCTGTGGCACTGTGAAGCCTATGGACTACAATTCAAAACAATGTTTTTAAATGCATGAAAACAAAAGATTACAGAAGAAAACTATTCTACTGAAATATAGTTATTAAACTGTTTTTCATATGCAAGTTCATGGACCCCAATTTAAGAAACTCTCATTTAGTATAACTCCTTTATTTTTCAGGTAAAGAAACTGAGGTTCAGAGAGGTTAAATTACTTATCCATGGATATATAGATAGTGAAAGAAGTGTACGGTTTGAAACCCAGTTTCTCTGACTCACAATCCATTGTTCTAGATGCTCCCAATAGTATCTTTCTAGTCTGGATTTGATAGTATCAGAGAATGACAGAATCTCAGCCTTGAAAAAAGGCTCAGAGGCCATCTACTCCAACTGATGTTTGAAAAATGAATCCCCATTACCATACATCTTACAAGTGGTCATGCAGTTTTTGCTTGAATTCCTGCAATAGGGGAACCATTACATGCCCATAAAGCCCATTCCAGCTTTTGATAAATCTAATTGTTAAGAAGTTTTTCATTACATCAAGACTAAAATTTCCTCTTTATGACTTTCCATCATTGTTCCTGAATCTGCCCAAAGGGACCAATTAGAACACGTTCTATCCCTCTTCCACATGGCAGCATTTTTTTTAAGGACTTGAAGAAAGCTACCATGCCCCCTCTGAGACTTCCCTTCCCCAGGCTAAATATCACCAATTCCTTAAATATGGTATGTATTCAAAGCCCATCATCCTTTTGGTTGCCCTTCCCTGAAACCTGTCCAGCTTATTAACTTTCTTCTTAAAATGTGGTTCCCAGACCTGAACATATTCCAGATGTATTCTAACCAAGAGAGAATATAGAGGGGCTATTGAATCCTTGTTCCATGCAGCCCAACGTTGCAAAAACTTTTTTGATTCTCATATCACAATCCTGACACATATAAGCTTGCTTAGTAGTTGCCTAAAATCTAGGTCTTTTTTTCAGAGAAAGTATGATCTAATCACACCTCCCTGAGCTGGTACTTATGAAGTTGATTTATTGAACTCAAATATAAGACTTCACGTTTTTCACTGTTCAGTTTCATTCTATTAGATTCAGTCCCAATGTTCTAGACTAAGATTTTTTTGGTGTCCTGCCTCTGTCATCCATTGTATTGTCTATCCCTGAAAGTTTAGTGGTGTTTGAAAATTTAAAAGGATCCAATCTATGCCTTTATGTAAATTATTGATAAAATGTTAGGCCATAGGAGACCCAGTACAGATGTAGAGTGCATCAAATTATCAAGAATTATTTATTAAACACGTGTGTGTGTGTGTGTGTGTGTATGTGCGTGTGTGTGTGTTTATGGTATGTGTTCTTGGTCCTGGAGATACAAATACAAAAATGAAGTAGCTCTTACCATCTAGGAGCTTATATTCTAAATGGGAGAAAAACAAGTAAAAATCTAAATACATAAAAAACGAATAAATATAATGTAGTTCAGTACAAGGCAGTTAGAGAACTAGGGAATGTCAAACTATTCCTGGTTTTCCTTTCCTCTCTATCATGAAATCTAGAAAGCAGTAATCATTTCTCCATGAGATTTCCACCGTTCTACCTATAGTGACCAGTCCCTCCCTGTTGGTGTGACTCAGATCCATGATAGAAAATGCCCCTGTCAGTTACTTGTCAGTTTTGGAGGATGAAGTAATCATTAATCAAAATTTAAAAAAAAAAGTTGTTACCTGCTTCAATTTTAGAAAGTGAAGTAGAAGAGCTTCAGCTGATTTCTGGATAGGTGAATTTTCCCATCACTGCTATATCATAGCTCTTTCTTCCCACTTGGTTTGTGGTATGCTCTGATCACAAAATCATGTCTGTTTCTGCTTTCACTCATTTTCACTTAAATTCTCTGTACTATGCTTCCCTGTTCTGATTCCTAGAATTTCTCATATAAATATAACTTCTTAATATATGCTGCTACTCCATGTTCCCTTTTAAACTGTTTTTAAGAATTTTAAATAAGGTATCCCATTCAGAGCCATATTCCTCTAATTGGTATCATCCCACACAGTCTCAGTGATAACTATGAGGCCAATTTTCCCTATTATATTAGGATCTCTTTCATGTCGCTGGTTGCTTAAATTTTGAGCATTTGTGTAAAGAGATGTCTGGCACTTATTAAGTACTTAATAAATGTTTATTGACTAATGGAGACATGTCAGGCTGTGAATTTTGCTTGTCAATCCTTCATGGATTATTTCTCCTATGAGCCTATTGGTGTCTCTGTAGGTACTCTTTTCCCCCCATAAATCACATCTGTGACTAAGTAGATGAGTCCTACGTTATTGCCTGAGATACTTAGTGGTGAAGCAACTTGATTAGGGTCATAAAGACAGTAAGTATCAGATTCTGAAACTGAACCTAAATCTTCTTGTCTCTACATTCAGCACTCTAAGCCACTAAGTCACATTGCCTCTCGTTTTTCCTTATGCCTTGGAATTCTTTTGTTATTGTTTCTTTTGGAACAATAATAACTAACAATATACTTTCCCCTCTCTTGTCTTTTCATGAAATATTCCTTTGATAATTACTGCATACCATCCTACTTCTCATAGAATGTGAAAGTTGGAGGGATATTGGAGATTTATTCATTTGGTGGATATGTATTAAGTAACTGTTTCCTATGTAGAAAGTGTTGTTCTAGGCACTAGATAGAGACCACTGAATCCAATCCTTAGATTTTACAGGTAAGATAGCTAAAAGAGGAAAAGTGGCCCTAGAGGTATTTTGTGGAGGATCAGCAGTAGGAGCCAGGTCTTCTTACTTCTTACTCTCAGACCAAAATTCTTTTACCCACACCATGATTACTGCTATATAATACAGGAAAAATGAGTATATTATTCAACTACTCTCTGTACTTTGATTTACTGTTTTCAAGATATGTCAAGTCAGCAAGCATTTATTAAGTTCTTAGTATATGCCAGGCACTGTGCTAAGCACTGAGAATATAAATACAAAAGCAGGCAGTTCCTGCCCAAAGGAAATTACATTCTAGTGAGAGAAGACAATACATAAAAAGGAGCTAAAAAGCAGATATGAAAAGTAAGTAATGTTTCTGTAGCATTATACAAGATTTTCATAGGGTCCTAAACAACATTGGAAAGGACCTTATATGTGAATTCAAAAATAAAAAAGAGATTTTAATTAATTACATACCTTTAATCTATACTTATTTTAATCCCACCATAAATACAAATATTTGCTTTATTAGTGCTATCCATGTTGTCTTTAATTTCATTATTTTTTTTAACATTTCTTCTGTGCACAACATATATTTACTGCTACTATTATTGTCTTTAGTCTTTAACTACAAAGTTGTAATCATTGAGTATATTGTCTTCATTGCCTGATTGTTTTTTTCTTAATTCCATATCACTTCATATGATTCTTCTTATAATATAATTTGGGAAGATATGAGATTTAATTATCATGAGGAACTCCCAGTGAAGGTTCTTTTTTCTAGAACAGATCAAAACCCGTCTATGTCTGAGACAGCAAGTCCTATGGAGTTTAAATCACTTACGAGTGATTTGTCCATGATCACATGGCTAAAAAGTGTCAGGGAAGGAAGTTGAACCCAGTTTTTCCTGATCCTGTGGATAAAACACTTTCTTAATTATGTCTCACTGTATCTCAAGTTATCCCATATTTCTTTGAATTCTTCATATTCATACTTTATTATAGCAAAATAGTATTTCACTTCATGTAAATACCATAATTCTTTTCAGTCACTCCTATTAATGGGACACCTAGTTTGTTGTCAATCATTTGCTCCTATGAAAAGTTCTCCAAAGACTGTATATAGATAGGCCCTTCCCCCTCTCCCAATTACCATTAACCATCTAGGGTATGAGGGCAGCTGTTTTCTCAGTGGATAGAGTGCCAAGCCTGAAGTCAGAAATACTCATCTTCCTGAGTTCAAATTTGGCCTCAGACACTTACTACTTGTGTGACCCTGGGCAAATCATTTAGCCCTGTTTGCCTCAGTTTCCTCATCTGTATAATGAGCTGGAGAAAAACGTAGCAAATCATTCCAGTATCTTTGCCAAGAAAACTCCAAATGGGGTCATAAAGAATCAGGTATGACTGAACAACAACATCTAAGCTATGTGTAATCTCAATGGTAGGACCACTAGGTTGAAGATCATGAACATTTAAAAAATATCTTTGCATAATTCCATATGCTTTCCACAAAAGGTTAGACTAATTTATAACTATTTCAGCAGTATCAGGATAGTTTTCCTGGTTGCCAATTTCATTCCAGGATTAATTTTTTTTCTTATCTTTACTGATTCATTGGGTATAACAGCTTCAGTCTTCTTTTGCTTTGTATTTTTTTTTTTATTATTAGAGATTTTTCAACATTTTTTCCATGTCAATTATCTGTGTTCCTTAATGAAAAGAACTGCTAGTTCATATTCTTTGACTGTATGTTAAGGAATGGCTTTTATTCTTATACATGTATATCAATTATATATATTTTTAATATTAAAATTATGACAAAAGTATAAGAAAAAAATCAGCTGCCTCTCTAATGGTGTGGACATTTTAGGCTACATTTTCCTATAATCAGTCAATAGTTTGGAGACTCAGAGTTAAGAAGCAGAAACCTTGGTATTCTTGGCTCTTGTCTAATCATTTACTTTCATATTCACCAAATCAAGTTTTGGGATTCAGAGTTTGCATAGAAAGCATATGAACAATTATGAGTGATGTCAAATAGCATTCATTCAAATCTATTTCTAGTTAAACAAGTCAGATATAATGAGAGTGAGTGGGGTAGGCACACTTTTGGTTGAATTGTAAATTGGTCTAGACCTTCCATTTACACATTTGGGATTATCTGAGTGTAACCTAGGCTACACAGGACATATACAAATATTCCCTGCATAATTCCTATAAATGATGTGAGAACTTTTTTTGGAAGGAGTGAGTGGGTGGGTGTTGGCTATCAGACAATTTTTGCTTATCAATGAGTTACCTAATTTGTTGCTGAACCAGAACACCATGTGTATGCATAAAAAGGGAACTTCCCCACCGTTACTCTCTTCCTTTTGGCTTCAAAAAGTGAGGACTGATTTGAGTAGCCTCCTAAGAACTGGGCTGGGGGTAATGGGTTAGCCAAGAGTCAGATATGCTAAAATACTGGAAACCACCAGAGCCACAAAAGGCCATTAGATTGACAGAGAGTAGCAAAGGTTCAGCTTTTGCTTTCTTCAGGGCTTTAGAGCCAAAGAACTTGGAATTATCTGACAGTTTGTTAGTAAAATCCAGACACATTTTTATTCCATTTGCCTTCAAACATGCTTACATCTCCCCCAAGATTCCACAAGGAGCATATACTACATTTATCTTCTTAACTGAGAAAACTGAGACCTTTCAATATGAATGTTCTTTTTTACCATTCTCTTTAACTCAAAGCCCCTTGACATCATTTGCCACTCTCTACTCCTTTTTCCCAGCATCTGAAAAACAGTTGGCTTTTGTCTTTGCCAAGGCCAGCCTCTTTACATATGCAACTGATGCTATTTCATTCCATCTTCTCCAGCACATTGTATCCAAATATAATACTTCCTCTCAAATTTTCATTATCATTATTAATAATGATTACAATAAAATAGCATTATTGGAGCAGCTAGTTGGCATAGTGAATAGAGTGCTGGGCCTGCAATCAGGAAGACCTGAATTCAAATCCTGCCTCAGATACTTACTAGCTGTGTGACCCTAAGCAAGTCACTTAACCACTGTTGGTGTCAGGGGTCTCATCTGTAAAATGGGGATAATAATAGCACATATCTCCCAAGGTTGTTGTGAGGATCAAATGAGATAATGATTGTAAAGCACTTAGTACAGTGTTTGGCACATAGTAAGTCCTATATAAATGTTACTATTGTTATCATTATTATAATTAATGCTATATTATCTTTGACTTTTTTGGTTTATGTGTCTGGCAATGGAATTGGCATGTTAAAGAATATCAACAGTTTAGTTTTTCTTGAATAATTCCAAGTTATACACAGAGTAGTTGCACCATTTTACATCCCTACCACTAGAATATTATTGGGCCTATATTCCCACAACAATGGGCAGTTAGGTGGTACAGTGGATACAATGCCAGACCTGGTGTAAGGAAAATTCATCTGCTTGCATCAATTTCTCATCTGTAAAATGAGCTGGAGAAGAAATGGCAAACCGATGAGGTCTAGAGGTTAGGGGTCCTGGAATCTCAAAATCATGATATGTGGGTCCTGCCCAAAAGAATTTGACCCAAGCCTTCTTTCAGCCAAAAACAAGGTTTATTGAAGATTCGCCATGTTAGCTAGACTCTTAGGAATCTGAGCATCTTTGGGTTATTGGCTAGATTATAAAAATCTGCGCGTCTTAATGGAGACAAGATGGACCTTATACACAGAAAGAGTGTGGGAGGGATCCAGGAGTGGCCAAGTAGTCTATGAAGTAATACCTAAGAGTGGCCAAGTAGTTTATGAGGTAATAGAATTCCAAGGAAATGGAACCTAAGTGGGACCAAGGGTGGGAAGTGGCCTGGGGTCATAGGGAGGCATTGGGTATAGCCAAAACAACTGAATCATGGCCTCACAGGAACACCAGAGATCTCCTTGAGTAAGTGGGAGAATTTAAGGACAGTCCAAAGGTTTTCTAGGGCCCATAGATAAATGGAGCTCAAATTGGGACAAAGGCCTCACTTTGGGTCTATACCCCATCACTAATGCCAAAAGAGACTAAAAACTAAAGTGAGTGCTAATACCAAAGAGACTATTTCTACACAAAAACCACCCCCAGCTTTGGGGAATCTATACAAACAATCCATATCCCCCACCCATGCTTGAGCAGAAGACAATGGGCTGGGAGTTTCATCTTATATTAAATTCCTTGTAAGGCTGGGTGGTGTAACAATAATTAGATTGAGGATAATCTTAATCCTATCTGCTATCATCTGTCCTGTTTGTCCTTCAGAGGCTTGAAATGAGGACTTTAGAAAAAAGGAGAATGCTGCATCTCCCTAAATCATTAGTTATTAATAATCATTTGTCTCAGAATTTGTTAGTTGTATGATGCTGAACAAGGCACTTAACTTATCATTACCCCTAGATAACTTTTTAAGTCTATAAATTGTAGAATAGTTGCTACTCTGCATAGGTAGAGGGGGTTTCATCATTGGGAACTCCCTACAAAGATTAATGATATAAATACAGTAATTTGTGGGAGCAAAGCACTAGCAACTGGGGGAATCAGGAAAAACCTTGTGTAGAAGGAGACATATCTGAGTCATAGAGCTGAATAGGAATTCTAGGAGACAGAGGTGGAGGGAGGGAATTTTAGGCACAAGAGTCAGGTAGAAAAAAGTCATGGAGATGGGAAATGGGGTTCCAGTTATGAGGAATGGAAGAAATGGTTTGACTGGACCATTAGGTAATGTGATATAAGGATGCAAAGATAGGTTGGGGCCAGGTTTTGAAGGGCTTTAAATGCCAAGCAGAGAAGTTTATATTTGATTTTACAGGTAACAGAGAACCATTGAAATTTCTTGAGCAGGAAAGTAGCGTGGTTATGCTTTAGGAAAATTCCTTTGCCAGATGTATAGAGAATAAGCTAGAGTGGGAAGAGACTTGAGGCAGGGAGGTCAATTAGGAGGCTATTTAATTAGTCCATTCAAAGGGTCATAAAGGCCTGAAATAGAGTGGTAGCTTTGTGAGTGGAGAAGAAATATGTTATACAGGGAGAAACAATGAGATTTGGCAACTGAATGGATATGTGGGAGGAAGAGCTGAACATGTCACAGGTATTGTGAACCTAGTTGCCTGGAAAGTTGGTAGTATTTGTGAAAGAAATAGCAAAGTTTAAAATAGGGGCATGGTGTGTGTGTGTGTGTGTGTGTGTGTGTGTGTGTGTGTGTGTATGTGTGTATATGTGTGATGAGGGAGTTGATTGAGGTGAAAGACCAGGGCTGAATATATATATATATCTGGGAGTTATCTGCATAAAGATGATAATAAAATTCCATGCCTAGAATGCTCACCCTCCTTATCTCTGCCTATAGGCTTCTTTGGCTCCCTTTAAGTCTCAATTAAAATCCCGTATCCTGTAGGAAGCCTTTCAAAAGAGTTTTCCCTCTTTTAATTCCTTACTTTTTATCCAGTGTATGTAGCTTGTTTGTACATATTTGTTTGTTTGTTATCTCTGCCATTAGATAGTGAGGTCCTTGAGAGCAGGTGCTTAATAAATGAATATTGATTAATTGACTGAAATATAATTACATTCAACCTTAAGATAGTCTTTTTGCTCGTGCTCCTAACAAGACTGCAAGATGATAGGTCTAAATCTCTTGGGAAATGACATTTCTTGTTACCTTTGGTTCAGGTGCTATCAAACTCTGTCAACTTCTTTATTTTGCCTTTCTGAGAACTTAAGTCTTATCCATCTATCTAGATGAAATAACTAGGTTTTTTTTGTTTTGTTTCAAGTATAGTAGAAATGTCAAATATAAATCTGATCAATTTGTCCAGTGTCATTTTGTTGATCATTGGACATAGATTCCACATTAATAGTACCAGCAGTAAAATTAATGTTTGTAGATTGTCTAGCTATTGTGTAATTAATAACATCTTTTGAATGCTTTCCTATTATTCTTTCATTGTGACTTTTGAATTAGAAATTTAAAATATTAAAAGGAATATTGTTCTTTTGTCCATTTCATGGTTCATTGTCGATAATGAATCCATGGTGTTCAGTAAAAATACATTTTGGGAATATATCCAAGACAAATAATGAGAACTTACTATATCAGTAGATATTGCTTTAGTAGGTGTCATGTGCGATCTCTTTAGGGTATGGATTAGACTAGATGGTCATCTAACTGAAATTCTATAATTCTCCGTGTGAGATAATGGACTGAGTGCCAAACTTGGATTCAAGAAGACATAGATTTGATTTTGCTTCAGGCACTTACTAGCTCTGTGATGCAGGATGACTCACTTAACCTTTATGGGTGTTCCATTTCCTTATGTGTAAAATAAGGAGTTAAAGTTGATGATCTGTATGGTCTCATCTAGCTCTTAATCTCTGATCCTCTCACTTTGGAATAATTCGGATGTATTTTTTCTGAGATTTCGGAGACGATAACTTTCTAGACACACATGCCACTTTTCTCTTCCCACAATGCTATGTGGACTTTTAGCCTAGATGGCTTTTCATTAGCACACAGACCTAACAAGCTTTATTCTCATTATAGCTGTGTTTCCTTTCTGTTTCTCTTAGGGTCTCTTGGCTAGTAGGTATAAAGGTATGGGGTGATCTTAGAGATATTTTGTTAGAAATCAGGTCAATGAAAGAAAATTGCAGAAAAACAGATATAGTTTATATATGAGGGAAGACTTTCTAACCACTAGAATTAGTGATTCTCCTGTCACTAGTGGAACTTTTCAAGAGAGAGTGTGATACAGTGTTAGAGATATTGTAGCAGAGATTTTAAATCAGGAGTAATTACCATAAAAATTTTACTCCTTAGCTAAAGCATAGTCTGATTTGAAATCATTGAATTGTGAGAAATCTTTGCAATAAATTTGACCTATATTCCAGGGATATGGAGAAAAATTATTTAATTAATTATTTAAGGTTATTATAGTATAATATGATTTTGAAAAGTAGGGGTTTATATTGGATTCACTAACTTCTGAAGACATTGGTATTCAATTTATCTTTGCATTTTTCTTAATTCTCTTTCCTATTCTACACTATGTTTGTTCCATTTACCTCTTTCCCTTCTAGATATTTTGCTGTCAAATGCTAATTATTTTCAAGTATCTAAACTATAGTTTCCCTAATTCTGTCCTAAATTTCCTCTGGACTGTGTTCATGTACTCCTTACTAATGTACTTGACACTTAGCCTGAAGGTTATTCAGTCATTTAGTTGTTTCTGTATGACCCTTTTCAAATCTATTTTTGTACAACATTTAAAAAGTGGGACCTGTGTTATAGGAAAAATTTAGGGTTGTTAAAAAAATTCACAATTTTTTGTACAGCATTTAAAAAGTGGGACCTTTGTTATAGGAAAAATTTAGGGTTATTAAAAAAAATTCACAATTTTCCAAAGGCAATATTCCTCCTTCTGTTTAATTCTGAGTCTTGAATTCATCCATCTGCAGTTTCTATCCAAAACAAATACATATACATAATAGTAATAATTAGTAATAATAAATAAATAACATTTGTATCATGTTTACTATGCACCAGACACTCTGTTAAGTGCTTCACAATTTTTATCTCATTTGATCCTTAGTATAATTTGGGGATATAGATGCTATTATTATCTTTATTTGATAGACAAGGAAACTGAGGCAAAAGAGATTTTTCCAGGGTCAGCTAGTAAGTATCTGAGAATGGATTTGAACTCAGGTCTTCCTAACTCCAGGTTTGGCACTCTTGTGAATTTTGGCACATATAATTGTTGCATCTACTAATGCAGGAGCATTGTAGATTTCCATTCAATTGCAATTCTATGCTGGATCTCTTCCATGTCAATGGCAAAGGTCAATGTTTTTAATACCAATATTCTCCAAATGCTATTGTATGGCCAAGGGAAAAGGAACGCTATTATCTTCAAAAAATTAAAAATGAGGATTGCATAGTGAGTATAAGCTGTCTTTAACACATTAAAGAGGAGATTATTAATGATAATTAAAGACATGGATGACAAAAATATATGAGTGAGAAAAGATTATCTGGTCACATTGTTAGATTATAGAATAGAATAGAATACATCATAGAATAGACAATAGGATTACATGGATTGACTTTATGTGCCATTAGGATCTCATGATATCATGAGAATCTGAGGAAGCTCCACCTGGACCATGTGAGGACCCCCATGACAAACATGAGATGAGAGAAACCCAGCAAGCATTGGATGAGATGTGTTCTGCATCTTTGACAGGAACACCCACATCATTCCACTGAAACTGCTCTCTGCAAAGTTAGTAATGATCTCTTATTTGCCAAATGCAATCATTTCCCTTAACTTCTCTGCATTCTTTTTCTTTTCTTTTTTTTTTTTACTATGGATCACTTTTTCTTCCTTGATACTATTTTTGTATGTCCAGTGTCTAGCACAGTATGTAGTACATGTTAGGCACTTATTAAGTGTTTACTGAATTGAATTGAAATCTGATAGGGAGACAATGGGCAAACAAATAAATACAAAGCAAATTACATATGGGATAAATAAAAGGATGGGATTTTAGTTGACAATTAAATGAAACTTGGGAGGCCAGTAGTTTGGGTGGAAGAGGGAGAACATTCCAAGCATGAGAGACAACTAGAGAACCAAATCTCTTTTGTGGAACAACCAGGAAGCTAGAATAAAGTGTAAGAAGTCTGGAAAGGTAAAAGTTACCAGGTCATGAAGGACTTTGAATGTGAGGGACTGTAAGGAAGATGATGTTCTCTAAAGTAATAGGTACAGTAATGTTTAAGGGGGAAGGTTTAGGGAAAGATAATAGTTCAATTTTGAACATATTAATCTAAGATGTTTACTGGACATCCAGTTTGAGATATCCAGAAAGTAGCTGGAGATACAAGATTGGCAATCAGGAGAGAGACTGGGCTAGGAAAGAGAGATTTGAGAACCATCAGCATAAAGACAGTAATTAAATACATAGGAACTGATAAGGGAAGTAATGAAAGGGAGAAGAGAAAAGGGCCCAGAAGAGAACCCTGAGGGATATCTATGGAAATAGGGTGTGGTCTGTAGAAAGATCCAGCAAAAGGGACAGTGAAGGAGTGGTGAGATAGGTAAGAGGAAAACCTGGAGAGAGTGGGGTCCTGAAAACCTAGAGAGGAGAATATTAAAGAAGAGAGAGTGATCAGTAGTGTCAAAGGCTGCAGAGTAGTCAAGGAGAATAAAGATTGAGAAAAGATATAACAATTAGGAGATCATTAGTAACTTCAGAGAAAGCAATTTAGGTGGAATGATAAGATCAGAAACCAGATTACAATAGGTTAAGAGAGAAAAAAGACATATAATGGGGGGGGTATAAAATAATAATAAAAAAAAGAAAAGAAAGTGGAGACAACTATTTCAGGCAGCATTTTCAAGGAGTTCAGCTAAAAAGGGCAGAAGAGAAATAGGACAAAGGTTAGCAGGGATGGAAAGATCAAGTAAGGATTTTTTAGGATAGGGGAGACATAGACATGTTTGTAGGCAATAAGAAAGAAGCCAGTAGAAAGGGAGATATTGAAAATAAGTGAAAGAATGGAGATGATGGAAAAAGTCTGTTGGAGGAGATGGGGGTGGAATGGGAGCACTTGAACAAGAAGATTGTAAGCTGAAGGCAGGGACTGTCTTTTTATTCCTTTTTTTTCCTTTAAATTCTCAGCACTTATCATAGTTCCTGGCATTTAGTAGGCACTTAACAAATGTTTGCATATTTATTGATTGATTTCACTGACTGTCCCTTATGTCTGGAATCTTTTCCCTCCTCTTCTCTGCCTCTTGGCTTCCCTGGCTTTTCTCAAGACTCATCTCAAATATTATGTTTTGTAGGAAGGCATTTCCACTCTTCTCTCCCCCAAATGCCTTACTTCTGAGATTACCTCCAATTTATGCTGTGTATATTTTATATGTAGATAGTAGTTTATATATTTCATCCCTATCATTTACATGTTATGTACATGTTATCTCCTCTTGCCCTTGAGAGCGAGTATTTTTTTTTGCCTTTCTTTGTATGTCAAGCAATTAACAGTGCTTCAACCTAATAAGCACTTAATAAATAACTGACCTGAATTGACTTCTTCACCTGTTATTGCTTCTCCTTTCACTTTTGGTGCTAGTAATTTAATTTTACTATTTTAAAAATCAAAGTTGTTAATGGTTTATCTACTTAATATTTAAAAAAAATCTCAGTTTTACCTATTAATTGATGGCTTTTTAATTTTCTTTATGCTTTCAATTTTTAAAATGTCTTCCTTAATTTTAAATATGTCTATTTTGGTGTTAATTTGGGGTTTAAAAAATTGTTGATTTTTAGAAGAATTTTTAAAATTACATGCTTAGTTCATTGATTGGTTCTTTCTATGTTCCATTCATAAAGGAGTTTGGAAATATAATTTCCTCCAAAGAACTGTAGTGCTACATCCCTTAAATTTTGGTTTCTTTTCTCATTATTGTTATTTTCTTGGATGAAATCTATTGTTTCTCTGATTTACTCTTTGACCAACTAAATATTTAGGATATACTTATTTAGTTCCTAATCAATTTTTTATCCTTTCTTCAATGATACTTTATTGAATATATTATATTTTGTTAGTCTCAGTAGAGATTGTGTTTAATACATCTAGTTTTTCAGTTTTGCCGGTAAGGTTTTTATACCTAAAAAATGATCAGTATTTATTAAAGTGTCATGCAGTGCTAATATATATATATATATATATATATATATATATATATATACACACACACACACATATACATATGCACAGAGACATACACACAGACATGTGCATATACATATATATAATATACATATATACACATATATACATATACACACACATATACCTATGCACAGAGACATACACACAGACATGTGCATATACATATATATAATACACATATATACACATATATACATATATTTATACACACATATGGGTATATAAAATACATGTGTATACACACATGTCTATCTATCTATTTATCTATCTATCTATCTATCTATCTATCTATCTATCTATCTTTCTATTTCTATTAAGTAATCACCAGAGATCTATCATTTCTAACTTTTAAAAAAATACATTTAGGTCATTAATAGCTTTCTCTTTTTCTTTCTTCATGAACCCATTGAAATCTCCCAATAGGGGTTCCATGGACCTAAAGAATACTTGATCTAATACCACCTCTTACTCTTGTAGATGTGGATATTAAGGTCCAGAGAACTGATCAATTTACCAAGATCACACATCCAGGTGATGCTCTATGCCTAAGTTTTTCTTGATAATCAAAGTTTGTATGTTCTTCCTAACACGGCAACAATCTAAAAGGGTATTTAGCATTTACTAGTTACTATTAATATACTAAGCATCACAACAAACATAATTTTGAACTCTAATCAATGACATATCAACTTCATCACAGAGACAAACTACAGCCTGAAAGAAGGATGTAGCTTTTACTCAAAGAAAAATGGGAAACAGAACTCAATGGAAAGGTATCCAGTGACAGCCCATTCATTACTTGCTGTTGAAGGGTTGTGTGTTGCCATGTGAAAGACTTTCTTGAAGCAGCAACTCTTGAGAAGCAATTTAAAGGAGGTGTCATATGGGTAGTGGGAGGCTAACAGACTCTGCCAGGCAGCATTTTTCTATTACTGGGATTGTGGCATACACTGAATTACAGTCAGTCCTGAATAGGGCTGTTCATCTGAATAACTAGGCATTTTGAAGAATGATGCTATGTCATATAAAATAGAGGAATAATGGGGAGAGCCAGTTATGCCAGAGACAGAGAACAAACTAGGACATTGAGCTGGGGAAAGTACATAATTTACCAGATGTACCAGATGTTGCTCAGTCTTTCCTTTGAGATTTTGCTCAAAAGAAAATACTGTTTTTTTCAATTCCACAATATATCTGCTATCTGCCCTTTCCTTTCCACTCTGAGCATGCCCATTCTAGCACAAACTTTTACTACTCCTCATCTAGATTATTGCAATGGCCTTCCAATTTGGTGCCCTGACTGCTCCCTGCCTATCACTTCTTCCAAGCATTCATTGCTCCTATTCTTTCTAACTGTTGAGGACATCTCCATCCTTCTAATTACAAAGGTTCAAAAACTCAAGTCTTTCTTATCTCCTTATTTCCCTCACCTCCTCCTGCATATACAATCAGTTGCTACGTACTGTTTCTATGTCTATAAGACCTTTAGCCTCCTTCTTCTTCTCTCCATTCATATAGCCACTACTCTAGCTCAAGTTCTCATCACTTCTCAGCTGGACTACTGAAATAACTATTTTATTAGCCCCCTTGCCTTAAATGCCTTCCCTCCCTGATACATCATTCATAGTACTGTCAAGGTAATATTCCTAAAGTATGTGTCTGATCATCTCACTGCTGTGTTCAACAAGCTCCAGGGCCACTCTCTTTATGCTAACATTGAATTCAAACTCTTTGGTTTGGCATTTAAAATCCTTCACAACTTGACCATAACCTACTTTTCCCAGATTATCACATATTAATCTTCATGTAATCTGTGACCCAAGTGAAATTGCCCTACTTGGCAGTCCCCTTTCACAATATTTTACTTCCTGTGCCTTTGCAGAAGTTGTTTCACAAGTTCCTCCTCACCTCCACCTGCAGTATTCCTGTCTTCCTTTAAAGCTCACCTCCGACATGAGGCCTTTTGTAATTCCTTCAGTTTCTAGTGCCCTTATTCCAAAATTACTGTGAACTTAGTTTTTATTCATATGTATAAATGTTATCTTTCATGATAAAATGGTCCTTTAAAGCAGAGACCATTTCTTTTTTTTCTTTGTATCATAATACCTACCATAATGCTAACACATAGTAGGAATTTAGTAAGTTCTCCTTGATTGATTGTTTGACAGATTATTCTTCCAAAAATATCTTAATCTTTCTGAGATGTGGATTTCATTTTGTAATGCATACAGAGGTTCCCAAAGTGGGCGATGCAGCTCTCTGGGGGGCACTAGAAAGATTGGGTGGTGGTGGTGGTGGTAGTAGCCTTGGATGTAATTGGGGGACATTGAATAAAAATAAGGGAGTGGTGGAAGCATATGGAAAGAAGAGAAGATGAGAAAATTTTGAAAAACCATTTGTACATGTCTCATCTGTTGTGTAACAGAGCTCAAGTCATAGTGATTACATTATTTTCTAAATCAACACACAAAATGCAAGTTAGAACTGATTAGTGGTCAAATCCAGAGACAGTTTTTAACAAGCAAGTGTTGACAGGCCAACATGTCATGCATTGTTGGGAAGTACAGCATGCATTGGCAGGAATATGCACATGTAATGACTTGTTTACAATATGATACTATATGGTTACACGATGCAATACTATGTCATCAAAATTTTAATGCAGAGAAAACTCCACAAATTTTTAACAAATTATTAAATTTAAGATGCATCATTTAAAACATTTTTATATATTTTTTGAAATGATGCAAATTTAAAAAAATTAAAGGGTTAAAGAAAGTAGATTTCCAGGGGAGTTCTGAGTAATTTTTTTGGAAAGGCCTGTTTGTTATTCAAGGAAATTCACAGTCTAGACTAAGTTTACCTTGCTAATTTTCCCACTCTTTCCCCTGAAAACTATCTACTACAGCAGAACTGATCTAATCAGAATTCATCAAATACACGTTCTGTTTTCCTGCCTCTTTGTATGTGCTTGTGACATTCCCCATTATTGAAATGCCTTCATTGTCCATCTGACAAAATCCTGCCCATCCTTTAATATCTGTCTGAGATAACCTCCCATTTACATTGTAGATATCTTGTACATACATATTTGTTTGCATATTGTCCCCCCTGTTAGAATATAAGTTCCTTGAGGACAAAAAATATGTTTTTGCCTTTCTTTTGACTTTCTTACTACTATCCTCAATCCTTAGCACATTGCCTAACAGTAAATCCTTAATAAATGTCTGTTGATTGACATTCATCTTGAATTTCTCTTCTTCTAGGTAGCCTTCTTAGATCAGATGACTGGTCACTCCAAGTCTTTCCCTCCTCTGAACTAATAGTATTCATTATCAGTTGGTAAGCAGTTGTCTATGATATCCATAATAGTTATTATGACAAGGCTGTCTATTGTCACTTTATTTTTTTATATCATGCAAAATGCCAGGCTGGCTGAATCAAAATTCAGAATTAAGGTTGCCAGGAGAAATTTTACTGATCTCAGATATGCAGATGATACTCTGATAGCAGAAAGTGAAGAAAAATTAAGAAGCTTCTTGATGAGGGTGAAAGAGGAAAGTATAAAAGCTGGCTTGAAGCTTAACATAACAATAACAACAACTCAGTTCTTACAACTGATTACTTTATGATAAATAGAGAGAGAAGAATTCAAAGCAATGTTAGATTTTATATTCTTGGGCTCAAAAATCACTGCAGACAGTGACTGTAGCCATAAAATTAAAAGACACTTGCTCCTTAGAAGGAAAGCTATGCCAAATTTGGACAGCATACTAAAAAGCAGACATGACCTTGCTGACAAAAGTCCGTATAGTTAAAACTGTAGTTTTTCCAGTAGCAATGTATGACTGTGAGAGTTGAACTATAAGGAAAGCTGAGGGCTGCAGAATCAACACTTTCAAATTGTAGTGATGGAGAAGACTTTTGAGAGTCCTTTGGAAAGCAAGAAGACCAAGTCAGTCAATATTTAAAGAAATTAATTCAGGCTATTCCCTGGAAGGAAACTGATACTGAAACTGGAAACTGAAGCTTAAATACTTTGGTCACATAGTGAGAAAGTGGGACTCTTTGGAAAAGACTCTGATGTTGGGAAAGATTGAAGGCAAAAGGGAAAGGGGAAGGCAGAGGATGATGTGAATAGTGTCATGAAAACAACAAACATGAACTTGGACAGATTTTGAGAGATAGTTGAGAACACAAGGGGCTGGTATGCTATGGCCCATGGGGGTCATGAAGTGTTGGGCACAATTGAACGACCAAACAGCAACAACAACAACAACAACCATTTCTATAATATATTTGGGTTTTCAAGGTGCTTTACATATATTATATCATTTGATTCTCATAACAACCCTGTGAAGTAGATGCTATTATTATCCACATTTTATAGACATAGAAATTGAGACTTACTAGTAAAGTGACTCGTCTAGAGTCACACTGTTAGTAAGAATCTGAAAGGGGAGTCTGAATCCAGTTCTTCCTGCTTTCTAATCCACACATCACTGGCCAACATGATGATTATTTTGCTTTTTTTTTTCTTTTGTTACAAGGGAGGGCTCCTAAATGAGCATGGTGGGGTTGAATTGCTAGGTTATGATAGAGAGACAAAACTTTTTTTTTTGTGAGGCAATTGGGGTTAAGTGACTTACCACAGTCACATAGTGTGTTTTTATGTGTCTGAGGCTGGATCTGAACTCAGGTCCTACTGATTTCAGAGCTGGTGATCTATCCACTGTGCTACCTACCTTCCCCAAAAACTTTTTTAAAAGACAAAAAAGAGCATCGATAGAACCTTAATATATGGAAGAAAACAACAAAACAACAACAACAAAAACAACAACAAATTCAGAGGGAAACACAAATAAGGCAATTTCATTAAATTTAATACAGATTAAATATAATACAGATTTATAAAAACAACCTATGTAACAGTTCACAGAATTTCCTATGTAATCTTCTTTTTCATCCTCTGTATATTGAAATATTTATTTTTGTCAATGATTAAGTTCATCATCATCAAAAAAAGAAAGACATTCTTAATTTTATTATATCTCTTGTATATTCATATTGTTGAAACAATGGTATCAACTGAAACACCATTGCAAGTGCACAGTTGTCTCACAGGAACAGTGTTTTCAATGGGTAATTGACTGAGTAATGTTACAGAGAGATTTTATAATCCTATGGTGGTTTGGGGTATAATGCATTAGTGGTGTTACTACGAAACAAGAAGCTTTTTTTTTTGTGGAGGGCAACCACATTACTGGCATGCCATATGTTCTTTATACTTAACTCTTCTGTAGCTATGCCAGTAAAACATTGCATCCTATTTTCCTAATTTGTCTGTGAACTCTGAGGGTAGAGCTATATCTTACTCTTTTTGAGGCTAAAATGACAGGATGGCATAGTGAAGAGCTATCTAAGGTTAGCTAGTATTATTTTCTCATCTTTTTACAAATTACAATTATTTTTCATTATCACCATCACCATCATCATCATCATCAATTATTATTATTATCATTGAACTGTAGCATAGTGAATAGAGAGCTAGGTTCAAAGAATGATCTAGGTTGAAGTCCTACTTTGTACAAATACTGCCTGCAGTAGTATCTGAACCTGAACAAGTTACAGCATCTGATTGCTGTAGGCTATCCCTAAGACTGCAAGTTGCTTAGAAGACATTGATTTGTGTTGGTAACAGTTTTCTCACCCAGGAATTACCTGGGCCAGTGAAATCATAGGTATAGTCCCTATCTCTATCCCATCATCATCATTATTATTATTATTATATTATTATTATTATTATTATTATTTTATCATTAATGGAGAAAAGTATAAGATAAATGTAATAAAAACTAGTTGGGAAGAGAGAGTGAGAGAGAGAAAGAAAAGGAAGAAGAGGAAAAGAAGGAGGAGGAGGAGAAAGAAAGAAGAAAAAAATAAAGAGGAGAAGAAGAAGAAATAGAGGAGGAAGAGTAGGAGAAGGAGTAAGAGGAGGAGAAGGAAGAAAAGGAGAAGGAGGAAGAGGAGGAAGAAGAGGAGAAGAAGGAGAAGGAAGAAAGAAGGATTGACCAATGATTACTATTGTTCCCAGTGCTCACCATAGTCCTTTATCCTGGAAAAAAAAATTTAGCTATTTTCATTGTATTCTAATCACTAAAGCAGAAAATGGAATAATGCTAAAAATGCTGTTAGGATCAGGTTTTGGAACAAAAAAAGGCTTTTAGGTAATCTTGCAATCATAACTTCCTAGCCTTATCTGACTGAGATTTAACTGTGGTTTTTCCATTTTTTTGAGGATGTCTTTTAATATAAACCCTACTAATACAAACCTAATATAAACTCTTTTAATATAAACCCTATGCAGGTTAAACAAATATGGAAAATCCTTAAAATGGTATGTTAAGATTGACTTTTCATGAAAGTAGAAAAACAAAAATAATGAAAAATGAAATTTACATTAAAAACAACATAAGAAGAATATATCCCAGATAATCATACTTTCAAATAATATGAATCAATTATAAGTGGCTAGTGGCATAAATCCTAAGCTATTTTGTCTTAATTTCATATTCAGAGAATTTTGATGTTACTAAGTGTTGCATTTCTTAGGAATGTTGTATGAGCTATGGAAATCCAGAACGGAATAATTAAACTGTGGATCTAACTTTTCTAATTACAAACCCCCCCCCCCAAACATTTATTAGGCAAAAGACCTTGGGAATAGGAATGTTTTATTAAAAAAAAAAAGCAACACAGTCAATTTCTGCCTTAAAAAAAGTTTCAATCTAGTAATGATAGAACTGTCCAGACTCAGAAACTTCTAGATAGCCACCCAAAGGGCAGTGTGTTTTAATAATAACTCTATTTATATAATGCTTTGTAAAGTATTTTCCTTAAAACAATCTCATGAATAACATAGCATACATATTATACTTGATCCCATTTTACAGAGGAGGAAACTTGGGTCCTAAGACATTAAGTTCCTTGCTCTTGGTCAGGCAGCAGTAATTATTGGAGACAGAATTTGATGCTAGGTGATCTAACTTTATTCAGATCCAGTACATGGTAGTCAAGCTACCTCCTGAAGAGAACTTGTGATCTGGTTAAACTGAATGTGGTTAAAACATGTTTCAAATCCTGATTCTGCTACTTGCTACCAGACTTTGGACAAGTAATTTAACATATCTGAAATTCAATTTCTTTAGCTGTAAAATGAGCTGAAATAGATGGTTTCTATGTTCCCTTCAGGCTCTAAAGCCAATGATCTGATGTTTATTAAGTATTTCCAAATGTTTAAGCTATCTTGGGTAGTTCAACTTTTTTTTGTTCTCCCCCAACTTTATTTTCCTTACCCCAGATAGGAAAGGAGTGCTTATGATTGCATGGTAAGTAGGTGTGTGTGGGTTAGTTGTTGAATCCTGCATTAAACCTCACTTGGAGACCTGGAATTTGAACTTCTGCCAATACTTAATGTAAACAATTCAACATTGTAAATGTTACCATTTTGGAATACAATGGCAGCGATTTCCAACAGCCTGGTCTATGGACTTGGAATAGTGGTCCACAATGTTGGTGACATAGTTTGACATATCTCTATTCCCTTTCTCTCATTGTTGTGGTCCACAGAGCAGGATATGGAACTCTATTATGACACAGGAAGAACTTGGTGATGAGAGGCATTCAGTCTACTTTATTTATTTTTGTTGAAATAAATTGAACTGTGTACATCCATTCTCCAGGAAAACATACTTCTACAACTCAAAAGTGGTAGGAGTGTAGTATCAGAGGGAAGGAAAAAGAATAAGAAAAAAGAAACTTCAAGATAAAAGCTGCCAAATTTATTGAGATGATCCAGAGATAGTCTGAAAGTAGAGACTAAGGAAATAAATCTCACTGCTACAGGGATGGTGTTTGTTGACCAGAAACACAACAAAACATTACAAAGTGCCTACTGTATATCTACTATGCTAAGCATAAATATGATATAATATAATATAATATAATATAATATAATATAATATAATATAATATAATATAATATAATATAATATAATATAATATAATATAATATAATATAATATAATATAATATAATATAATATAATATAATATATAGTAATATAATATATAGTAATATAATATATAGTAATATAATATATAGTAATATATGATATGATATAATATAATATAATAATATGAACTTTATGTGAGACATGGTATCTGTTCTAATGGAACTTATAGTCCAGAAGCAGGATAAAATATGAGCTGAATTTTTTTTTTGTCCTTCACAAATAACATTTTATCTCCTAACTGCTTGCCCCTCCCTGCCACTGCTCCCCCCACCCTCCATCCTCTTTACCTGGAAGCTGCTCCTTCCTCACCTTCACCTCTTACAATCACTATTTTCCTTGAAAGCTCAGCTTAAGGTCAACCTTCTACATGAGATTTTTTCAAATTTTGGGCCAGTGCCTACTCCAACCCCCTCCACCCCCCTAAAACAATGCTGTTTTTCTTTGGAAAGAGGCAATTCTGTTTTCCAATGTATCTAACCTACTCTGAAGAAGGAATTTATGCACTGAAAGAATCTAATTTATTTGTTATCAGCATAAATTCATTTTTAGGTTGAACTAGAGGGACAGCAGGGGTGTGTGTGTGTGTGTGTGTGTGTGTGTGTGTGTGTAGGTTGCATTAAGTCTGATTACTTTTGACAAACAGATTATTTACTTTATTACTCACTTCCCAGTGGTAACTAAAAGTACATTGTCTTCATGTCTGGCAATGCCATCAGGAGCTTTGTGGGACCCTGTTCTCCTGTCTTCCCCTCCCCGGTTTCTTGCATGTTTTACCTTTGTTCATTATCCTCCTTTCCTGGTTCATCAGGGGACTTGATGGGCTTAACTAAACAACTGTACCCATGCAGCTGACTCCAAGAAGCCCACACAAATCAGTGAAGCTGAAATGTTTGGCTGCTACGGGTCTGTGGGAAGAAAGTACACAAAAAGTCAACACATTTGGGAAGAGAAAAGACCATAAGGAAATAAGAGAAAACACCACATTGTAGGTATGGAATGCATCAACCTGACATCAGACTTCGTTCTGGCAATGGCTCAATGCCTTGACAGATACTTTACCCAAAAGATAGACAGAAAATGAATCTCTTTTATTAGTGTGTATAGATGAAGACTACAGAAAGATTAAAAAAAAGGGCCAGTGCAAGATACTCAATTTCATTAAATTTATTTCCACAAACATATATTAAAGAAGTAATATAGAAAATGTACTATGCTGAGGCTATAAAGACAATCAAATGATGTAGTCCCTGCCCTCAAGGAATTTATAGTTTACCAATGGAGCATAGAACCTATACATAAGGATAATAGGAAAAGATCATAGGATTTAGAACTAGAAAGGACCTTGAAGTTTCTTTTTGGCTTTCAAGGTTTTCCACAGTCTGGGAATCCATCTTCCCATTCTTGTATCATTTCCCAAGTTATTACCCAAAGCTCTCCCTGTACCCTGGCTGACCTGGTCTACTCTCTTTTTGAATACTCTCTGAGATTTCTTTTTTATGTGACTTGGCTTTGGCTGTTCTCACTGTCTGGATTGTTTTCACTCCTCTTTCTCTGCTCTGTTCCTAACTACCCTTTACAAACCAGATCAAATGTCACCTCCTTCATGAATTCTACCCTTATTTACCATCAGTCATAACATTACCCCTGAAGCCATTGTGTACATTTCTGATCTATTTAACATATAATATTGTGCATTATAGTTATTAATATTTTTACTTTGTCCCTCTAGGAGATGGCAAGTACCGTCATGTCAAGGGCTATCTAATCTAAACTTTCTAACCCCTGTGCTTAGTACAAGTCAACAAGCATTTATTAAGTACCTACTATGTGCCAGGCACTGTGCTAAGTACTGGGGATACAAAGAAAGGCAAAAAACAAACAAAACAAGTTCCTGCTCTCAAGGAGGTCAAAGTCTAACAAAATTGGGGATGTGGGTAACACAATATGCAAAAAACTAGGTACAAACAAGATATATTATAAATTATATAAATTGGACATAATTGGAAATAATGGAAATAATCTCAGAGGGAAGTCACCAAGATTAAGGAGAAATATGAAAGGATTCTTGCAGAAGGTAGGACTTTGGTTAAGACTTGAGGGAAGCCAGGAGGCAGAGATGAGATAGGAGACAGTTCCAGGCCTATGAAAATACTTTGAGTATCTTATTTGAACAGTAATAAAAAGATCAGTGTCATTGTATCACAGAGTTCATGGGTGGAGGGGGAGTGGTATAAGAAGACTTCAGGCTTAAAAAGGGTCCAGTTTATGAAGCACTTAAAAAGCCAAACAGAGGAATTTAAACAATTTGGTCCCAAAGGTAATTGGGAGCCACTGGAGAATATTTAATGGGTATTGTTGGAGGAAGTGGCATGATGAGTTACTGTAGGAAAAGTAACTTGACAAGCTGAGCAAAGGCTGGATTGGAGAAGGGAGAGACATAGCAAGCAGACCAACTGGCAGGCTATTGTAGTAATCCAGATATGAGATGCTAAGGGCCTATTCCAGAGTTGTGGTAGAGAGGAGAAAAGGGGCATATAAAAAGATATTACAAGATTAGAAATGGCAGATAAGGGGATTGAAAGGGGGGGAGAGGATGATGCCTAGGTTGCAAGCCTTGGTGAATGGGGAGATTGGTGGTAGCCTTGACAGTAATCGGGAAGCTTTGGAGGAGGGTTTAGGGGAAAAGATAACAAGTTTAGTTTTGAGTATGTTGAGTTTAAGATCTGCAATATGTAGAGATGTGAGAGTGGAGGTCTAAATAGAGTTTTGGGATAGACAAATAAATTTGAGAATCATGTGTCTAGAGATGATATGGGATTCGTAGGATCTCCATTGGGATATCACTGTTCCAAGTGTTTTGAACTGTATTCCTAATTGGGACTAAGAAGTGTCTGCTACTTATTGTGTGTATGCCTGCCCAAAGCCCTTCATTTCTGGGTCAATTTCCTCACTTGTAAAATAACAAGGTTGGGCCTTAATGACCCTCAGATTCTATAAAATGACTCTGATTTCTTTTTGAATCACATCCCCTCTTCTGGACATGTTTCAGCTTATTTATATTTTTTTCTAAAATGCATTTCCCAGCTCTAAATTCAGAACTCCAGGTGGGGCTTTACTATGGTAGATTATCATGAAATTGTTACCTTCCTCTTTCTGGACCTTATACATTTCTGATGTAGCCTAGAATAACATCGCCTTTTTTAGTTTCTATGTCAAACTCTTGACTCATATCAAATTCGCAAAGCACTATAACCTTTAGATGTTCAATCAATTGAAAAGCATCAGTTAAGTGCCTACTATGCACTAGAAATTGGGCTAGGCATTGTCAGTCATTCAAAAAACATTTGTCAAGCACCTACTATGGGCCAGGCACTGTGCTAAGTGCTGGGTGACAAGAAAATGAGACATTTCCTAATTCTAAAGATTAGGGATTACATTCTAACAAGTCATATATACATACATACATACATAATGCATTTGAAATAGACACAAAGTAACCATATTGAAGGTAGGATTTGAGATGAATCTTAAATGTATTCCAAGAGATAGAGGTATAGACAGAGTACATTTCAAGAATGGCACAGAATTGAAAAAGCAGATGGAATGTCATGTGCAAGGAACAGCATGTAGGTCATTTTGTCTAGACTGTAGCATGCATAGAGGCTAATGATTTACAAAAGGACTAAAAAGGTGTGTTCGGGGTAGGTTATAAAGATCTTTAAAGATCAAACAGAAGAGTTTATATTTGATCTTAAGGGTAATAGGAATCATGAAAAATTGTAATATAAGGAAATTTATTTCAACAGCTTTAATGGGCAATATATTAGAATGGGCAGAGTTGAGTTAGGTAGACTAATGAAGATGCAATTGTAATAGTCTTTTTCATATAAACTGTTGTTTGCCCATTCTAAGTTAATAAAGTTTTAAATTTTAGCACAAATTTAGAACTTTGAATTTATCACTATTAAGTTAAATCTCATTTGGTTCAGTGCATAGTTCTTAAAAAAAAACCAAAAAAAGAACTGGCATGCTACATTGGAAAGCACACTGGATTTGGAGTCAACATGTGAGTTCAAATCCTACCTCTGTCACTAGCTGTCACACAGGGAAAGTCTCAATTTCTCTGGGCCTCAGTTTCCTTATCTGTAAAAATAGGAAGTTATACTAGATAGCTTTTAATGTCCCTTCTACATGGTCTTAATATCCTAACCTGCTGATTTATTTTTGGATCTAAATTCTATCACCCTATCCCTAATGCTTTTAATGTCGAGTTCAAATCCTGACTCTTTTACTAATGTGTCCATGAGGAAGTTTTTTTCTCCTTTCTGAATACCGTGCAAGGTGCTTTACAACCTTTCCAGGGGTAAATAAATGTATTTTTTTATGAGACACTCCCACTGCTGATGCAGATCAGTACCTGTCCTTCAATTTAGAGCCTTAGAGAGATGCTTGTAGGAATGAGAGACTAATGACTTGCCCAAGCCAACACAGCTAGCATGTGTCTGGGGCAGGACTTGTACCTAAGACTTGCACCTTCCTAATCCTGCAATCAGTTCTCTATCCACTTCATGATGTTGCTAAAAGTCATTATGATCATCTGAAAAATGTTGAAGGTAAAGGTCCCTTCTCTAGTTCTAAATCCTATAATACTATGAATGTGAGCAGTTGACTGACCTCTCCTATGGGAACAGAAAGATGCAACAGGCATACCACCACCAACCTGCCTCACAAATATGAAGAGAGTGAAATTACTTCAACATAACAAGTGGATGTGATTCAATCATGAATAAGAACTCAGTCAAGTGAAAACTGTCTGCCTGTGGGAATCAGTGAAGTAAGAGACTGACCAAATTTTACTCTGTCTCACATTAAAATAGAATACAATCTATCTAGTCATGCAAGTATATTTGTATCTTCCCCAGAGTCTCCCAATGTTGGTCTGGAAATTGAGCCATTAGTCTCAATTGCCATGGAGTTGTAAAGATGTATTTTCCTTAATTCCCAGATTACTGCTCTCAAATCAAATTTTGCACAGTACTGACACACTGAAATTGAGGCTTTGTGCCCTTCCCTTGTCTCTGATCCATAGTTACCTGCAAATGAGACAAAAATCTTCAACCTAGATTGGTTCCCTATTGGAACATTTAATTTTATAGGGTTATGCTACCCCAGACTTTCAAGACAGAATCCTGATTATCCATCCCACCTGCAAAGCATTACAAAAGACTGCTCTTTTACTCTGTCTCCTCTGCCATACCTCTTCTTTATAATATACCAAATGCCTTCAATTGTAATCATAAGTCACACTTATTTTCCTCACAGCCTTCTGAGACAAGTAGTGAAAGTGTTATTTTCATTTTTATAGATAAGGAAACACATAGTTAGAGATACTAAGTGTCTTGGCTGAAGTCTCACAGTTATTAAGTGCTTGGGCTGAAGTAAGATTCTTGGTCTTCTGTCTCTAAAACTATTTCTCATTTTCAAAACACCATTTAAGTAATTGTTTGCTCAGCCCAGTGTTCATTTGCATTCATTCTGGTTTTGCATACTCTCGCCATTGCCCCAGATTTGCTGTTTGCCAGTGATATCTTTGAGCTACTCTTATTCAAACTTTAGCCTGTGTTATACTCTTCTAACATTCTCCACCCCCTTTCCTATGCCAAAGTGATTTACTGCCTAAGGATTTCTTTTTCAGAGTATGCAGGCATATTGGTACCTTCAATGTCATCCCAGAGCTTCCAGATCAATAATCATTAGTATTTATATGGTAGTTTAAAGTTTACAAAGTACTTTATACATCATCTCATTTGGTCCTTACAACAACCTGGTGAGGTAGATGCTATTATTATTTCCATTTGACAGATAGGGAAATTGAGGCTGAGAGAAGTTAAGTGACCTGACTCCCCCAGGGTCATCTAGCTGGTAAGTGTCTGAGGCTGGATTTGAGGTCAGTTTTTCCCTACTTCGAGTCTAGCACACTTTTCACTGTGCTACCCTTATTAGTCAATCAATCATAACCATTTATTAACCACCTTCTACATGCCAGATCCTGTGAATATAAATTCCAAGAATGAAATAATCCCTACTCAGAAGAATTTTAGCAGTAATATATGGTAGCTAGGTGGGGCAATGTATAGAGCCCTGGGCCTAGAGTCTGGAAGGCATCAGTTCAAATTTGGCTTCAGATACTTAGTAGCTAAGTGATGCCTGTCAAGCATCACAGTCAGTTAATCCTGTTTGCCTCAGTTTACTCATCTGTAAACTGAGCTAAAGAAGGAAATGGCTAACCATACCAGCATTTTTACTAAGAAAACCTCAAATGGGGTCATGAAGAGTCAGACATGATGTAAATAACTAAACAATGATAAAAGAAGTTATATAGCACTTTAAGGTTTGTAAGGCATTTTACACATATTATCTCATTTGATCCTCAACAAAAACACTGTGAGATAGGTGCTATTATTACCTTCATTTTACATATGAGGAAACTGAGGCTGAAAATGTTCAGTATCTCATTCAGGATAAGCATATGAAATCAGGTTTATTCTGACTCAAATGTCAGGGATCAATGTAGTACATCACCAAACTATTTATATTCCCTAATTGCTATAGAACCTCATAGAATTCTTGCCTTGTCACCCAGGCCATCCCTAATTTTGAACTCATTAGTTATCATCCCTAAAAGGGGTGAAGACAGCTCATTATCACCAGGAAGATAGAGATTCCCTGCACTCATACAGCTGGATGAGTTGTGTTGGGGTGGGAGTACAGGTGGATAGAGAGCCTTCTCCTTGGGTTTGTGATTTTAATGGAGTTTCTCGCCTCACTTCTCATCATTGGCTCAGAATGAATGGAACTTTTTGCCTCTAATAGGTCAGTGTTTTCTGATTTGGCTCACTGGGAGCTCCAACCACTTCAAATAGTTCTGTGGTGATCCCTTCCCCTGAGGAATCCTTACAGTTCATACATGTGGAATTCTAAGGTAGTTCATAAGATCTGTAATATTTGGAACAGAAAGAGATATTGTAGTTCAAGTTATTAAAAAAAGGCATTTGTGTTTATATTGGACTGATAGAGGCTGCTTATTGCATTTTGAAAAAGTAAGAGGCTACCTGACATTTATTTTCCCTCAGCATCAATTAAGTCTTTTTACCCAAACACAGATTCTAGTCAAAGTACTCAAAGGCCTGATTTGATTACAAAACCGTAACAGCCCCAAAGATCTGCTCTTCACCTGGTGAGGGACCACACAGCCACTGAAGCCCTGTGAGGAATCCGTTTACAAAAGCATTTTTCCAATCTTATAATAGTTTATCTCTCCAAAAAGAGAATTTTGAAAGATGCGGTTAGATTTATCAGTCCTGTGTTGGCTGAAGTTTCATTCACTGAAGAAGTTATTGTCATTTTTTCAAACCAAATTTAATTCTGTTAGGCCATTCCTCTTATCTTAAGGAAATTGATGGAAACACTCCCATTACATTACGTATCTTGCTTACCTGCCTATTGAAATGTCAGAGCTTTGAAAATCTTATTTGAAAGATGTTTTTTCTTTTTTCTCTTTTCTTTTCTCCTCTCTCTCTCTCTCTCTCTCTCTCTCTCTCTCTCTCTCTCTCTCTCTCTCTCTTTCTTTTTTTGTGAGGCAATTGGGTTAAGTGACTTGCCCAAGGTAACACAGCTAGTAAGTATCAAGGGTCTGAGGCCGAATTTGAATTCAGTGTGGAAGTTATTTTTCAAAAACTCTGCTTGATATTTTAAAAGAGTCTTCTTAATGCTTTCATTTTATGCATTGCCAAATTTTCACGATATATCATATTCTTTCTTTAGGGTCATCCCTTGTTACAAGGAAAAAGAGCTAATTAAAACCAGTTGACAAAATAACCAAGTCCAACAGCATATGTGAAATTAAGTACCCAGATTTTCCTACCTCTTTACCAAGAGAAGTGGAGTATTTTCATAGGATGACACAATCATAGATTTAGAACTTGAAGAGATCTTACAGCTCATTTAATCCAACCTCCCCATTTTGCAGGTAAGAAAATTGAGAGCCAGAGAAGTTAATCACACAGATGATCAGTGGCAGGGTCAGGGTTTGAATGTAGGTCTTATGATACCAGGTGTAGCTAGATGGTGCAGTGGATAGAGTGCCAGGCCTAGGGTCAGGGAGAGCTGAGTTCAAATCTAGCCTCAGACACTAACTGTGTGACACTGGGCAAGTCACTTAACCCTGTTTGCCTCAGTTTTTTCATCCATAAAATGAGCTGTAAAGTACCTTCTTCCATATTTGTATTCTTTTTCTCTCATACCCCAATAATAAGACATAGCAAATTCTATCCCTTTCATCCTTTTTACTAATATATTTACCTAATGTATTTAATTTTACTCTCCATTCTCTTTCCTTTCTTCAAACTCTCCAGACAAAACTAAACTACCTCTGGGTCATCTGTTTTCCTTATTTAATTCCCCTAATACCCTTTGAAGTCTTTCAGGTTCTGAAAAGACACTTGTTTCTTTACCTCTTTAGAATACTAACACTGTATTATCATATATCTTCTTCCAATTGCTCAAATAAATCTGTCTTTATGAGTTCTCTTGCTTCTTGTCTTTCTATTTCCAAATTCCTATTTATCTCTGGTCTTTTCATTAGAAATGCTTGAAAGTCCTATACTCTATTAAAGGTTTTTTTTTTCTCTTTAGAATTTTCATCAGCTTTGCAGACTAAATTATTCTTGGTTTCAAGGCCATGTTTTTTGTCTTTTGGAATATTGTATTTTGGGATGTCCTCTAATTTATTATAGAATATTTCAGGCATTCTGTAATCTGACTAATTCCTTTTTATGTGAACTGCTTTTTCTGGATTCTTGCAGAATTTTTTAATATGGAAATTGAGATTCTGGCTATGGCATTCTTGAGATCTTTCTTTTGTTTTGTTTTTTCAAAAGGTAAACTTTTTATCTTCACTTTGCCTTTTGGTTCTAATAAACTTGAATAATTTTCATTTATGATAGCCTGAAAAATAATGCCCAGACTTTTTTTAATCATGTTTTTTTCAGGTATCACAATTATTCTTAAATGAGTTCTTCTTGACCCATTTTACAGATCAGTTGTTTTTTGATATTGGATATCTTATATTTTCTTTTATTTTTCAATCTTTTAATTTTATTCTAATATTTCTTGCTTTCTCATGGAGAAATTGATTTCTATTTAGTCTATTCTAATTTTCAGAAAGTACATTATTTATCACTTTTTTCCTAACCTATATAAACTTCCAGTTTTTTCCTCTAGAGTCCCTACCTCCCTTTTTTCCCTCTCTTGCTCAATGTCTTCTAGGTGCTCATGTAGTCCTTGTTAAAAAAAAATCCATTTTTTCCCTTTGAATTTCTGCTTGCAGGTGTTATGAAATAACTCTCTTGACTGACTTTTATATTGGTCAATGTCTTTGGTTTACTCATTTCTCCAACTTTAGTTTATGACTTTGGGCTTTGTTCTAGTGCCAGGCTCTGCTATGTGATACTTTGGTGTGATGCTTGTTTTCATTCTAGGTCAGCTGGGTTCCTGCACTACCCTCTACCTACCAGGGTTTGGCAAAGGTTCAGAGTCTGGATCCTCAGAGCCTTTTGTATTATTTCAGTACAGAGCACTAGGCTCCTTGGAGCCCCTGGGCACCTGCTATCTTCTGGGATGAGTGCTGCAGAGTGGTTACCATCGCTTCTATTTGCTCTCAAGTTTCCTGTGGGTTTCTGACCATATTGGGGCATTCTCATTGGAGCCCTCCACTTTTTCTGCATCTACACATAGACTCTTGCCAGTTAGTTATACACACACACCACACACACACACACACACACACACACACACACACACACACACATACACACACATCTGGTTTGTCTCTAGTCATTCTGAGAGATGACCAATCTCTTTGTTGACACTAGTGCTAGCTTTGCTGGTAGTCCCTTTTCCTGTTGTCCCTTATCCTTGTGTCTGACTTGTTTACAGTTATGGGGTCAGCAGTCACTGTATTTTCTTATTATATTTTTTCATTGTTATTCAATGGTAAGAATTTCATGTTTTTGCTAGAATACTCTAAAATTCTTCTCTCTGACCATAATCTTTATTGATCCTTCTTTCTCTAGGGTTTATAACACCTAATCCTGCTCTTTATCTTGATTGTGGTCTTTAGCCCATCTTCCCCTCAATTCTTTCTCAGACCTCTATGCTTGTACTAGCTATTCTCTGCTCCTTTTCCTTTCTTGACTTCTTGGTGAATCAACTCAATCTTACACTATCTACTTTTGATTCCTTTTCCCTTCTTTTATTACAGGACCAGTACTGAAATACTTTCGCTATCAACCTCCTTCACTCCCATTCACCTGATGCTTAACATAGTTGGAGGAAATCATAAAGTCATACTCATTGGGTATCCTTATAATTTTTATTTTTTCATATTAACTGAGTCTTCATTGTATCTAGGCAAAATTTTTATTCCTCCTTAATTGATTTTCTATCCCACTTTCAATAGCAATTGTTTCAAACTTTCTCATTTCTTCTCAAGCCTCCCATAGCACCCTCCCCTGACCTGCCTCAGTCTATATTTGCCTGAAGTTTGAAGTAAGTACCATCTGAGAACTTATGGTATACTTCATTGAAAAATTGAAGCATTTCGCCAAGAAATCCCTCTTCTTTACTCCTCTTCATCTCACATGACTCAGACATGCCTCCTCCTTCCCTTTGGTCTCAGAAGAGGTTCTCCTTGCTGTTGCCAAGCCCTCTACATGTACCCTTGATTCCATTCCATCCCCTATTTCTCCAATAGGTTTCCCCGACTATCATCCCCACTCTATTGAATCTTCAATTCTTTCCTATCTACAGGATTCTTTCCTATTGCCCACAAACACAACCATGCCTACCCATCATTAAAAATCTTTATCTGACTTCCTGTTAGCTCATATTCTGTTTCTTTTCTCTTCTCAGTTAAATTCCTTGAGAAAGCCATCTGTACTTTGTATTTCACTTACTCTTATCTTATTCTTCTAAACCCTCTGCAGTCTGGCTTCTGGCCTCATCATTAAACTGAAAATGCTCTCTTAAAGTTACAGTGATCTCTTACTTACCAAATATTACTTGCCTTTTCACAATCTTGATACTTCTTGACTTCTCTGAAGCTTTTGACATTGTTCATCACCATTTTCTTCTGGATATTCTGGCCTCTCTAGGTTTTTGTTATGCTGTGCTACTAGTTCTTCTATCTATCTAACCACTCCTCAGTCTCCTTTGCTGGTTCTTCATCCATGTCATACCCTTTAACCATAGGTGTTCCCCAGGATCTGCTCTGGGCCCCCTTTCTCTTTTTTCATGTTTAAAAGTTTTCATTGGAAAACTGAAAAGAGCATTTGATAATTCAACCTCTCCCCTACCAAAGTGGCATCTCTTTCCATAATATGTTTCATTATTCCATTATGGAATTCTATCCCATAATATCCACCTCCTTCCCCAAAACTTACCGAACAAGCAGAAGTTCTATGCAACTTCTCAAGTGCCTGCAAAAATTTATGCAACACACCTGGTAATTCAGTAGCTTTCTCATGGATTAGAAAGGTTCCACATCATTTTCTCTACTGGTAAATAGCATTACTCCTGTGCAGTCTGTCATATTGCTCTGACTAAGGGATGAAATCTGAAAGTTCCATGACATTTGAAGATCTTAATTTTTATACTGCAGCATTATAAATTTGAATAAACTTATTTGCCATTAATGGTTCCCTTCTCTTTTCAGGATGAATCTCTTTCAGTTATCTTATCAGCTCATATTAGTTTTATTACCATCTGTATGCAGTTATTTCTCAGATTTTTCTCAGGCTTACTACCTTGACAGAGCTATAGTCACACATCTCTAATTGCCTCATGGGCATCTTGAATTGGATGTCCCATAGGCATCTTAAACTCTACATGTCCAAAGCAGACTTCATATCTTCCTCATCCCCATCTAGGCACCCTCCTTCTGAATTTCCCTATTGTTGCTGAGGGTGCCACTATCTTCCCATTCATCTAGACCCACAACCTTGGTGTCATCCTGAACTCACTTTCATTTATCATATGTATTCAATTCATCATGTATTCTTTGATACAGCTATACTATTCTACTTGCAGTTCCTCAAGCACAACACTCCATCTCTCATCATTCTCATTCTCTCAGCTACCTTTTTCTATTATCTATCTTCCTTCCTTCCTTGCTCCTTCCTTCCTTCCTTCCTTCCTTCCTTCCTTCCTTCCTTCCTTCCTTCCTTCCTTCCTTCCTTCCTTCCTTCCTTCCTTCCTTCCTTTTTTTCCTTCAAGTCTTTTTTCTACTTATATACATCTTTTGTATACCTAGCTACTTACTGTCTCACCAATTTCAGTGTTTGCTCCTTGAAGGCAGGGACTTTAATTTTTTATCCCTTTGTATTGCCAGTAGTTAGCATAGTACCTAGCTCTATGTAAGTGCTTAATAAATACTTGTAAACTAAGTAGGGTAGTGGGAGCTTGTGGTCTGGCTCCATTTAGAATTCTGTCTGTCTTAATCTTGATGCTATTTTAAAAAGTCAGTGAGTATTTATGCTTATCCTGTCATTGAAGATAATGGAACATTGAAGGCATTTTTATATTTTTCTGCCTATACTATTAAAATATCTCAGTTTGAGCTAGAGGTCACCAAGAAATTAAATAGAGTGGCTTAACCAAAACTGAGGTGCAGAACTTTGGATGAATTTGGATAAATTTAGCTAACCCTGAGAAAAACTCTTGAACAAGTTGCTCCCAATATCTTAGGACCACGGACATATTGCTTTTTTAAAGTGTTCAAAGCTAATATTTTAGCCCCAAAGAGATATTGTTTGTATCAAAAATGACCACTTATTAATCACTGATTTACAAAATATTTCTCTGTGTTCCAATCTGGGCTGCATTTAATACTTAGACATGCACGACATTCTCCATATCCAATTACCAATCCCCTGAGCGATCAACTCCACTAGAAAGTGTTGTTTTTTTTTTTCCTCTAAAGATACTGGCTTCCTGTCAAGCTGATGAAAACCAGCCAGCAGTTTTTGCTAATGCTAAGTTTAGGCAGATGACTAAAAATAAAGTGAAAACCTGGGTGGTGGGTTTTTTTTTACTCCTATAAAATTAAAATGTGTATTTCCCTTCTTTAAACAAAAGTTAAAAGATCAAAGAATTGACATGTAAGAGTAATACATCTTTTCATTGTTAATACAGAAATGGGCCTGTTTCTGGCCTGGTGTATATGAAAAAATCAAGACAAAATAAAGCAAACTTCTGTAATTATAAAATAATGTTGTTGTTATTGTTTTTTAAACCCAATCCTTCTGTACATTGGTTACATGGGAGCAGTAAAGATCTTAACTGAGAATTTTCCTATCCCCATTCTAATGGCAAATCCAGCTCACTGGTCTTTTTTTGGCTTAAATACTATATGTTTTCCTTACAAAATATGTATTAATTTGTTCATCTCTTAACAAAATGATGCTCATTTGTTCTTACTTTAGCCCACAGAATGTCTATCACTTGTTAGGAAAACTAGACAGGGGATTCTGAGTGAAATCTAGTTTGATGGTGGCAGCTGTGAGGCTGCTTCCAATTCTTATTCTATCATTCTACTATACTGGAGACCATCTATTTGATTCACAAATTTGAGTTCACATTTCAACATTGATCTTTTCTAGACAGTACACTACATTATATCTGTCTTAAAATTGTTTTTCTACTTCATGTATTTAAAAATAAATAATTCTGCCCTCTTTTTTTTCATGTAAGAACACCAAACTTTTAGAACTGTTATGGACTTTGAAGTGATTTAGTTTCTCCCAGTTTTTCTTCTTTTATAAGTGTAATGTTGAAAACTCTTCAAAGAGATTCTAAAAAATTATTAAGATGTCGATAAAGCAGTCCTTAAAAGGTACATATATAGATGAAGAGAAGTGTAAGAGCTTGTCATCAGTATACCTGGGTTTGTGAAGTCTAACTGAAAGTCTTTTGTTTTTGATGTCATCAAATGAACTATACTATATGTAGTTGTGGCAGACAGTCCATGACATCTGAGGACAAGTTGAAATAAATGTAGATATTTATCTAAAAGAAGAAAAAAAGAAGACAAAACAAGATAAGACAAAATAAGACATGACTTCATGGTAGGACAACATTCTTAGTTCCAAATATCTGAAGAGTTGTCATGTGTATTAAACTTGTTCTGTTAGGCCCAAGAGGGTAGAACCCAGAACAATGGGTAGAAGTTGTAGAGGCAAATTTAAGTTTCATGTAAGAGGAAAACCAAAACAACAGCAACAACAAACTTCTAACAACTAAAACTATCAAGAAGTGTAAAAAGGTGCTAGGGAAATATAGTTGTGCAGAAGGCATGAACCAGGTACTCCAGCATACCCTGGGAAAGCATTCCCATTGACTATTCCTATGAGATGCATTCCATTCTCTTTTCTGGTCTCTGAAAGAGAGGTAGTAGATCCTGTTTAGGAAGGTCATTAAGCAAAGGCCTGAAGATAATTTGCTGGTTTTTTTGTGGAGCAGATTATTTTTCAAGAATACTTTGGCCAGGATGGTCACTGTGATCCTTTCTAACTATGAAATTCATACCCAAAATGATTTAAAGGCAGTTACCCCTTTGGATTCCTGAATTCATATGTATGAAAAAAGGATATCAAATATGGGTTCTATTGCTTTGGGACATGTAGAAGTCCACCTGTCTTTCTTTTTGACCACTTGATTCCCTTTCAAGGGAATATTAAATTTTGACTAAAAATGTAAATTTAAATAAACAAATCTATATGCATATAAGCAAATAATACATGTATATATTATGTATGTATTTATACATATCAATGAACAAAAACATATTGGGACAATTTTTCAATAATGTAGAGTAACTAATTCAAATGATTAACAAGTGTATTATAGATGATAAAACACTAGAGTCTAGTGACTTGGAGCCAGAAGAACTTGGTTTCAGTCCAAGTTATGTTCCATATGACTTGGGGCAAGACAAACCATTCTGTTGTGTTAGTTGTAGTGACTCAAAGAATCAGATAACTGGAAGGGATAAATTCAACAAATATATAGTGCCTACTTAAATATTTTGTCAGGTGCTGACTTTAGAGATTCAGAGTCAGAGGGTTTGGTGAGTGAAATGACACAGAATCCCACAGAGTCTCAGAGTGAGGAAGATCCCCAGGTGCCATTTAGTCCAATCTATACCTAAACATACACAATGGTCCTCCAGACTTTGTATAGCAAGTTCTCCCATGGTGGAGAGAACTCACTACCTCTGAAGGCTGGCCATTCCATTTTTGAATAGTTCTATTAACAAATTTTATATTTTATTTTATTTTAAGTTTCTGATCTTCAATTTTCCTTATAGCCTTAAGTTGAAATTTGCTTTCCTGCAACTCCTAGTTTGGCCTTCTGAAGCCAAACAGAACTAATGTAGTTCCTCTTCCACTTGATAGCCTTTCAAATATTTGAATATAGCTGTCAGTCACCTACCCCCTCTAGTCTTCTTTTCTCCAGGTTAAATTTCCCCAGTTTCATCATGGGATCTTCATATATCTTGATCTCCAGGCTCTGACTCAAACTGGTTGCTCATCTGTGGATACTCTCCAGGTTATCAATATCCTTTAAATGTGGTGCCACAAACTGAATTAATTTTTCCAAATATTGTCTGACCAGGCCACAGTTCAACAGGGTTATTACCTCCCTAGTTCCTAGTCCTAGTTCATTTAAGGGTGGGGCAAGGGGAACAATTCATTCATTGCCTCTGTATAGATTGAATTTATGGGTTCTCAGCTTTACAGCTCTTTCACTTTCTCTAAAACCAAATGTTTAAGCACTTACCTATTTATCCCATTATTTTGCAAAAATACCTAAAATGTATGTATTTTTAACTCAACCCATCAAACATATATTGTGTAACTACTGCATATATGACATTATACTGGGTATTAGGGATACAAAGGCAAAAAAAACCCCTGTCTTTCCCCTCAAGGGGCTTATGACTGGGGGTGGGAAGGTTGATATGTACACAGCTAAGAAGAGACAAGATAATTTGAGGAAAGAGAGAACAAACACCTACACCAGTCCCTTAATTTTCCAAGTGAGCAAATAAGGCCCAGAAAAGTTAGTTATTTCCTCAAGGTCACACAGTTTCTAAGTGACAAATCTGGATTTCAAAACTATTGTCCTCTCCAAATCAAACCCTTTTGTCGCAACTTTGTATTGACTTTGCTATTCCCCAATTTTATAGATGAGGCTGAGAAAGGGGAGAAAGAAATATAACAAACTTCACTAGATACTAGAGAATAAATATTTATTAAGCACCTACTATGTGCCAGGAAATGTGCACAACACTTTACAAATATAATCTTTTTTGATCCTCACACCAATCCTGAAAAGTAGGTGCTATCATGACCCCCACTATAGAGTTGAGGAAACTGAGACAGACAGAAGTACATGCCTAAGGTCACACAGCTAGCAAGAGTCTAACTGGATTTGAACTTGGGTCTTTTTTACTTCAGTCCCAGTTCTCAATTCACTGTGCCACCTAGCTGCCTCTATTATTATTAAGCATCTACTATGTATAAGGGATTATTCTAAGTGCTTATAAATGAGTCCAGGGCCACATACCAGTTCAGAGCAGAGTATGTACTAGAACTCAGTTCTCTTGACACTAGATCCAGAACTCTTTCCTTGACAGCATGATTCCTCTCTCAATATTTAGCATGTACTGTATGAAACAGCACAAAATCCTGAAATTTAATTTGAAAACTATCTATCAATTCTCTTAACTGATCCCTTGTGTCCTCTGGGAGCCTAATAATTATCTATGAGATCAGAATAATGATAATGATGGTAGCATGAAGTGACTGACATCCCTCCACCCCAAACATTCAAAATTAATCTCCCATACTCTGTGATCATTCCCTATCACCTGTGGGAAAGTTTCCAGACTCA
The DNA here is from genome assembly GCF_003287225.1 of Phascolarctos cinereus. Lineage (NCBI taxonomy): Eukaryota > Metazoa > Chordata > Mammalia > Diprotodontia > Phascolarctidae > Phascolarctos > Phascolarctos cinereus. The sequence goes on from NW_027555625.1 coordinate 187,068,992, forward strand.
ATGTGTGAACAAGTCAACCTTTCCTTTGGAAAGAGATAAGGATGGAGCAAAGCTTATTGGGTTAAACAAAAAATAAACTCATAACTTGGGACTCTAGAAAATCTGTCCTACTCCTAATTTTATAACTAACTTCAGACAAATGCCCACTAAACTTTCCCTCTTTCCCTCTAGATTTATTTTTTCCTACAAGAAACTATTATACCACACAGACTCCCTTTCCACTGATATGAATTGCCAGGAGGAGGGTGGTTTACAGGTCACTAACAACGCAAAGAATGAAAGTCTTTGGGTCTCTGAGTGAATCTGTGAGAAAAAACCTCATTAGGTGTGTTATTGCTTTCCAGTAAGGGAGCTGGGAATCCTGAAAGGACAGAAGTTTTTATTGGATTTTTTTGTCTGTGCATCTGGTCTTGTGTTGTTTCCAAGATTATGAGGCTTGGAGATTATGATTTGGACATAAATATTAAGAATTATACTTGTTTGCTCTTCAGGATTCCTAGGGATTGAAGAGTATGCTTATCAACAAGACAAATCTACTTAGTATGGAAATTTTTAGCATTGTTATTTACTATTTACATATACATTAAGTATCCATTTCTACATACCAATCAACAAAAATCAGTTGGGACATTTTTGAACATGATCCATAAAATATGTGAATAGCAAAGGATCTGTGATTCTTTTTTTTCAGAGTTGGGAAATCCCTCCCCAAATACAGATGAGAACCACTGTTAAGACTTAGTAAATAAATCCTATGGAATTAACTGAGACATGCAGAAGTTAAGTGACTTGTCCAGGATCACATACCTAGTAATTGTCAGAGGCAGAATTCGAACCCACATTTTTTGGGGGCTCAAAGTGTACCTCTACATTTTATAATCAAATGTATTTTAAAATAAGCATTGTCAATTTAAAAGAGCAGCGAATGGACTTGTGGCCATAAGAATTGGATTTGAATCCTAACTCGTATTCTTGATAGTTGAATGATCTTGGGAAAGATTCTTCATTTCTCTAGACCTTTATTTCCCCATTTATAAAATAAGGACATTAGATTAAGTAAACTCCAAGATTTCTTCCTGCTTTGATAGTCTGTGACAAAATAAATAACATTTCATCACTCCTGAGTCTCTTGATGACTTAACCAGTCTCCTACAGTATACAACAGCTTTCAGCATGATTCTGCAACTGGAAATACACAGGGTTACCCCAGTAACTAGCAGTAGGTCCCATCTATTTCAGATTATACTGATCTGTATCTCCATATTCTATATAGACTACAAGCAGGAAGGATCTTCTAATTTTACCAAAACAAGATGCATCTGACGGTTTGGTCAAATGAAAGGGCAGAGTGTGTATGAATAATGTGATGTCTCTGGAAGCTCAGGGAACCTGGATTATTCTGGTTTCAAGATATGTCTTAGGTCCCTTATTATAGCAAAAGATTCATATATTATTTGACAATGTCAAAGTCACTTAAAACATATTACCAATTGATGAAATGGAAATAAGCTTATATATTCAATAAATTCAAACACAAAATATTTTCAGCCTGGAAATCCAAAGACTGGGGTTCCAGGTCAAGGTCAATTACTTACCCTCCATATGAGTGTGAGGAAATACTTAATCTCTTTGAGCTTCAGGTTCATTGTCTATACAATGGACATAATAATACTTTTTGTACTTACCTCTCAGGCTAGTTGTATGTAAAACCCTTATCAGCCATAAAGTGTTATATAAATACATTATGGTCATCATCTTTTTCTTCATCATGATTAAACCTGGCTTCCAGCTTTAGGTCTAATCAAACAGATTTTTTTCCCCTGGTTCTCACATGACACTCCATTCCTGTCTTTGTGCCTTTGAAAAGGTTATCACATCATTCCTGGAATGTTAATCTCTTTTCAGCTCTACCTCTTAGAATTCGAAGTTGTCCTTCAAAGTTTAGATCTGAGTTGCCCTGTTGCCCAGATGCTTATGTTTCCCTCTAAACTACACCATAATTATTTTGTCTGTGCTTTGTATATATATTATATGCTATCTCTTCATATATGACATACACTCTTTGAGAGATTGTTTCATTTTTTGCCTCTAGATCCTCAGTATTTAGTATAGTCTTCTCAACAATAGATGACATTTAATAACTGGCAGTTTACAATTTGATTATTATTTTTATGCTACCATTATCTAATTGTAAGTGGCAATCTGTTGTAGGGCACAGAGAGCAGGCCTTGGAGCTAGGAAGACATGAATTCAAGCCCCACCTCTGAGGCATTCTGGCTGTTTGATCTTGACCAAATTATCTAATCTGTCGGTACTCCACACAACTAACTCTATTATAAGTTTCAGAGAAGATAGAAACCTTTATTAGTAGAGGCAATTTTCTTAACAGGGACTTACATGATTTCAATGTTTGAGCCTTCATCCTTAACCCTATTAATTTGCCATGAGAGGGAGCTCATGAGCTACTTCAGGCACCTGAAGCTTTTCTGTGTTGCTATGATATGTAGTTGAAGACCTCCAGCTGACCACTGCCCAGGCAAGAGGTCCTCACTCTCTTCTCCTTGTCTGGGTGAGGTTTTGAAGACCATTGAGGAATCTTGTCACCCAAAGCCTTTTAGATGGATGCAAAGACTAGTTTTCTGGCTCACTGGAAAAAAAAATGGGAAGAAAATAGGTCTAAGGAGTTTGACCTATGGAATCTGAGGGATTTGTAGATGATAACTCTAATCCCCTCTCTGCTTCTGTGTATCTCTGTATCTTTGGTTCTATGAGTCTCTACCATCAGCTCAATGTTGCTAAGCAAAAAATGTCCTCAAATTTTGAAAGGGAGAATATTGTCTTTCTTTTTTACAAACTGTACATGACAGCCGAACTCAAACTAATATCAATGGCCACTGGGATTTATGTATGCACTTTAAATAATATGATCAATAAAAGTAAAACAATTAGAGAAAATGGAACATATCCTTGCTGACTGTCATGGTTTCCCTCCTCAGAGGAAAAAAGGGCAGAATAGTAAGTTAGAGGACTCTTTACTGGCAGCAGGAAAATCTACTTCTCCCATGATGAAAATAGAAGGGACCAGAAGGAGTTGGTGGCTGGATTGATGTCTGTGACTGGCTCTGGCTCTGGCTTTAGGTAGTCTCTTCATTCTCCTGAATCATGCTTGGTTATCACTCTGTACTATGGTTGAATGACCCATGAGTTCTGATAGCCTCACTGCAGCTATGGTACCAAAGCTCCTCTTTAGCTGTCTTATATGATTTCCTGGTGTGTTCCTTTTCTTTTATGATGAAGGCTCAAATTGAATGCTATTTGGGTATTCTGGCTAGTTTATTATCCAGTCCAAGGCCTTTGAAACCTGTGGAATTCTGGGACGTCTTTCTAGCCAGAAGAGATTATCTTCCTCAGTTCTAAGATTTCATGTAATATCTGTGAACATGTTTGTAACTAATTAAGTACTCTTAAGTCTCCAGGAAAATAGAATCACTAGGCCTTAGTATTCATTTCAATAAATGGCCTGCCTTTGGAGGTAGTAAATTCCACTCTATCAGAGGTTTTCAAGTAGAGGTTGGATGAACATTGGTGATACTGTATAAGGGATCTCTTGGTTGGCCCAGATGACCTCTAAGGCCCCTTTTAGCTCTGAGATTCAGTGAATCTTTGAAAATTTTTGTCAACTTGTTTTTATGTGTCTATCTCCAGCACAATTGGCAGGATGCTGGTCATATGGTGAAATCAAGTAATAACAGATAATGACCATGAATTTGATAAACATGATATATTAAAAGACCCAGAAGATACCCTCCAGGATGCTGGATGGAAACTCTTTGGATGATTTCTAGAGAGACATGAAAAAGAATAACACATGTTGACAATTGTAGATGAGTAACAATTTGTGTCATTGAAAGTACACTCAGAGTTCAGAGCCATGATGACAGAGAAAAGACAGAGACTTGCTTGAGCTCTCCCCCAAACCCAGCCAAATAACATTATATAACACCTCAAAGAAATACCAAAACACAAATGCTAAAGTGACAAAACCTGTGAAAGAATGGAGTGAAACAATTTCCCAGCCCAAGAAAACTTAGAAGTTCAGCAGGAAAGGTTTATGGCATCAGGGAGAGAGTGGAGCACAGTCCAGTGCATGCAGCACCCCAGCAAACTGCAGTAGGCCTTGGGGGTGACTGAATCAGTGGTGGGGTAAATTATCCGACATAAAAGAGTCACCAAAGAACTTTTATAGTGGAGGGAAAGATGTGGGTGTGACAGTAGCATGTGAACCTTAGTCATCAGAATTGGCTCAAAGAAGGAATAACATAAGCTTAGTTGGGTATAGAAATGTATATTACTATAGAGAAAAGTCAGAAGAAAGAGTGATAAGAAAAGGTGGAGGAGGCTGATAGAAGGGAGGGTGGATTGAAGGAGGCAGTGGTCAGAAGCAAAACACTTTCTGAGAATGGACAGGGTGAAAGGATAAAAAGACTAAGATAAACAGAGGAAATAAGATGGAGGGAAATACATAGAAATAATTGCTATGAAAAAAATTATAGCAAATTTCTCTAGTCAAGACCTCATTTCTCAAATAAGTAAAAAAACTGAGTTAAATTTAAAGAAATAAAAGCCATTCCTCAATTGATAAATGGGCTATGAACAGACAGTTTTCAAGTGAAGAAATCAAAGCTATCTATAGTCATATGAAAAAATGCTCTAAGGGCGGCTAGGTGGTGCAGTGGATAGAGCACTGGCCCTGAAGTCAGAGTACCTGAGTTCAAATCTGGCCTCAGACCAAACACTTGACACTTACTAGCTGTATGACCCTGGGCAAGTCACTTAATCCCAACTGCTTAAAACAAACAAACAAACAAAAAAATGCTCTAAATCACTATTGATTAGAAAAATACAAATTAAAACAACTCTGAGCTACCACCACACACCTATCAGACTGACTAATTTGACAGAAAGGGGAAATGACAAATGTTGGAGGGAATGTGGGAAAATTGAGACACAATGCACTGTTGGTGAAGTTGTATACTGATTCACCCATTTTGGAGAGCAATTTGGAACTATGCCCAAAAGGCTATAAAAACACGTGAACTTATTTTTACCAAGTAATACCACTACTGAGTCTGTATCTGAAAGAGATAAAAAACAAAAAGGAAAAGTTTTGTATGTACAAACATATTTACAAGCAGCTCTTTTAGTGGTGGCGAAGAATTAGAAATTGAGGGAATTTCCATCAATAGGAGAGTATCTGAACAAGTTGTTGTTTATGATTATGATGGAATACTATTGTGCTATAAGAAATGATGAGCAGGATTCTCTCATAAAAACCTGGAAAGACTTACATGAATTAATGCAAAGTGAAAAGAGCAGAGCTAGGAGACCATTGCATATAGTAATAGCAATATTGTATGATGATCAACTGTGAATGACTTACATATTCTCAGCAATACAATGATCCAAGACAGTACTGAGGGGCTTATAATGAAAAATGCTATCTATCTCCAGAGAAAGAACAGGTGGAGTTTGAATATTTTTTCTTTACTTTCTTTTTCTTTTTTAGTCTTTGTTTTCTTTCACAACGTGAGTAACATGGAAATATGTCTTGCATGATTGTGCGTGTTTAATCCATATCAAATTTCTTGTCTTCTCAGGGGGGAGGGAAAAGAGTGAGGGAAAGAATTTAAAAATCAAAAATTTTATAAATCAAATGTTCAAATTATTTTTACCTGTAATTGGAGAAAATAAAATATTAAATTAAAAAAAGAAAGTACACTTATTAGTGAGATCATTGATTCATTGAAGCATTGAATCATTAAAAAGCTGTGCCAAACTCTGAAAAGGATTTGAAAGAAAACCAAATACAAGATTTAGCCCTGCTTTCAATAATCTTACATTAGGAAGCAACAGTAACAACAGCAGCAGCAACAACATCAACAACAAGATTTCATATTTATGCAGTGCTTTAAAGTTTGCAAAATATTTTAATGATTTAAGACTTCGGGTGATTAAGTGTAAACATCACTTGTGTAGAAAATTTGTTTTCTATGAGTTTAAAGACAAGAAGGGATGAGAATGGGGCTTTGCCCCAGGCACTAACATGGGAGCATTCCTCTCTAGGAGAATTTACTTCCTGTAAATATCATCTCTCTGCTTCATTTTGTAGTCCCACGATAGTGCTCAAAGCATAATTATGTACAGTTTGGCTAAATTTTATTAAAGAATTTTATCAAGTCATGCTGTTCTTTTGGAAAAGATAGAAAGATGTGGGCTAGCATATGACATAACTAGATGCATTAAAAACTGGTTGAATATCTTGAAACAGAGAGTAGTCATTAATGGTAAAATATCAACTTAGGAAAAGGGCTTCAGTCCAGTGTCCCAGGATATGGTCCTTTGCTCAATACTATTAAACATGTTTATCATTCATTTGAATACAGGCACAGGTGATATGCTTATCAAGTTTGAAGATGACAAAACACTGGGAAGGATCCCTAACATGTTGAATGACAGAGTTAGGATGCAAACATTTCAAGTGATTAGAACATAACATATAATGAGATGAAATTTCAGAGGTTCTGTGCTTGAATTCAAACAACTTCCCATGTACAATGTAAGGAAGTGTGGCTAGAAAGCACTTCATTTGAAAAAAGGGTTTGGGTGTTTCATTCCACTATAAAATCAATCTGAATTTACAGAATAATATGATGGGATGGCCTAAAGAGCTAATGCGATCATGGTCTGCATTAAAAGACATTTTGTCAAGAACTAGTGAGATGATGATCCTTCTATTGTATGCTCAGCTAGACCATGCCTAGAATACTGTGTTCTGAGTGCCATATTTTAATGTACTACCCTGCTTTGGCCTCCCCTCATTCCAACTCAAATTGCAAACTGATTTCCCCATGTGAGAATTGCCTCGAAGTACTTTGTGTGTCTACATTCTAAAAAATCTCTCTCTACATATCTATGTATCTATATCTATATCTATATCTATATCTATATCTATATCTATATCTATATCTATATCTATATCTAATCTAATCTATATCTATATCCACATGGTATAAATTGTCAAAATATTATACATATATAAAATTTTATATTAAATAAACATTTGCTTTGAGTTAATTGTATCTTCTGGCTGACTACTAAAGGAAAGAATATTAGTGAGGGCTTTTGAATTGCTTTTAGTAGTCAGCCAGAAGACACAGTTGACTCAAAGCAAATATGTTTATTGACATGTAGTAAGAAACCAAGAAACCCAAATCTGATATAAATTCTGAACTTGCATCTGTGGGGAGAGTAATTACAAATGGAGTTCACAGTTAGGGAGGCATAGCTGTGAGAAGCAAGCTGACTACTAAGTGAAGTAGCTTGCCAACTTGCCAAGCACATGTTCTATACCCAGTGGCAAAGGTCAAAGAAGGACTAGAAACACATCGGAGTTTTACAGTATTGGAGATGTGAGTTGCCTTAGTCACATGTATTCTTGCAATATTTCTTGAGCTTTAAGTTCACCTAAAATCCTGACCCAATATGTCATTTTACACTTTTGGAAAGAGTCGAAATTCTTAAAGTAGAATCAGTGCAATCTTTATGCTTCTTCCCTTGGGGTTTCAGCTCTGAGGCCTGCCATCTCCTCAATACTAGGGTCCTGAATACTATTTGATTCTGCATCTGAACTCTCTGCTCTACTAGATGCTGTTCCACACTTTTCCTGTAAGTTGCCACCATTGCCAGTATGGCAGGGGAGAGAAAACCCATCACTTCTTGATGCATTCTCCAAGAAGTATAAAAAAAAGGATGAAGAAAAACTTTGTCCTGAAGCTTGAATGATTTAGAATGTGACTAGTTTGCTTTTTTTTTTTAGATTGCCTTCATTTAATAGCCAGTAATTTATAGGTCTATCAGGTTAATTGAGGAGTTTCTTCACTCTGTTATTGAGCTGTTTAAGGAACTCTTCATTTTGTCATCCATCTCCTTCACATCAAAGAGAACATTGAGTTACATGATCACTTTTTTTTGAGGGAATTCCTATTTAGTTACCAATTAGACTATTTAGTTAATGAGGTCTTTCTAATTCCAAGATACTGTCATGTTGGAATTTGAAATATTTAAGAAAATGTATACATTTTGTAATCTCTAGGAACCTCTTGTTTATCAGTGGACATAATAATTTATGTCATTATATAGGATTTGCAGAATAGTTTTCTATTTTTTAATGGCTATAGAGGTTTATAATTATTAATTCTTTGTTTTTATTTCATATTGTTAGTCCTACTTCTGTGTTATTTGATGCCATTTCAGTGGTCAGAAATGCACTATCCATTTATTACATTATTACTGTGGGAAAACATGCTTAATTTTACTTTGATCTTTGTAACACAGCTTCAAAGAACGAATTGTTAAAAAAATCAGGGGTTCTATATGTAGATATGGACCTCATACATACTCCACTTATGGCTAGATACATGCTATCTATTTACAAAGCCAATGATAAGGCCAATGTATTTTGTAGATAGCAACAGAAGCAATTGATGCTTTACATAAGATAGAAAATCTCCAAAGTAAATCCTGCAGCTGGAAGGAAAGAAATGTCATGTTGAATTACTATGCTTTCTTTAACACTGGAATTACCAACCTGATATGCAAGCTAGAAACAATCAACCAAAAAGCATTTATTAAGAGCTGATTGTGTGAAAGAATTAAAATCGTGAAATGTTTTGGTTAATTTTGTAGTTCAGAGTTTTGGCACAAAAGAATGCTAGACAACAAACACATTAAGAATTTTTCATTTAAAGGAATCTGGAACATTGTAATGAATATTCTTTGATTATGGCCATTAGGAAATAGATCTTCCTATCCCCAAGGAATTGTGAAATCTTTACCTCTCTGAACTCACTGAACTCTCTCTGAATCTCTAAGACAAAATTCTTTTTGCCTGTTATTGCACTTGTTTGTATATACACTAAAATATTACTTCCATGAGAGAAGAGATTAAACCACTCCAGAAGAATATAAGTTCCTTGAGACCAGGAACTGTTTTTCGTTTTGTCCTTATATCTCCAGAGGTTGGCATGTATACCTTGCATACAATAAATACATGCTTAATTGAATCATAATCATAATTGTGGTATATGATTGTGACGGAATATTACTGTGCTATAAGAAATGAGGAGCTGAAAGATTTTAGAAAAAACTGGAAAGACAATGCATGAAATTAATAAAGGGTGAAATGAGCATAAGCAATATTGTTTTAAGAACAACTTTGAGCTAATAAGTTATTTTGTTTATTATAAATGCCCGAATTAACTACAAAAGACATATGAAGATGCTGTCTGCATCCAGAGAAAGAAATGATAAATATAAGTATGTATAGAATGAGTTTACATATATGTGTGTGTATACATATATACACACATATGTGTGTGTGTGTGTGTGTGTGTGTGTGTGTGTGTGTACACACACCTATTTGTGTCTAATGGTAGCCATCTGTAGATCGGGGGGAGGGAAGAAAAAAGAATTTACATGATAATTTTCTTGTATATTTGAAAGAAATAGCAAGTTGTGCATATTAGAATACAGCTTTATGTACAATAATCTTTTTTTTTTTATTATACTATGTTCTGGAAATGTTTGTTCTGTTCCATAAATCTTTTTAAAAAAGAATCATAAATGTTTTTTTGAGCCTTGTTCTCTAGGGTAAAGTAACAACAATGGCAGCAACAATAACAATGACAACAATTATCTATGTATATATGTGTACACACATATATATTCAAATGATTAACCAATAAGCATTTATGCTAGGCTGTATTCTAGATGCTAGATACGATTGCATATGTGTGATATAGTCACTGCCCTCAAGGTGTTTACTTGGGATATACAATATGTTAACAGATAAATAGGTACAGGATATGTTAAAAATAAATACACAATGAGTTGGATTTGGGGGAAGTAACAACTGAAGAATTAGGAAAAACTCTTTGAGAGGAGGTATCATTTGACCTGCTCCTTGAAGGGACCTAGGGCTTCCAAAATGCAGAGGTAAAGAGGGAGGGCATTCTTGGTATGGGATAACCTTTTCAAATTCATTCATATGGGAGACAGCATGTCATGTACAGGTTATGTAGCAAGTAGGTACATTTGCCAAACACAGAGTATTTTCAGATAACTTGCGTAAGCATATTGGAAAAGTAGGTTGGAACTTTTTTTTTTTTTTGAGACTGGGTCTCTCTAGCTTGCCTGAGTTGGAAATATATGGGCTGATTTCACAAATGATTGGCATGAGAGCTTTGACCTGTTTCCTTTTCTACCTGGGTTGGATCATCCCTACTTACTTGCAATGGAAAATGTTGTGACAATTAGCTATGAGATTGAAAGGCATCATGGACCTTGCTAGACTTTTTTTTTTTTTTCGGGAGACACCTGAGTTTGAATTCTGTCTCTGAGAATTTTAAGTTGTATGACCATGGACAAGTCCCTCAACCTTTCTAATTCTGTGGTACCTACTTCACTCAATTGCTATGAAGATTAAAAATCATTATAAGAGTACCAGAATTCGAGTCAAAAGACTCCCAGAACTGCTGTTTTCTGCTGTGTGACCTGATTACTATCTGTGTAACCTAGAGTGAATTACTTAACCTTTCTGGGTTTCAGTTACCTCCTCTGTAAAATGAGGGAATAAGGTCCCTTTCAATTCTAAACCTAGGATCCTAAATGTCAGCTATAATTTTTAAAAATAAAAGTTTAAAAAGAAAAAAAAATTAATAAATTTATTATTTATACTTTTCCACTGTGGCCATTAGCTAGAGCTCATTTTTCATTTCCATCATGTCTATAGTGTAAATCAAGGAATATTTGTATACACAAGGGAAGGGAGACAGAATTGTAGAGGATCTGAGCAGCACAGACTCACAAACCTGGAGGCTAAGAGAATTGTGAAAGGCAGATGTGGAAAATCCCTAGCTATAGTGAAAAATGCTCATAGCAGAATATAAATGAGACGCCTAGAACATTACCAGAGACCTAAAAATAATATAGTCTAAAAATTAAAAGAAGACCAAAGTTTTATGTGTAATGATTTGAAATGAAGATGCTCATAGGAATATTAGCTGAAGAAATCAAGAAAGGAAGAGCAAAATGACAGAAATTTTAAACTCTATTAAGGTCTGACGTGGAAACACTGGCTAAAATGTGATGATGTGGGCTGCCGGATGAAGGCTAGATGATAGGTCTGACTCAACCTTTATGCCATGGCTTATTCACAATTTTGTGTCACTCTGGCCAGCACACTGTTGATGCTGGAAATGTGTACTTCCAGGGACTACAGAAAGCATCAGTACTTCCATGTATTATTATTATTATTTATCTCAATCTTTCTTTCTCTTTCTTGAAGGGGAAAAGCCTTTTCCCTGCTCTTGCTTTATCTTAGATTTGTCTCTCTTTTTAGTCATATTTTTCTTTCTTCCCAATGTCTGTGTAGTCCACTGTCGATTAAAGCTTTTCACATTGAACTGGATACAGACCGTATTTTCTCCTCAATTCTGTCTATGACCAGTGTTATTACTTTTATTTTTTCCTTTCAAAAACACATTATTTTAGAGGTTGGGATCTGTCTTCTGGAGTGGTCTATGCATTGCTTTATTCTATGAGGGGAATATGCTCTTTTTGAAATAAGATCAGGAAAGATAGGCACACTGGTTCACTGTTGGTGGAACTGTGAATTGATCCAAACATTCTAGAAAGCAATTTGGAATTATGCAAAGGAAGAAACAAAAATATTCATATTCTTTGATCCAGAGATCCCACTGATAGACATATACTCTAGATCAAAGGCAGAAAGAAAAGTCCCTATAAATAAAAAATTCATAGTGGCACTTTTTTGTGGTAGCAAACAAAACAAAACTAGAAACAAAGCAGGATCTCATCAATCATGGAATAACTAAATAAATCGTGGGCCATGAACATAATGGAATTTTACTGGGTTCCAAGAAAAAAAATAGCTACAAAGAATTTAGAGAAGCATAAGGAAATTTGCAGGAACTGATAACCGAGTTAAAATAAGAAGAACCAGAAAAATGAAACACACAATGATTATGACAATGTAAATGGAAAGAATAAAAAGAGAAACTAAATGCTTGTAATTTTAACGACCAAGCTGGGTCTTGGATAAGAAAATGTAGTTCCCTTAGTTCTTTGCAGAGGTGGGGGAATATGTATATGGAACACTGTACACACTATCAGACTCAGTTGATTGTTGGTTAGTTTTATTTAATTCTGATTGAGTGATTTGCCTAACTCTGTTTCATGACCTAAGTGATATTATACAACTTGTTACCTGACTTTTGGTGCATAAGAGACATAAAAGAAAGACTGGTTGAAGAGAAACCTGTGGAGAATTACATTAGCTGTCAGTTATAAAGACTTATAAATGGAACAATTACTTAAATTGAAGTTCTCATAAGTCAGACTATGGAAAGAGACTCACAGGAGATGGTGAGCTCCTCGAGAACAGGGATTATTGTAGGTTTTTCCCCCTTTATTTACATTCCCAGTTCTTAGCACACTGTCTGGCACATGTTCTCATTGCTGTTGTTCCGTCATTTCAGTCGTATTGGACTTCTTGTGACCCCATGTGGGGTTCTCTTGGTAAAGTTACTGGAGTGGTTTGCCATTTTGTTCTCCAGCTCATTTTACAGGTGAGGAAACTGAGGTAAACAAGATTAAGTGACTTGCCCAGGGGCATATAGCTAGTAAGTATTTGAGGCACTGGCACATAGTGGTGCTTAATAAATGCCAGTTGATTGACTTTTGATTGTAAGTTAACCTGAAATCCTAGAGCTGGGAACTAACTTGAAGATAAAGATTCAGGTTGAACTGTGTCCAAAGAGCTACAAAACTGTGCATACCCTTTAATCCAACAATACCACTAATAGGTCTGTATCTCAACGAAATCATAAAAAAAATAGAAGGACCCACATGTACCAAAATATTTATAGCAGCTTTTTTTTTTTGTGGTGGCAACATGTTAGAAATTGAGCAGATGCCCATTAATTAGGGAATGGCTAGGCAAATTGTGTGCATGAATGTAATTGAATACTATTGTTCTACAAGAAATGATGAACAGGTGGATTTCAGAAAAACCTGGAGTTACATGAACTGATGCTGAATAAAGTGAGCAGAACCAGGAGAAACTTGTACATAGCAATAGCAACATTGTGTTATGATTAACTATTACAGGCTTAGCTTTTCTCAGCAATACAATGATCCCAGACAATTCTGAAAGACCTGTGATGGAAAATGCTAAACACATCCAGAGAAAGAACTATGGAGTCTGAATGCAGATCAAATTATACTATTTTAACTTCTTTTGTTTTTTCTTTCTCATGTTTTTTTCCTTTTGTTATGATTCTTCTTTCACAACATGACTAATGTGGAAATATGTTCAACATGATTGCACATGTATATAACCTATATAAAATTGCTTGTTGTCTTGGGAAGGGAGGGAGGGAGAAAAATATGAAACTCAAAATTTTACGGAAATAAATGTTGAAAACTATCTTTACATGTAATTGCTAAAAAATGATATTAAGAAAAAAAAAGATTCAGGTTGAGTTAAAAAGGAACAATGCAATCAAATATGATGATAAGACCAGTAAAGTATTTGAAGACAGGAAGTATGGGATTTGTTCATAATTAGTTATAAATGTATCTTAGTTTTTGCTTGGTTTATAAGCTTAATTTAGCATGTATCACCTTTGACATAGTGCTTGGTAATGTTATTAGCATCTCCCTCTTTTAAAGAAACTTTGCATGAGTATTTAATACTTGTAGATGATACAGTTGCATAACACATGTCTTGTAGGGCTGTGGCTTGGAGTCACTGCTGTAGGATACTGTATCTTTGCCAGTCACCAGGTAATGCCTTTACTTAAATTAGCTCATTGAGAACTCAGCAGGCCTGACTGGATTTCCACCAGGATTAAACCCTGACTCCAGCCACTTCTTAGTTTAGAGGTTCAAATTTAAAAATCTAGCCTTATAGAATTCACTTATTTGAAATAGAGACTAAAAGCTTTGTTATTATTCATTCATTTCAGTCATATCTGATTTCATGACCCCATTTGGGATTTTCTAGGCAAAGGTACTGGAATGTTTTGCCATTTCCTTCTCCAGCCCATTTTACAGATGAAGAAACTGAGACAAACAAGGTTAAGTGACTTGCCCATGCACAAAAAAACCTATTACATTAGAGGGAAAGAAGGGAAGGGAGTGAGCATTATTTTACTTTCATCACTTTTGGCTCAAACAGGGATTAACATACAAATTCAGTTGGCTGTAGAAATCTGTCTTACTCTATAGGGAAGTAGGAGGAGAAAGGGGAAAGAAAAGGAAGGGGAGTAGATAGAAAGGAGGACAGATTGAAGAATGTAGTGGTGAGAATCAAAATACTGGTGAGGGGAGAAAGGGTGAAAAGAGATAGAAAAATATAAATTGGGGGGAGTAAAGTGGGATGGACAGAAAGATGCAGTTAACAATCATAACATGAACATGAATGGGATGAAATCTATAAAACAGAAGTGGATGGCACAGTGGATTAAAAACCAGAATCCTACAATATGTTGTTTACAAGAAACACATTAGAAGCAGAGGGATACACACAGAATAAAGGTAAAAGGCTGGAGAAGAATATATTATGCTTCATCTGAGGTTAAAAAAAAGGTAGCAATACTGATCTCAGACAAAGCAGAAATAGATCTAATTAAAAGAGATAAGGTAGTAAGCTACATCTTGCTAAAAGGTACCATAGACAGTGAAGTAATATCAAATTACAACACTAATAATTCATTGTTGGTGGAGTTGTGAACTGATCCAACCATTCTGAAGAGCAATTTGGAACTATGCCCAAAGGGCTATAAAACTGTGCATACCCTTTTATCCAGTAATACCACTATTAGGTATGTATCCCGAAGAGATCATAAAAAAATGGAAAAGGACTCACATGCTCAAACATATTTTAGCAGTTCTTTTTGTGGTGGCAAAGAATTGGAAATTGAGGGGATGCCCATCAATTGAAGAATGGTTGAACAATTTGTGGTCTATGAATGTAAAGGAATACTACTATTCTATAAGAAATGATGAGCAGGTGGATTTTAGAAAAAAAAAATAACCCAGAAAGAGTTACATGAATTGATGCTGAGTGAAATGAGCAGAACCAGAGGAACATTGTAAAAGTAATAGCAACACTGTGTGATGATTAACTATGATAGATTTAGCTCTTTTCAGAAATACAATGATCTAACAATTCCAAAAGACTCATGATGGAAAATGCTATCTATATCCAGAGAAAGAACTATGGAGTCTGAATGAAAATCAAAGCATACTACTTTCTCTCTCTTTTCTCTTTCCTGTGTTTTTTCCCCTTTTGTTTTGAGTCTTCTTACACAACATGACTAATGTGGAAATATGTTTAATGTGATTATACATGTATAACCTATATTGGATTGCTTGTTGCCTTGGGCAGGGAGGGAGGGAGAAAAAAAATCTGGAACTCAAAATCTTATAAAAGTGAATGTTGAAATCTCAAAATAAGAATAAATAAATTTAAAGAGAATAACACTAGTGTTGTCATCAGAAAATCTGGGTTCAAATCCTATTTCTACTGGCTCCTAGCTGTGTGAAATTGCCACTTGTAGGTTCAAAGACCTGGAACTAATTAAAGTAATCATAACTAACTCCTTCACTTGACAAATGAGGAAACTGAGACATAAAGATGTGCCTAAGATCATACTGGTAGTAGGTTTCAGAACAAGGATCTGAATGAAGATGCTTTGACTCCAAATATGGTGTTCTTTCTGCCGCATCAAGGTGCCTACCTCTCTAAGCCAGTTTCTTCTAATTTAAAATGAGAATCTCTGGAATAGAAGATATCTGGACTAGAAGATTTTTATGACATTTTTCCCCCCAGCTTTAAATCCTTTGATTCTCTCTGGGTCTTGATTCCCTTTTTTATATATGACCAAGTCTATACAAAGGTTTATAAAGGTTTATACAAAGACCAGGGCTTTTTTGTAATGTCTATTCCAGCACTAATATTCTGTGAATCTCAATGCAGCCTAATGCCTTGATATACAACTATGCTATAAGACCCCCAGATAAGCAAATCTACTGATAGAAAAAACAAGCTGGGGGAAGTATTTTTCAATATAACTTATTCTCACCTCTGTGTTTTTGTATGCTCTTTCTTTGTCCAGAATGCTTCAACAGCCTTTCTTTTCTAAATCTTACCCGCTCTTTCAGGTCCCATTTAAGTTTAACCCACATAATAATCTTAATTCCTATAACAATTAATGTCTGAACTGATTTAACAATTAATTATAGACTGACTGTTATTGTGGAATCCTAAACTAGAGTGTGACCATAGAACCCTAGATTTAGCATGCAAATGGATTTTAGAATATAGGATCATCGATTTAGGGCTATACGCTAACTTAGAGGTCTTCTGGTCTACCAGCTTCATTTCACAGATCAATTGATTCAGTGACCTGTTTTAAGGATAGGGGCAGGTCTCTTGATACGAGAACCTAATACTCTCTCCACCCAACTTTACTCAAGCAAATGGGGACTTATGTCCCCATTAATGAGGAACAGTGCTAGGTACATAGTGGGAGTTTAAGAAATATCCAGGGAATTTATTGATTGATTGATGAGAACCTATGTGTAGTTCTTACATTATAAAACATTTTTTTCAATGTCTTTACTATTTATGAATTTTTAAAAAAAACATTGATACTAAGCATTTTAAAATGTATCATTTTAAAACTTGGAAAAACAGAAAATATTTGAGAATGTGAGATCTATATGAAATACAAAAACTATAGTGTGAATTTCTGGAAATCTATGTATATGAGTATTATTGCACTATTGGAGGGAAGGTTCTTGGGAGCTAGAGAAGAGGAGAAATTATGACTGCTTTAATATACATTCAGCTAAAACATAACATGAATTCTCAGTACCAATTCTTCCCATCCTTCTATATGCAGCCTAAATTTCATCTTTTCCATGAACTCTTCACTGACCAGCCCATTTGGAAACAATCTGGACCTCATCTGAAATCCATGGTATTTTGTTTATGTCACTCATGTGGTACTTAATTCATCTGCCTTGTATCCTTGTTGATTTGTGATTCTGTTTTACCTTTTTGGTTAGATTGTAAGCATCTGAAGGATATGGATGGTATCTTATTCATAACTCTGTTTCCCACAGAGCCTTGCACATTACTCAGAAAAGTACTTGTTTAATGAGGGAATGAAAGTTTTCAGAACCAGAAATGGAAATTCTAGAATTTAGAATCATGGTCCCTCTTCCGGGTGGCTGCTCTGAAGGGCCATTCCATTAATTGAATAAACATTACACAAATATTTGCTGAATGCCTACTCTGTGAGGGACACTTTGGTGGAAACTACAGACATGGTTCTTGTCTTCATTGAGTCCTGAGTTTAGTATGAGATAAGAGAGAAGCACAAATAATCATAACATAGATTGTTATATGATTAAGGTAACAGAAAATGAAAAAAAAAACAAGGTGCTATGGGAGGTATGAGGAAAAGGTCACACTGTCTCAGAGAGTCAATTGTCAGTAAAGATTTTTTTAAGGAATATATCTTCTTTTGCATACATTTCCAACATTCTTTGGCCCTTTGGAGTAGGAAATCTTATAATCTACAGGACTATTTTCCACAGAAGAAAAAATAAGAATAAGGCCTATCATCCCTTGCATCTCAGATGTACAGAAGAAGACAAGTTTTCACAATATACCCCTACCATGAAGGTTTTGTTTCTTATTATAAAGGATGAATACTTCTTTCTACAAATTCCACAGTCTTAATAACTATACAAGAGTCTAACTTCACCGATCATGGGACTCTATACTCTCAGTACAAGTAAAAATCAGATCTAGGGACCTGGATTAATCCTAGGAAGGTGTTGCCACTCATACTTGGCCAGTTTTGTGTATATCAGATAAACCAAAATATGATCAGTGAAAATAAGGGTTCTCATAAGAGGAAGAGATGAGGAAAGGCTCATAATTCTCCAGCTATTTCCAAACTCTTGTCCTTGGTTGCAAGAACTAAATAAAAATGGCAGGGTGTGGTGCTCCTATCCCTTGTGCCCTTCTTTCCTCCTGCATGGAAATAGTTAATGATCAGCAGCTGGGCTTGTTGCAGCACTAGGGGAAACAGATTTCTCAGTATGACTCTAGTTACTGGATGTTAGATGCTCGTAAAGTGCTCTTTCTGAACGAAAAGGTAATTACAGCATTTAATAGCAACTCCAGTAAGTGTGTTTTATAAAACTTTATTTTCTTTTCTTCAGCTAATAGAAATACACCCATACACAAATCCAGATCCTTCACTGATCCACGCTGCCTTTGGATACAGTATCTAAAGTAATAATCCCTTGAGGAATACTTCAGAGCAAAAAACAAAACAAAGCATAAGAAAAACACAAGCAAGCAAAAAGACACCTGTTAGTTACTCTTGTTCCAAAGATTCAGTTCTTCTGGATGGCAGCTCAGGACATTCTCTGGATTTTTGACCGGACAGGACAGCTTAGTTATCTGTCCCTTGCAGCCATCCAATTGTACCTCTGAAAATACTTGTCAAATTCCTAAGTCTAAGGTTTTGTTGCAAAAAGAAAAAAAAAGAATTTAGCATGAGCTGAAACTATCATAGCTTTAGTGCTGAATTGGGAGACAGAAATCCATGACTATGTCCCTCCCCAGACTACTTACTCAGTGACCTCCAATAAGAAAGTAATTCAGCATCTTTGAGTTTTTAATTCTTTCTATTAGTTAAATTAGACTAATAATAGGCACCTCCTCCTTGACTCAGAAGGATGATAAGAAAATTAAATTCAGAAAAGCATTTTGATATCCTCACAGAAAGGCACTCTATGAAAAGCTGGTTCTATTATCTTTCCCTATCCAATGCTTCTCCATTAGAAGATTTTTAATTGATTTAAATTCAATTAAAAAATTTACAATGTTCAAGACACTGTGTTTAATACTGAGATGTTGAGATGATGAAGTCTTTGACCTCAATTAGCTTTCAGTGTAAAAGTGGTGAGGGGCTGAGCTGGGTCAGGGCAGGGCATGGGAGCTAGATATGACATAAATGTAAATTTGAATGAAGCAATGTAGAATATGATAGAGGCAGAACAGAGATCCAGGCAAAGTGTTAAGGAAAATTTAAGGATGGGACAGATCACTTTCATTGGAGGTGGTGGTTGTTCAGTCTTTTCAGTCATGTCAGGCTCTTCATGACCCCATTTAGGATTTTCTTGTCAAAAATACTGGAGTGGCTTTTCCATTTTCTTATCCAGCTCATTTCACAGATGAGGAAACTGAGGCAAACACAGTTAACTGTCTTGCCTATGATCAAAGAGCTAGTAAATTTCTGAGGCTGGATTTGAACTCAAGTCTTCCTGACTCTAGGGCCAGAGTTCTATTTAGCACCATGTAGTGGCCTTCATTGGGACAGGGAGGAAGATAAAGAAAGGGAAGTATTTCCCTCAGTGTATTTGGAGGGGAAGGGTGCTGAGTCCATTTCAGTAATGGGGAACTTCACAGAAGGTTAGCTGAGAATAGAGGACTGCAGTAGAATATTGAATCTTTTAAGGGAAATAATATATATTTTAGAATCAGAAAACATCTTAGAAATCATATTGCTCATTTTACAAATGAGAAAAGTAAGTCCAAGGAAATGACATGACCTCCCTTAGGTGATCCAAGTAGTAATAGAACCAGATTTTGAATTCAGGTTCTCTGATTCAAATAATGTCCTCTTTTCTTGAATCTCTATCCTATTTATATTTGTATTTTAGCCCACAATAATCTTTCCCTTCTCCAACTCTTTTTGTAATTATTGTTTTGTTCATTAATTGATGTATCTATGTCTTCTTCCCCCCAACACATTATAAACTCCTTGAGGGTAGAAACCAGAATATCACTCTTTTATATCCTCTATAGTATCTAGTGTCACATTATGCCCATTGTAGAATTCATGTATCTGTAGAAGAAACTACCCTCAGAGCAAGGGATACTAAGAATATATCGGAGAATTTTGACAAAGTGTGAACAACTGCATACTTCAGAGGCATCAGTTTGCTTGATGTTGAGGATTATATTCCTGGCTTTTTTTTCTTCTTCACAAAGTGTCATGATATTCCTTAGATACTAGTAAGTGTGAAAGAGGAAATACATCTGGGTAGGGTGAAGTAAGAATGGCATATATATTGTTAGAGAATGTAAGCTATTTGAAAGCAGGGAATGTTTCATTTTTTTTAATCTTTTTTTGATCACTTTCATGGGAGGTGGTGGTTGTTCAGTCTTTTCAGTCATGTCAGGCTCTTTGTGACCCCATTTAGGGTTTTCTTGTCAAAGATGCTGGAGTGGCTTACCATTTTCTTATCCAACTCATTTCACAGGTGAGGAAACTGAGGCAAACACAGTTAAATGACTTGCCTATGATCAAAGAGCTGGTAGATTTTTTGATGTTTGATCTTTGTGTGCCTAGGACCTGGCACATTGCCTGATGTATAGTAGGCACTTAAGAAATGCTTGATGAATAAATGAATAAATAAATGACAAAGAGGTAATGTTTGTGATCTATGTTACTTAGTATAAAGAACTATAGTTTGCATGTGAGGGAGAAAGAGGTGAAGAGAGGAGGAGGAAAAGGAGGAGGAGGGGAAGGAAAAGAAAGAATAGTATCATGAATGAGAATCATTTGAATATGTGTGTATGGGGGGGTATTGTTGGAAGCTTGGGAACCTAAGTGGTTTGAGCTTTGAAGTGGAGAGAAGAGAGGAAGAGGTGGAAGTAGAAGAGAAGAAAGAGGAGGTTAATGACAGAAAATGAATCTTTGGAGAAGAAAATAAGAGAGTTATAGGGAGACAAAGGTAGAGGCTGAGAGAGGAATTAGGTTAGGAGAGTGATTTGTGAGTTAAAGGAGGAGATTCAATGTGAGTTATAAATTTAATCGGTGATCTTTGCAGGTGCCCAGAGATTTGCTATGAGTATACTTGCGCTGTTTGGTTGAACTTTATTCGGTGTTTTAGTGACCACCCCCTCAACTTGAACAAGGCAGCACCATAAAGTGGAAAGAGCTGAATTTGGCATCAGAGAATATAGGTTCAGTTCCTACCTCTGTCACTCTATAACCTGTATAACATTGGTTTGGTCACTTAACCTCTCTAGGTATCAGTATCCTCATTTGCAAAATGTGCTTTTTGGATGAGATGCCCTCTAAGGTCCCTTCCATCTTGAAATCTATGATTCCATAATCCTTATTTAATGATACCAGACTTAGGAGGTCTTGATAAGAAATCATGATAACATTTTGTCTGAATAGTGTAATCAACACAGAGGAAGTATATCATGAGGTAGTTGTGGGGTTTGGAAGAGGATTTAAACACAGAACTTTAAGGTGAGAATAGCATGCGAACACATGACTGCTGCCATGGTTACAATCTAGTAGGGAAAGAGAAGAACAAGAATGAAATTAATTCCATACAAAGAGGAGTTAGTTAAGTAAAAAATAAAGGTCCTGGAAAAGAGCAATTAGAAATTTGAGGAGGGGAGAAGAATTTTCACCTGGGGATGTAGAGAATGGGGTATCTGGGAAACTTCTTGTAGAAGTTTTCCTCTGAGCTGAGGAAAAAAAAGACCTCTTTTTAATGTGTATTTCTTTTTCTAAATAATTTCTTTAATGAAATAAGCATTCTTAGTATGTGCCAAACTCTCTACAAATGTGCATTAGGCAGCTAGATGGCAAAGTGGTTGGAATGCCAGACTGGGAGTCAAGAATATCTGAGCTTATTTTATACTAGTTGACCATGGGCCATTCACTGAATCTCTCTCAGCCTCATTGTGAGGATCAAATGAGTTAAGGTTTTGCATAGCTGACAGAGTTACAAAAATGCTAGCTATGATTATAATTTATAATATATTTATGTGAGCATTAATTTTTTTTCCCAGATCCACAACTTCACTGGTGTAAGAAACTCCTTCTAGTGATGCAGATTGGTAATGTACAGTTTGAGGGTGTTTGCCAAGGATACTGAGAGTGTGATTTGCCTGTGCCCACAATGCCACTATGTGTCAGAGGCAGGATTTATATACAAGTCTTCAGACACTAATATTGTCCCTCTATCCTTTATGCTACACTGGCTTTTATGTGTATCTATGACATGTGTATATCTACTTTTATACGTGTCTACTTATGTCCTACTTAGATACCTTACTGTGCTATGAAGGCAAGCCTGGGTTGGTGAAATTATGTGAACAGAGTGGACTCTTTGACAACTGTTACCAATTAGAAAGGCTCTTGACTTAGTATTTAGATTTTTGTACTTAGAATGAATCTTAGAAGCCATAGAGTCCAAACCCCTCATTCTACAATTGAGGGAAGTTAAGAGGCCTGAGATATACATATACACACACACATATACACACATACTCATATAGAATATATACATACATATACAAGCAAATATATATATGGACTAGATCAGTCTATTATATAAATTTTATACATACACACACACACACACACACGTGGCCTGAGGCCACACAGGATTCATATCAGACTTGAATCGAGGTCCTGTAACCTCAGAGTCAATGACTTTCCCATTGCACCATGCAGACTTGCAAGATCAGCATTTGGTAAGTTTGGATAGACTTGTTACCAGATTGTTTTCAAGTTTTTGTCCGTAAGGGTTCTAGGTGTTGTAGTGGATAGAGGGCTGGGTCTGGAGTAAAGAAGACCTGAGTTCAAATTCAGCCTCAGATATTTCCTGGCTATGTGACCATGGACAAGTCCCTTGACCTTTATTTGCCTCAGTTTCCTCAACTGAAAAATAGGGATAATAATAGCAGCTACCTTGCAATATTGTGAGGATCAACTGAGATACCACTTATAAAATTCTTACCATAGTGCCTGAGGCTGTCTCCATGGCCATGTCCGTTTCCGTATCCTTCTCCTTCTCTACAAAGTTTTTGGGAGATGTGCCAATGGGGGGATCACCTACACCAAAGAAATCACAATCCTGAAAGCATCACAGTATAAGTAAACATATATGTATGTGAGACTGTGATATCATAACTACCAAATATCCAGCTGGTCATCTTCTTGCATGTTTGTTTGTGTTATAGGATTATAAGGCTGACATCTAGAGCCTGAGGCTTCATTAGTGGCCATCTAGTCAAACCACCATTTTTTTTAATAGGTGAGGGGACTGAGGCCCAAAGAGATTGAGTCTCTCTCTCATTCTGTATTTCCATATGACTGCTCTCCTTACTGTCTCCTTTTTCCATGTCATACTAGTTCATTACTTGGTGCAGTCTTCTCTGGCTGTTTGGGCACATAGCTTGGTCTCTTCTGAAGTATGTGCAATTCCCTACATAAATGTGGTTCTTAGTTGACCTGTAATTGTTGTTCTGTCATTTCAGTCATTATTAACTCTCCATGACCCCATTTTGGGGCTTTCTTTGGCAAGGTTACTAGAATAGTTTGCCATTTCCTTCTCCAGCTCATTTAAAGATGAGGAAACAGAGGCAAACAGGGTTCAATGACCTGCCCAGGGTCACACAGCTAATAAAGGTCTGAGGCTGGTTTTGAACTCAAGAAGATGAATCTTCCTGATTCCAAACCCAGTGCTCTAACCATTGTACCAATATAGTTACTTCCTTTCAAGTCCACAATGAGTCTTTATGCTCTTTAAATGCCATTAAGTGCCATTTCTGGCACTTCTGTATCTTCTACAGAGCCTATAATACTAGGTACATACCCATCACTCAGTAAATTGTTATTTATTGATTAAATTTTTTAAAAAAATGAATGTGTATATCACTAGGTAGTGATGTAATTTCACTGGAAATGTGACTTCTGAATTTGCCACTGTTTTTCATATTTAAGTCTGATTCAGAGTAGCTTTACAAAACTCATTCTCAAGGTATTTTTTTTTCCAACAAAATCTCTCCTTAAGATAGACACTTCAAAGAAGACTGAATTCTTCTGAATATTCTGGACCACAGAAACAAAGTTCCAGTATTTTGCCTGTTTACCAGATACTGGCAGTGAAATTTCAACACATAATACGCTACTTAAACAGTTCTTGTCTTGGGATCCTATCAAACCTTTCCACTTTTGCTAAAAAATAAAAACAAAATAAAAGCAAATCATGTCTTCTAATTCTTCTTCACCCCTAAAAGGGAAAATATCATGTTATACTCATTCACTCAATAATAAGATTTCATTAAATTTCTAGTCCAACCCCTTCATTATATAGTGAGGAAACTGAGGACCAAAGACGTGAATTATTTGTTTAGTATAACACAGATAATTATTAGAAGAGCCAGGATTTAGACAGATGTATTCCACATTGCCTATCCACCCTCCACTTCCATTTTGTATACTGTCATTAGAGGGGTTTTTAAAATTATACTAGTGCTTGACTTTAGAATATGTAATTTATAACCAGAATATTTATTTTAAATATTACTTTTTATTTTAATTAAATTTTTTTCATATGGTTCTAATTCTTGTCATTCAAGCTTTTACGGATCTATGATCTTATCAATGTGGAGTTTTTTTTTAGTGCAGGTGAATGAATAAATGAATAAAGAATTTATTAAGTGCTTATTGTATGCAAAGTATGGTGCTAAACTGGGGATACAGATAGAAAAGTATAATAGACCTTTCTCTTAAGTAGTTTAAGTTCAAATTGGGGAGATAATGCATAGGGAAAGTTTCAGCTTCAATTTAGATGGAAAAGTCTCTTAGTCCTTAGGGCATGATGACAAAGCATAGGTTAATGACTTTTTTCAGTGTGATCACTTAATATCACTAATGCTAGGGCTTTAGGGTTAAGGGTCCTAGGCTGTCTCCATTAGAGTCTGAGACGTGGTGGTGGTTTGATTTGCCTGGTACCTACTGGCTCCTATCTCTCCCTCAGGTGCCTTGATGCTTTGGCTAGCCTGGTTGGCCTGTGCTGTGTTTGGCAGTTGATTGGCAGTTGGTGGAGATGTCTGGTCCTTTCTTCACAAGAATTGTTTCTGCAGATGATTGATGGCTGGGAAAGCTAGACTAGAAACAAGTGGTGTTTGGGTTAAAGGCAGGTACAGTCTGGGTTATCACAACTGATCCATGCTTCTTCATACTGTGAATAAATGATTAGAAAAGTATTAAGTAAGTATGTAAGGTACTGTGCTAAGCCCTAGGAATTCAAAAGAAAAAGTTAGATAGTCTTTACTCTTAAGGAGATCATGCTCTAATTGGGGGAGATAACATATAATAGTTCACCTAAAATGACTAGGAAGTCTTTAGGGCTCTATAGCAGGGCTGATGGTCAGACATAAAGCATAAGGTCTCTTGGGTTCTGTGAGATGCTCATATAACAGGACCCTGTCTCTGGAGGGCATTAGAGGAAAGCTTATAGTAAGGTCTAGACAAGGTGGCAGGGCACATGGTAAAGCAGGGTGATGCTACGTCACACAGGAGCAATAGAATTGGTGACTCTCATATCAGCCTTAGCTACCCAACACCTTGGTACTCTTTCTCTAAGTCTTTTTATATTTCATGGTGCAGCATGTATCTGTCCATCTGTTCTTCCTTACTCTCATCATGTGAGAAGACCATTTCCTTTTCCAATCATTTATTTGCTGGATGCTGTCTCTTATACCACTTCTCACATGTAGGTCATTATTAGAAATAGGCTGAGCCTGCTTATGGCCACCATGTGTGTCTCCCTTGCCCTTTGGGTCATCTGCAATTTTTATTTTTCAATGATTGTGATGTTGGTGGA
Source organism: Phascolarctos cinereus (assembly GCF_003287225.1). Lineage (NCBI taxonomy): Eukaryota > Metazoa > Chordata > Mammalia > Diprotodontia > Phascolarctidae > Phascolarctos > Phascolarctos cinereus. The sequence goes on from NW_027555625.1 coordinate 187,094,867, forward strand.
TTTGCAGCTATTTAGCATCACTGGGAGATATTTTTGTTAGAGTGATGACTTTTGTGTCAAAGAGCAGCTTGGGATCATTGACAACCCTACACCACTCCCAAATGCACTCCAGCCCACTCTTCTTCCTATTTAATTTTGGGTCCACCTCATTATCCATCTGTAGCATCTGCACTAGATATATGTATTGATATACTAGCTCAAGACCACCATGAAGATAATTGCAGCTTATATACCAACATCTGGTGAAGTGGATGAAGTTAGGAAATTATTTTAAGAACATGACAAGATCCCCAAACCAAGTTATTGACTCCCTTGGATATTCAAGTAAAATACAAGGGAAAGCATGTGTGGTGTGTGCGTGTGTGTGTGTGTGTACAGGAGTAATTTATCTCAAGTAATAGCTTCTAATTTTATAGTATTTATTCTTAAAAAACCCTTTCTTCACAACCCTTAGCTTAAATTTTGTAGAGTAGTAATTTTAGAAGTGAAATTTGAACCCAAGTCTCTTTTGACTCCAAATTCATTAGTGTTTCCATGACAACACATCGATCATTATTTAGCTGGGAGAAATGATGCTATTTCATGTTCCCAAAATAGTATTTGTTCACAGAAAAGTCACATATCAGTGATATGTGAAAAATTACGTATTTTTTTCTCCCTTGAATGTTTCCAGAGATCCCAATTTTAGGAACCATGGAAAAGAGTAAATTGTCACTTCAAACAAGGAGGTAATTCTTAAAAGGAAAACAAATTAAACATCACTCTCTTATGAAGAAGGTTGATATTTGGATTCAATAATTTTAAAATACCCAAATATTCAAGTGGATCTTTGACCTTATCAATATGGTTGTTGCCTCCACTAATGTAAATCATAGCCCATTCATGTGTGTTCATTTTGTGTGATTCAGTCATGTTCTCCAAAAAAGTCATCAAAGAGAATTCATCCAACCTGTTTGGGTCCTGTCATGTTTTCTCTTGACAACTAGAGGACAGTGATAAAGAATGTGGGTTATTAATTAGTTAATCCTATACTCTCACCAGGTCATTTGCCCATATCTTTTGATCATAATCTTTTTGGATGACACACCTTGCACTGCATTGCCTTCATAAGTCCTTGTTTGTTATGTGTTACAGACGGCTCACATACACACCATACACATTTCTGTTTCCCTTTGGGTGATCCTCAATTTAATTTCTTTGGGGCTTGCAATATTCCTTAACTCTTTGTCATAAAACAGCACGGGAAGAGTGTTGATATTAAGTAAAGATGGTCTTTTTGTTTCAGGAAGAAGCTTAGGAACATTAAAAGAACTTTGCAGTTTCCCAAAGGCAATTCAGAACCCTCTCCTCCTATTAAACTATGTGTGTGTATGTATACTTAACTTTTTTCTCTATATACTCTGTAGAAAGCTGCCATGACAGCTGATTCCACTATTTCATTTTCATATATATGACTATGGTATATCAAAGCACAGCATACAAACAGTGGGAACATGTACATGCATACATACAAGCACATATATATATACATGTACATTTATATACACATGTCACTATTGGCACCACATGTGTACATGACACACCCATGTATGTGTGTGTATGCATACATACCTACCTACACTCATCGACATATGTGTGTATATACACACTCAATGAAAAGCAACCCTGGAGTCAGAAAAACCAGAATTTATATCTGGGCTTTGACATATAATAGCAGTTTGACCCTGCACAAGTCAATGGATTAATTCCCTTAGTGTCTGAGGAAATTCTTTAAGACTAACAATTCCAAAGAATTTGTTGATCTTTATTCACATAGAGTTGTTCAATCTAAAGTATCTATGACAATGAAAGTATATGGGTATGTGTTGGGGGAGGAGAAAGCTAGGTGGTGCTGTGGATAGAGTACGGGGCCGGGAGTCAGGAAAATTCATCTTCCAGAGTTCAAATCTGGCCTCAGAAACCTACTGGTTGTGTGACCCTGTGCAAGTCACTTGATCCTGTTTGCCTCAGTTTCCTCACCTGTGAAATGAGCTGGAGAAGGAAATGGCAAACCACCCTAGTATCTTTGCCAAGAAAACCCTAAATGGGATCATGAAGAGTCAGCACAACTGAAAAACAACTGAACAAGAACTTAAATTTGTATGTTTGTGTGTGTGTGTGTGTAACACACATACATATACATATATTCTAATTGATAGAGAAATAGCTGTATATGTGCATATGTATGGCAATATAACATATGTTTATATTTATTACTATGAGAAGGTTGGGGTTATACAAGGTGAAAACTGTGCTTCTTAGTTGTATTTGGGGGCAACTATATTAAATCTCAACCCTCTTTTCTAATGACTTATCTTCAAGTTAATTCCTTTTCACTCTCTCTGGGTTTGAAGGCCATCTAGTGAGTATATGCTAGAATGTGCTCAGAATTTAGCAGAATTATAGAAATTCTCTAAGTGGCTTGGCTCTTGCCCTATAGTTGAATTGGGAAAATCTCTGTTTCTTTAGGATAGCTAGCTTCTGTATCTATGTTAAACTATGAATTTATTACTGTTAGTGGATATATCCTTAATTAGTAGCATCAAGTGATGAGGGGAAGGGGAGGAGTCTTTCTCCCCATCCTAGGTGATAGAATTAAATGAAAGAATAATTCATAGAAAGATAAGGTATTAGGGTTAAATGAAGTTTAAAGACATTTTTAAGGCCTCTTGATTTATAATGAGTGTGAAGGAGTTTCCCCATAGAGTTAAAAAGGCAGCTTTTCCATTGGTTGTCTGAAGATTGACCATCCTGAAGTTCCTTAAAAAATAAGTTTGCTAGTTCTGAGTCAGTCAAATAACATTTGAAGCAGGAAACAGCTTTGTGAAGACAACTTAATGTACCAATAGCAATAGGGAGGAGGAGCAGAATTGTCTGTCCTTTTCCCTGCTACCTTGACTTTTGTAGTCATTATTCTTACTGTACTATCTTAATATATGACTTTGCTTTTTGTTAATTTTGAGTATGCGCTGACTCTTAAATGTAAGTGAACCAGTAGGGGCTTGTTAACTATAGTTTTAAGAATATAGACCCACAGTTTACCTTTTGAACCTGGGAACAGTAACTATTCCCTGGGAGACTGAATCTATGAATGTAAGTGAAAATTGAGGGAATAGTCCTTAGAGAGGGTGGTACACATATAACAAAAGCACAGATAAATAAACAATCAAAGAAGCCAGGAGGCTGTCGTGGGAATTACAATGAAGATCAACTTTGTCTACTTCATCCTCCTCCCAGGTCTGTTTCTCAGTTAATATTAATTATTGTATCAGATTTAATTAGACTTTGGAAATTGGTATTTACTAAGGTAGTATAATAAAAAAAATTGATACAAATATTCTCCCAAAATGGGAGCATACTCTCCCATAGGTAGATACAGGGACCTAGGGGAAAGTGGGCTGGTGCTTAGGGAGTTCCTGTGGCAAAGGGGTAAACTGAAAAATAGGAGAGATTCTTTTACAAAGTCCAGCACCATCTTAGAATTAGTGTAGATTTATGCTGGGGTTCTTGTAGAGCTCTAAATCTGGGTTTCCTTAGCTTGTGTAGTTTCTTCTTGGCTCCTGATGTAGAATTTACCACCAGTCCCTGTAATTTTAGGGACACTACAAGGATACCAGTAGAAAGGACAAATATTCTAGACCTTTTGAAGTCTGCAAGGTCTTCCTCTGGCTAAGATTAGTGGTGTAGCATACCAAGGCCCTTCTTTCTCCCAAGCTATCAGTCTCAGGGGCATGGCTGAACTGCTGGCCCAACCTCTGAATACCCATATTCTGAACCAGCTTGCTATCTTATATCAGATTCACAGGCATGACTGAATTTCCCTAATCCATCTCATTACAGTATCATTGTTTCACCTAATAACTTTCATTCCTTTCAAACTGATCAAGGATTTCTCCTTATAGTCTAATGCCCTTGATTGATTCATTGATTCCGTATAAGGATTATGGCCTTGTTCAAATCCTGTTCATACCTCAGCTTGATTAATTCAAAGAGGAGATCTGAGTCGAGGTAGAAGGGATGGAGCACCCTTCTTACACACATACATAATTACATATGCTTATTTGTTTATATTTGCATGCACTAATGAATGAATACTACCAGTTGTGTAGTCAACTGCATATTTTAGGCCCAACTTTAAGTCTAATTAATAGACATTCTTCATTCTCTTGAGTTTCCTTTGTGGATAGTTTGGTGAAACTTTTTAGAGTGATCATGGATCTCATATAAGAGACTCTGCAATATTCTGAAACAATGTAGTCACCATGATATCCTATGTGAATAGCAGCATCTGGAGGACCTCATGATGGAACATCTGGAGTCCTCAACTTAGACTCTGAGCTGTGTCTCCTTCATGATAGTGGTGAATAATTTTGATGAGTATATTTCCTTTTGTTTTATGCTTTCCTTGGCATTAATGATCAGAGGACCACTGAATAAGATTGCCCCTGTTGTTATGTATGTAGATAGCTCTATCTATCCTCTCTATCTCTCTTTATGATTCATTGAAGGGATCAGGAAATTCCTCTTTGGAATGTGGTGTTTAATTTGTGTCTTGGAGAGAATGGCATTCTATGAGGAAGGGGTGAGAACAGAGTGGCTTCCGCACATGAGGGATGGTTAATGCAAGTACAAGAGATAAAAGATAATGTGTTTGATAAAGAAAGAGAGGACCTATTTGGTTGTATCACAGAGTCTGGTTCAAAGAGGCTGAAAAAATAGGCTAGGACCAGGTTATGAAAAGCTAAACAGAAGTTTGTGTTTTGACAGAGAGGCAAAAAAGAACTACTGAAATTTGAGTAGTGACATAAACAGAACCTGTGCTTTTAGAAAATCATTTCAGCCACAGTTTGGAGAATGGACTAGCATGGGGGAAGAATTTATGAAGGTAGATCAGTTAGGAAGTCATTGAAATAATAGCACAAGAGATGCCTGAATCAAGGCTGTGGCTGTGTGATTAGGGAAAAGAGGTTTGCTGAAGTAAGAATGGAAAGATTGGAAAAAAAATTTTGATAAGTGGGAGTGGGATGAAGGTATGGAGTCAAGAAAGAGTAGGCATGTGGCCAGTAGTTTAAAAAAATAATAGTTTTTTTTTTACTAGATCTCTTCTTGAGGTAATAACAACAGCTTTAATATCTTCCCCTCCTTTAGATAGTCTGAGAGCTGATCTTAAAATTTCCTAAATTGTATTTATTTTAGCATAGACATCTTTTGTGTATACTTGATCTTCTCAGATGACTTTCCCCATCTTTATCCTCTTTAGTGACTTTTTTCACTATAAGTATATCTAGGATTATGCTATTAGAGTCTAAATGATGTCACTATTTTGTCCTTGATGGTTAAAAGAGAATGTTATTAATTTTTTTTCTTTTGTAGAACTTACCCATCTTTTGTCTGTCTTCTCTACAAGTTACCCTTCAGTGCCCTTGGTATGACTTTTCCTGTTCAGATTTCTTATACATATAAATTGTTCCTTGCTGCCACATCTTTCTGCCTGGCAAGAAAGGCAAATGTTTATCTCTTCTTATAACCATTTACATTGTTTAAACTTCTGTATGCAATTGTCATAACCTATCTCAATCTCCCTTTCTTTATCTATTTTCTATTATTTTACATTGATAGTTGAGTTAGATCAAGTCAGATATGTTTAAATTGGATGCCACAATTTTCATTCTTTCTTTGAATTTTGCATTAATTTTTGACTTTGTGCTAATGAATTAGTGATATGACTTTACAAAGATAGCTTATTTAGGAATGATGACCACATCAGTAACAAATAATTTTGTTAATAGATAATAAATTTTGGGGCAGCTAGGTGGTACAATGGATAGAGCACTGGCTCTGGAGTCAGGAGGACCTGAGTTCAAATTTGGCCTCAGACATTTGATACTTCCTAACTATGTGACCCTGGGCAAGTCACTTAGCCCCATTGCCTAGCCAATAATGGTAATAATAATAATAATAATAATAATAATAAATTTCTTTTTTTGTGTGTGTGTGTGCTGTTTGGTATTTGTCATGTCCAACACCTTTTAATTCTTTCTTTTTTTTTTTTTTGGTGAGGCAATTGGAGTTGAATAACTTGCCCAGGATCACACAGCTAGTAAGTGTCAAGTGTCTGAGGCCAGATTTGAACCCAGGTCCACCTGACTCCAGGGTTGGAGCCCTCTCCACTGTGCCACCTAGCTGCCCTTGAGTATTCTTGATACATAGATAGGATATTTCTGTGGGGGTTACAAGGAAGGAAGGAAATAAGTATTTATTAAACACTTACAATGTGTCTAGGTAATGGGCTAAGCACTTTACAAACCTAGTCATAGCATTCCAAGTCTTTGACAAAACATTACAAATCACTCCTGACTCAGAGCCATATTTTCTAACATTTTTTGACATTTTCACCTGGCCCAAATTTCATATTGAAATTATCAAGTATCAAAGGATGTGTTTATTTAGTGTGGTTTTCTTGTTAAGTTCTTTTGCCTCTTCATCTACTGCGACTGATACTGGTACATAAACTATAATTATTTTCATGGTGATCTTTTTGTAAATACTTATGAGTGCTGCAGTATAAGATAACCAAATGTTTTATGAAAACATGTTTATTGATGATTATTAATAATTATTATCTGGGTTGGTTCACTATAGGAATGTAGTGGGCTAAGAACTAGGTGTAGTGAACTCCCAGGTGAGGAAATGCTTTTCATCAATACAGGTTTGTTCAATGTAACTTAAAGTTATTAAAGAGTTGTCTAGAACACTCAACTATTAAATGACTTGCCTAAGATCACACAGTATATTTGTGTCAAAGGCAGGATTTGAACTCAGGTCTTCCTGGATTTGAGACTGGCTCTGAGGCTGGCTCTTTATCCATTAAGCCATGCCACCTATCATAGAAATAATATGTTATATGTACAAATGTTTTTATCGAATGTTAAGGAAATCAATACCTGCATACTTACAAAAAGATGAAGACTCTCACCCTTATATTCAATTGTCAAGTCCTGCTGATTCTATCTCCATGTCATATCATTCAATTGTCATTTATGTTACTCTCTGTTCAGCTTTCATTAATAAATTTACGAACTACTTAACTTGTCTTTCTACTTCAAGCTCCCCATATCCCCTTGTCAATTTTATCATTACTAGAGACTACTCTCAAAGTAGTATTCCTATTGTACTACTCCGGTTATATCACTCCACTACTCAACAACCTGTCATGACTCCCTATTGTCCACCAAATAAAGTCCACAATTTGTAAGCAGAGCCAATTTAAAGTTCTCTGCGATCTGGCTTTTTTTCAGACTAATCACCTTGACTTTTTCTATATTTCTTAATATGCAATACTTACCTCATTAACATGCAATATAAGCATATATGGCAAGCTATTTTTATAGTGTTCTACCCCACAAGGTTACTTATTTACTAATATGAAAGGCAGAATGGTGTAGTGGACAGAGAGCTGATCTCAGCATCAGGAAAACTTGGGTTCAATGTCCACATCTTATACCTACTGGCTGTGTCACTCAGGGCAAGTAACTCAACCTCTCACTGACCCGGAGAATTCTCTAAGACTATATAATGTGGAGAAGGGGCCAATCTACATTGCTAGATGAAATATCTCATTGCAGCTTCCTACAACAATAAAATTGCAGGTCCTGCCTAATATGTATGAATGTATGTATATCTGTGGGTATCTCTTTATCGATCGATCGATCAATCGATCTATTTCTACATAATTTTACTTTAAGGATCAATGTTTTCTCCAGTGTAGGTATCCCACCCCAACCTCCAATAATCTATGTAGCAATGCTTTTATGGGTTATTATTGGTTTTCTGGTTTACTGTGGCTGAACTGTTTGGCTATTGTGGCCATATGTTTCTCTGAACTTAATTAGAATGCTCCTCTGATGATGAACACATGGTTTGTCACAAGACCCATACTTAAAGCCTTTCTAGCTCAGGCCCCATTGTCATAGCCTTTGACAACCCAGACTCACCTGCATGTCATGATGAGGCATCAGAGTGGAGGTTTGTATATAATTTTACCTACTATGGCTAGTTTTAAAAATTTAGTTGTGGAGGTGTGCTGTGTTTGATGCACTCACTTTGAGTCATGGGCAAAATGGATTTTCTCTCAGCTAGCTCTCACAACTGAGCAATATTCAACATCTAAAAGCAATAATAACAGAACTCCACACAAATGCTTAGAATGGGGCTACCATGGAGACCACATTTTCTCTGATCTATCTTAGCTACAAATGCCTTCAGGATTAGTGGTTATAGAAATGGATGATTTCAGTCAACACTGCATCTCAACTATCCAGAGGAAGAGAATCCTATTTTGAGTATTGTGTCTGTTTGAAGCTTTACTAATTTTCAATTCCAAAATCAACTGTAGGCCACTGTAGGAAGACTGCCATAAAATGAGAATACTTGCCAAGATGTGGGCACTGAGTTCATTGTAGTCATCATTGTTTTTTTTTAATAACCTTTGAATTTACAAATTTCTGTGTTAGACCTAAAATATCAATGATGTTTTCATCTAGTTTTTTCATTTGTGTTATTTTGCGGTTTTAGTAAGTGGGTTGAAGAGGTCCCGGTAGCAGTATCTTGATTGTCTTAAAGAAGGAAAAAAAAGGAATGAATCAAAAAAGGCAACACATCCCATCAAAGAGTCACATAACTTAATTGCATAAGTGTCTGATGAAGGAAAATTAAAACTTGTGCTTTGATGTTTTAACTTTAATAAATTTGTCCTTCTTGAGAATGTCCAGAAAAGAAATTAGACAATATTTTAGAGGGCTTCAGAATCAAAATCATGGAGTTCCTGAATTGCCAGGGACACTAGAGATCACCTAGGCCAGGAATGGGGAATCTGTGATCTCAAGGTTATGTATGGCCTGCTAGGTCCTCAAGTGTGGCCCTTTGACTGAATCCAAACTTCACTGAACAAATACCCAAGGAGGACAAATCTAATATTTCATCCACATGACTGTCCTTCAGATACTTAAATATAGCTATCATGCGTTCCCCCTGCCCATCTTCTCTTCTCTAAGCTAAACATCCTCAGTTCCTTTGACTGACCCATATAAATAGAATGTAAATTATAATATGTATGTATCTATGCATATATACACACTTATACATATATGTAGGGTTGTTTATTGTTATGTGTATGTCCACATAGGTTTATCAAAATGTGGTTCACTAGGAAGTGTAAATAGATATCTTTAGAATCTCATCCACCCCTCTCCAGAGGGAATACTTTGCTTCCTTCCTGGAGGGGAGACAAAGAAGGGACCACCAGTCTGACCACTCTGCTCAACTCAGGAAGGGGCAAGATATTATTAGCTATTTGGAAGGTTAGACTTCATATCTGTTTGTGAATTCTTCATTTAGAGCTACAGTTTTATTCTATGCATAGTCTCTTAGATCTAGAATGACATAGATCTTAAGGGACACATATTTTTAGGTTCAAGCTGATTCTCTGATTGCTCTTATTTAAGGGGGAAAGAGTACCTTAAACTTATCTGCGAAGATGAATCTTTGCCAACCAAACCCTAATCATAGAAAAGAATATCACAGATAGTGAATAAAGCCATTTATCCAAGCAGATAGCAATAGAAATCAGAGAAGATATATATACATATATATATATACACACACACACACATAATATATGTATATATATATATACACACACACATACACATTCATGTATATATATGTATATATATATACATAGATACATACATGTACACATATACATACATATATATGAATATACCAGACAATATATAGTTAAAGGGATCTCCCACTGGGAATGAAATATTTCATTTTGACCGAGAGAAGGTTCCCAATCTCCCACAAAGATAAATTCTTTAAAGTATCTAGAGGATCACTTATTGGGTGGCTGTCTCTCTTTTATAAATCTCCTTTCCAAAATCTTCCTCCCCCTCCATATTTCTTCTTGAAAGAGGGTATGGAAACGTGTGCACTCTTTTGAAGCAGGAAGGAAGGAAAAGTCCTCTTTTCCTTCAAGCTCTCACACCAGTCCCACTCCTCACTCAATCACAGAGCAGAAAGTCATCATTTTCTCTTGCAAAGAGAAGAATAGCATGCAAATGGGCCAGGCTTGAAACCCAGGATATATAAATATTCACATACACTCATATATTCTGCTATTCTTTGGTTTTGTGGCTAAAGCCCCTGATACCATGACATGATACTATCACCAGCAGATCATAGACTTCTGTCTTCATTTCCTGTAATGAAGACAAGCAACCTCATTTCTCATCGCTGCAAAACACGTGGGCTTATTTTGGGCCCTTCTTTCCCAGTCATGTGCTGCTCCACCCTTCTATGTTCTGCCTACTTATGTGAAGTGGTGCTTTCATGAGTCCTGCAAGGCTTGCTTTTCTCCATCTTGTCAGCACCTGCTTTATATAAGTCCACCCTAAAACAGTTGAATGGATATTCTGATGTCCTTCTTTCATCACATATGTTCCACTTAGCAGTGTCTGGCTATACCACATATAACGGAAACTTCACTTCAGCATTGGGAGATGGGCTGAATTCCAGGATCTTGTTTGCAACAACACTGCCTACCTACTTAATGTTAAATGCTGTTAAGACTTTTCACGTTAAGTGTGGGTGTTGGTAAAGAAGCTTTTTTCAATATATGGTTAGCTGTTTGGAAGGTTATTTGTTTGTGAATCCTTCAATTAGACCTACACATAGTCTCCTAGATATAGAAAGATATAATCCAATATAAGTCCAATCTCTTAAAGAAAAAAAAATGCAACAACCTTATTTTTCCATTCTTAGCAAAGGATATCTACCTTCTGCTTGAAGGCATCCAAAGACAGTGAACTCGTCATCTAAGGCAATCATTCCTCTGTTAGGCAGCTTATTAGAATATCCTAGTGTTAATTCCAAATCTGCATCCCTAAATTTTTATTTATTAGTCCCTAGTCTCTGATATGGCATGGAATAAATCTTATTCCTCTTCTTTGTGAAAACATTTCAACTCTTTTAAGAAAGACATCTTATCTTTCCTTATTTTTTTCTTATCCAGATTAATTCATCCAACTATTGCTCCTCTAAGATAATCTTTAGTTCCCTATTTATCTTGATTGTCCTTAGATCAGCCCCATTTATCAACACCTTTCTTAAAATGTGATTAAAAGTCAGAATTGAACACAAAACTTAACGTGTGATCTTATTCAGGCAGTGTATGGTTGGGGGAGGGGGGAGAGGATCTCAAGGCATAGGAGCTATGCATCTGCTAATATAGCCTTAGGTTGTAGGTTCTCCTCCGCTCACAAGGTCATAGATTTAGATTGAGAAGGTACCTTAGAGACTATGTAGTCCAAGCTCCTCATTTCACAGATGGGAAAACTGAGACCCAGACAGGTGAAGAGACATGATCAAAGTCCCATAAGGAGTAAATAGCAGAGTCAAGATTTTATCCCAGGTCCTCTGACTTCAAATTGAGCATCCTTTACACTTTATTACATTACTTCCTACAATCTTTTTTGATGCTTCATTGTCATGTGGAAATGGCCCTGGGCTCTGAAAAACTTCAGTATTAGAGCATAAGTTCTGGTGGGCCCTATGATCCTGATAATACTTCATGGTGTACATGGTGTTAACAACACACTGTGTCTATCTAAGAACTACCCTTTCTGTATTCACATGGGCTCATCACTGGGTTGATTTCACTGTGATAAGTGGTTTGGCCATAACAACTCATGGAGAGTATATTTACTTCAAGGAAGTTCTTCTTAACATTTTTTATGTAATGGACCTTTGGCAGTCTGGTGAAGACCATGGATCCTTCCAAAAATAATGTTTTTGAATGCATAAAATTCATAAGGTTGCAAAGGAAACAAAAAGTTATTGAAAATAAAGGTGTAAACCATTGATAGTAGAAACTATCAATGAATTCCTTGAAGTCTCAGTACTCTATGTTAAGAATTGCACTAAAGTATAGAGAGGTGGTGTCCTGCATTGGTAGAGAGAAAGAGGGAATTCTTATATTTATGCCATCATTTACCCTTGAAATATTGAAGAAGGAAGTTGTATTGTCTTTTTAAAAAAGCAACTGGATCACACTATTGGCTTATCTTAAGCTTCCAAACAACTAGATTCCTTAGCTCTTCACATGGACTGCTAAAAAGTAAAATTCTGCACCTTGCCCTCCCATTTTAGACATATACAGGTAATTTTTTTGAACCTGATTGTAGGTCTTTATGATTTCCCATTTAAAATTCACTTAATTGTTTCAGCCTGGTGTCACCTCCTGTTGAAAGTATTACAGTTTTGATTCTGTGATTTATCAAAGTAGTTCTTGCTTGAAATTTTGTGTCATCTACAAATTCGATAAGTATGCCAATTGTGCTTTTACTTAAATTATTGATAAAGATTTTGAATGGGAAAGGACTATAGGAAGAGCCCTATAGCATACCATGAGATAATTCCAACTAGTTCACCCAAAGCGGTTAATCATCACTCTTTGGACATGATTGTCCAACCAGCTATAAATATACTTTTCTCCATCTTATCCACAAGGATATCCTGGGAGGCTTTTTTAGATTATTTGTTGAAAAGTTGTTCTCTGATCTCTTTGAACAGCCTGCTATATGATTCAGGCAGCTGGGCTGGGTTTCTAGATGTAAATTTTGAAGAGGAAGTCCATAGCTTAACTTATATTTCCTACTCTCCTTTTCTCACTAATGTATCCCAGAGCTCTGCACTGCTACTTTGTTGATGTCTTATCCAGTCTCTTCAAAGAAATGAATGTGATGACATGGAATTCCTACTCCTTGCATCTACGTATGCTGAGGTGGATGTTATGGTGCTTAGTAAAGTGGTAGGGAGGGATAAGGGGACATTGAATCCCAAGATCATTCTGATTGAAATGTGCCATTTTTTTCATCTTCTAGCAATAGAAGATAAAATGTTCCTATCATCCTACTACAATATTCCTATCTTCCTACTACAATATAATGCTCCCCTATAATATTCAGTGATGGAAATTCTACTTGTATATCTAGTCCTTACTTCTTCCCCAGAGCCTTACTTAATATCTCTAAATGGAAATGATCCTTGTAAAACTAGAATTCTAATACCTAGGATTCAGATACTTATTTTTGAATTTTTATTACAGTTTTTTTTTAGTTAGAATCTTTTCCTTTCCACTGAATTATGAGCTCCATGAAGGAAGACACCAATTTTTATTTATTTTTGGATTTCCTCACTTTACATCTCACATGTCTAGTATAGGTCTTACAGGTAGTAAATGTTTAATAAATGTTTAATGAAAAAATAATGAACAACTGAATGAATCAAGTTTCTTTTATAGAATCTTATCATTCTATCAGTAGTTTCAGAGTTGGCTTGCAGGATTTGGGGTGCAGGGAAAAAGGAATTGTAGTGTAGCATGTCAGCAAAAGCAATCACTACTCAAGTGTATCACCTACATGGGGTGTCCTATGTGGGTGTGCACAAAGCCATGAGTATGCATGACTCACATAACTCCTACAATGTTGCATCTCACATTGGGTTTGGGACATCTACTCACTCTCTGGCCTGGTGTTCTTCTAACATGCCCTTACGCTGGCAGATATGGGTTCCTGGGGGAAGATTGTGGTTAACAATATGGTTAAACTCAAATTCTTTCAAGGTTCTAGAGTAATATCCCTACTGTGGAGAAATATACTATGTCTACTCAAAGTCTCTACTGGTATATTTCCATTTACAAAAAGCCAGCCACTTACAATCATGATAACATTAGATCTTAATCATAAGCATTTACTTAATAAGGCAAAACGAAAGTGTATTCTGAGCACTAAATATAAATCAAATGAATAACCAACATACCACAGTCCACACTTAAGCTTGAGTTACATTACCTAATCAATGAACTCAGCATCTATGGAGGGAAGGTGGGCACTCACAGAAACCTGGCCTAGATTGTGGAGGAAACCTATTTTCCCACAGCTCTGAACTGTAGGTCCTTATGTAATTGGTCCATTTGGCAACATCAATACCACAAAAAGCTGGTTTTCTGATACATACTCCTTTGGTGTTAGGCAAATCCTCTTCTATTGTGCTATGAAATTTATGAAGCACTGACAAGCTTTTAAATGAAAAAATCATTTTTTTCAATAAAAATATAGTATTTTATTTTTTCCCAACTTACATTTTTAGCATTCATTTTTACAAGATTTTGAGTTCCAAATTTTTCTCCCCCCCTCCTTCCCTTCTCCACTTCTGAAAATGGTAGGCAGTTTGATATAGTTTATACATGTGCTAAAATAGAAAAAAAAATTTCCATTCTAGTCACAGTTGTGAAAGAAGAAACATAAAAAAAAAACATGAGAAAGAGTAGAATGAGTGAAAAAATATGCTTCAATCTGCATTCTGAGTCCATCAGTTCTTTTTCTGGATAAGAATAGCATTTTCCTTTGTGAGTCCTTTATACTCTCTTGGATCATTGTGTTGCTGAAGAAAGCAAAGTCATTCATAGTTGATCATCATACAATGTTGCTGACACTGCTAACAATCATTTTTAAAAGGATATTGAGAAAATCTTATTGTATTGAGTAACCTTTCTCTTTAATCCAGAGAATTGCAAAACTCAGTAGGTTAACTCTCTCTGGCTAGTATAGACAAGCACAACAAGCTTTTTTCACTTGTTGAATTCTGAATATTTCAAGGAATTATCAGTTTTCTAATTCAACAGCAAATCAGCTAAATAGCTTGTATTTTTCTTCTTTTATTCCCACCCCCACCCAATAGAGCAGCAACAGAGAACAAAGTCACTACTGAGAGGCTTGACCTCTCTTAACTCTATAGATTGAACAACAGGGCAATAGTTGTTTTCCAAAGAGAATCAGCCTTTTCCCAGCCAATCAGGAACTAGTGGCTAGAACCTATGTTCCAGGTGACTCTTTTGCTGCTGGTTTTTTCATACAACTTTGTCATAAGTGGCTTCTCAACCACTGTTAAGTTGCTATTCTGTTCAGTTCTCCTCTCGTGCTGACCACTTCAATGGCTTTTAATTAGATTTCTTAAATCAGGGACTCCTGGTTCTTGGTGACTCTTCTTTCCTTATAAGATAAAACAAATACCCCCTCCCCCATTTCTAACAGGCCATTTTATAATAATTATAAAAGATAAAAATCCTAGCCTTCAAACACTTATATATTTTATCATTCTGTGAGTCTTAACCTTTAAGCCTTAAAATAGTTTGGATATCACACAGCCATGAAGTGCTCAAACAAGTCTACTTAAAATTACGTCATTGAAAACCATATTTCATCATACTTGCATTTTTTCTGTTTTTAAAGAATATTTTATTTTTCTCCAATTACATGTAAAAACAATTTTTAACATTAAAAAAGTTTTGAGTTCCAAATTCTATTCTTCCCTCCCTCCCTCCCCCAACCCCATCCCTGAGACACTAAGCAATCTGATATAGTTATACATTTGCAATCATGTAAAACATTTCCATATTAGCATTTTTGCACTTTCATTTTTAAGTTTTTAATTACATAAATGCTCTTTTTCTTCCCCTTTCAGACACTAAAATATTCACATGGGAAAGGGGCATCACTTTATGTTCCTTAGAGGATGATTTAAATCTTTTTTCTATTTAAACAAAAGCCCATGAAATGGCAAATAGTTCATCTCTTAATATTTGGATTTTTTGGGGGTGGGAGTGGGGATAAATATTTCTAGAGCACTCACTTTGGGTCAGGCACTGTGTTAAGCACTTTACAAATATTATCTCACTTGATCATCACAATAACTTTGTGAGGTAGAAGCTGTTATTGTCCTCAACTTACATTTGAGGAAACTAGGGCAAACAGAGATTAAGGGATTTGCTCAGGGTCACAGAGCTTGTAAGCGTATGAGCCCAGATATGAACTCAGTTCTTCATGACTCTAGGGCTAGTAATCTATTAACTGGGCTATCTAGCTTCCTCATTTTAATAGTTTTTATATTATTTACAATATTTTAACAATTTTTGTTATGTTATTTATATTATTTTACTAGTTTTTATTTTTAAAATTATTATTTTCCCCCTTTTTGACTCCAAACTATTCATATACAAAAGGGACATTATCTGACATTCTTCTCAAGTTGATTTATTTCTTCTTATTTATATAGTCCTTTTATGCCCCTTTCAGCAGTAAAACTCACTTCTTAAAAGAGAAGTTACACCTTGCCTTACCTTACCTTACACAAGAAAGGATTGGGTGATTGTAAATTGACTATGGGATATATTAGAAAAGGGAAAGGAAGTTGGTATTATTGAGGTTTAGAGGTTTAGGGTTCTGGGATCCTAAAATAGTGACACACATGTCCTGCCTGAATAAATTTGGCCCAAGCCTTCTTTCAGCCAAGACAAGGTTTATTAAAAATCTGCCACATTGGTGGGTTTATTGGAGAATAGGGTGAGGATAGGAGCTGGGTAGGTGGTGTGAACAGAGGCTGGGAAGAGGGGGGAGCTATAGCCCTGGGGACCTTAAGAAGAGAGTCATCCAAAAGGTCCAATTGGCCCCCCATTCCCACTTTGTGGGGCAGCTCTAGTATGAGCATCTTACAATTTTTTCTGAGAATCGGGTCATGAGAAAACTTTACGAAAGTCATTATGTAGGGAGTCTTTACCCATTTTCCTTCTTGGTGACAGTATAATTATAACTGTAAGAGAGTATTATGCTGTAATGTCCCCCAAATGGGCCATGCCTCATGATTTTCCAGGTGGTACTGAGGCCAAACTGTGTTGCAAAAGAACACCAGTCTTTTCTTTTAAGTTCTTTAGAGAAACTAAATTTTTTCCAATTTTATAAAAGACAACTCAAAGGTGAATTTTTGGGAATTGAAAAGGATTGACTCATTGTGGGCTTGGGGGCTGGAAGTCCCTCCTTCCTTAAGAGAGGATCAGAAAGTAAGCCTCAGGAAACAAATGAACAAAAACAAAAACACAAAAAAGTACCTGAAGTTTTCCCAATTCTCTAGCACTGAGAGAATAGAGAGAATTGGACATACACTTCTGAATAAGATGTCCATGCTTGTACTCTATGCAGTTGAAGGTGTGCCCAGATCCATGGCCTCAAACAGAACCACTCAACTGTGACAACCTGAGAGTGTAAGACTGAGTTTGAGACAGCTTCAGTCTGACCTTGTGGGATCTGAGAGGTCAAGCCTGAAAAGCACTTCCAAGCGAAGTGGAAATCTACCACAACTACAAGGCAAGAAAGGGATTAAGGAGAGGCAGGAAGCTTACATATCTTCCAGTGTTGGCTGCAGAAGAGCTTGGAGTTAGGCAGTTTCCCTGGTCAGGGAACCATATATCGAGGTTTATAGGTATAGGGGTTCTGGGACCCCAAAATAGTGAATGTGGGTGTGCCTGGATGAATTTGACCCAAGCCTTCTTAGAGCCAAAGACAAGGTTTATTAAAGATCTGTCATATTAGCCAGACTGTTAAGGAATCTAAAAACATTTCTGATGCTCATATTGACAAGTGGGCTAGAGTGAATCTCAGCCACTGGCTAGATTTTAAGAATCTGAGCACCTTAATGGAGGCCAGATGGACCTTATATACAAAAAGACAGTGGGAAGGATCTAGGGGTGGCCAAGTAGTTTTGGGTGACTGGAGGAGGGGTCTGGGAGAAGGGGTCTAGGGAGGATCTTGATGGGAATGCTGGGGAGATGGAGAATGGTATCTAGATAGGAACAAGGATGGGAAGTAGCTGGGGGATATAGGGAGGTAATAGACAATGGAGGGCTGGGCTAGTTTAAGGGTAACAGAGAATTGGGAGATTAAACCTTTGTGATAAGGAAAGGCCAGTTGATAGAATTATAGTCTCAGGTGACTTCTAGAGACTTCCTTGATCAAGTAGGAGTTCAAGGAGAGTTTTTTTTTTTAGGGCAGATAGACAAATGGGACCTAAATTCTTTTTGGGATAAGGGGCAAAGGTCTTGGCTTGAGTCTGTATCTTGTCAATATGACTGTTTAATTGTTGAAATTATTGATTAAAGTGTATAAATCTGTTGACAAGTTGTCACAATAAACTTATTTAGTTAATAAACAAACTTAAATTATAAATAATAATGCTATAATATCTAACATACTATAATCTTAATAGCAACATAATATAATCATAAATAATCATAAATAAGTTAATAAATAGTGAGAAGAAAGAAAAAATGACTGAAAGATTCATTAAGTCAAGGCAGACAGTATTCCTATTTGTTTGAAGACATGGCTGCCAATAGTTCTTTGAGTGCAAAAAGGCTAAAACACATCTATGGTACTTGGAGTTTCTTATGGACATACAGTGGAAGTCTCTATTTCTTCTACCATACTTTCACTAATTCTGCCATAGAGAAGTTGAACTTAAAAAAAATCTGAAATTATAAATGTGAAAAAGCAGCCTCTGTGTGTTTTTTCTTTCTGGCTCTAAAAAATTCTGAACCACCATGACAATTTTCTCCATCTACTCCCAAGAGTTTTCTCTCAAGAAAAACTTAATCATTTCTGGGAAGAGGATCCAGCTACCTCAGTATCCCAAGAGGAGGAGAAGGAGGACAACTAGGACAAGGATAAGGATGAGAAGGAAGGGGAGATGAAGATGATGAGTATGATGAGGAGAAGGAATTCCAAGTATTGTAGATGTGATTTAGCCTTTTTTGCACTCAGAGAACAGTGTTTGGTCCAAGATGAACAGATACATTGTTGGAATTCTTTTGTGTCTGTGAATCAAATCTTCCTTGGACATTGAGCTCAAATAAATACCTTGAGTAATTTGAATGTCCTTTCATGTTTGTGTGGAGTATAAGATGATTTTTCTTTGAATCGCAACTGACTCATGGTGGTCCACATTCTCAAGCTGCTTGGTATTTGTCACATGAAGGGAGGAGTGGTGGTGGTGATGGGCCAGAACATCTATTCAAATGGAAACCTCAGGTTACTCAGATGAATGAAAGCCTAACTTAATTAGAAATTCTTTTCCACTCCTGAAGAAGAAAATATGTAAGAAGAGTATCCACTTCAATTCAGGATACACTCACTAAGTACCTACCCTGTGCAGAATATTGGGAATGTAATGATGAAAATGACCCTTTCCCACACAAATTCATTTCTGGAAGAGCAATAAACTAGTACAACCACTAGTGAAAGCAATGCCTGTACCTTTAGACCAGATAGACCCCCAAGGAGGTCAAAGTGATAAAAGTCCCATCTGTACCAAAATATTTTTCATAGTAGCAAACAACAGGAAACAAAACAGATGCCTATCAATAGGGGAAATCACTAAATAAATTGTGGTACATGAATGTAATAGAATATTAATGTGCCATAAGAAGCAGTAAATATAAAAAAATACAGACGACCATGTGAAGATATATGAATTGATGCAAATTGAAGTGTGCAGAACAAGGAAAAACGAAGCAAGCACTGTGACATTTATAAGAATATAAATGGAAAAAATGAAAACAACAACAAAAATAGAAATGGAATGTTATGAAATTATAACTTTTCTCTTGAAGAATACTTAAAATATAGCTCTTCCCTTTTGCAGAGATGGTACACTATTAATGTACCACATATGCTATCAGATTTGGTAAATATACAGGATAGTTTTGTGAAAATGCCTTAATTCTTTTTGTTCTTTGTTACAAGGGATGTCTCTCTGAGGAGGGGAAGTATATATTTGGAATGATTGAAGCTGTCAAAAATGGTAAATACTTTTAAATGGGCATTTAAAAAATGACATTGTCATTGCTTTCAAGGACCTTAAAACCTAATTAGGGAGCTATGACATATATGCATAAAAATAAAATACACAGTAGAGAGAGACAAGAATAATATAGAGCATTAGACAAAATGTTCTATTCTGCCCTCTCTAGATTTTTTCCTTTTCTCAACAGCAGCTTTTTGTCTATCTGTCTTCATAGCTTGAGAAACAAATGGCCTCTTTCATCTGGAGCAATCAATGAAAGGTTCATGAACCTGATGATGCCTGAATTGGATTTTGAAGGCAGGTAACAATTCTGAAACACTAAGATGAGGGAGCACATTCCAGGCACAGGGGACAACTTGTGTAAATATGTGTAGGTGGGAATTGGAATGTTAAGTTCAGGAACAGGCTAATATTCTAGTTTGGCTGTAACAGAATGTATAAAGAGGATTGATATGAAATATTGTTGTTTGTTGTTCATCCTTTGTTCTCAAAGAGGACAAATGACATGATGAGGGTGATGTCTTGACTTGCGTGTGAATTAGATTTAAGTGAGCCAGAGCTGTACAAAGTCATCTGCTGTCCTTTCTCCTCCAGAGTCTTTGAAGGTCAGTAGCAAGATGAGATTCAAGATGATTGGTGATAGCCCAGGATGCAGTGGGTAACCTAGGCATTTTTAAATTAAGATCTTTCCCAGGTGTCACTTTGAGGTAAGATCCGTTCAATGACTAAGGGCTGGGTAAGAATTGAAACAAAAGATGGCCTAGTTTGCTATCACACACACAAAAAAAGTCTCTCAGAGTTTCTGGCCAGAAGAGAAAACAGTTGCTATTTGTTCTCTAAGCCATCAAAACCCAAACGATGAGCAACAGAGGCTTGGGCTGGGGCCTATTATTGACCCATTCAGTGAAAGCCAGAGTGATTTGTGTTTAAAGGAATAGTCAAGTAGGTCCATATGAATCACAATGGACTTTTTAAAAGCTTTTTTTTAGTTATATTTCAAGAAATCATAAATGAAAGCTGCATAGAACAAAGAGAAAATTGTCTCAGCTTTTTAAAAAAAAAAATCTGGTCATTGAAACCCCAAGATATTTTACAAAATATGTGACTCAAAGTTATATTCCTTTGGACAGAGAACTCACATATAATAGTATATGATGCCCCAAGTGGACAGTGAGGTAATGGAAGAAGAAGAAGAAGAAGAAGAAGAAGAAGAAGAAGAAGAAGAAGAAGAAGAAGAAGAAGAAGAAGAAGAAGAAGAAGAAATAATAGTAATGGTAGTAGGAATAGTGAAATGAGGCTGAAAAGGTAGGTTCATAGCACTATTATATTTCCTTGTCAAAAAGGAGAAAGGTGATGGATGGACATTCTTATAGTAGAGGATAAATAGATTAAAAAACTTGCAGAAATACTTTTAGATAAAACAGACTCTCTCTATTCAAGGCAACAATAAAGGCTGACAATTGGTATTTGCCACTGAATTTGTTGAATCTAACAAAAAAAAGTTTGTCTTTGGAAAAAGCTTTTGAAAATGGTAACAATTCAAAAGTAGAATCAAAAGGTGCTCCATGGACAACCTCCACATGAATGTCAGCAACAATATGTCAACAAAGAAATGTTCAACAAATGATTGAGCCATAGAGATTTGTTTATCAAAATGGGAATAGTGATTCAGAATAGTCATTGCCACCAGAAATTAAGGAAAAATATTTCATTAAAAGCCTTGACTTATTGATCATTTCAGCTTGTACAATGATGTTATTTTGCATTAGGTCAAGTGAATGAGAATGTATGTTGAAATCTGCTGAGACCTATATTCCTCTTCATTTCATGCTGATTTGGTTTCTAGGACAAAAGCATATAATGTACTGGTGGATGTATGACTTTAGATAAGTTTAATAATAATGAATGTGATTACTCCCTTAAAGTTTAAATCATTGATTATGGTGTGCAAAAAATGTAATGGCAGAGTAGGGGAATGTCAGGCAGTATTATGTACAGGCAAAGTGTATGTTCAGAGACCCTTATGGCAGCTAAGAAGTCCTGACAGGATCCTGGAAACCCTGGAGAATTAGGCTCTAGTGATACCACTAATTAGGTTAACGTATTGGTTCATGTGATATAACTGCTCCCAATACAAGGTTTCAGGTGAGTCTTGGTAAAAACCATCATGATAATAAGTTTGAGAGAGAAGATAATAGTGAATATTTGAGGTCCACAAGGAGGCAAGATATACCAATCCTCTACCTACTGGAAATGTTTTGGAGCAGATGGCACTGACTATTTAAGTGGGTAAACTACAAAGGCCCATGAAATGACTGATGAATTAATACTTTGATTACAGTATTATAACAAAATTGTAAATAGCATCTTGGTAGTTACAGTCAAAAGTTTCATGCTGCTTCTTCTCAACAGTAGCCTTAGTTATAGGTCAAACAACAGTGTCATGCCAACCATTGCAGAGCACTGATAAAAAAAAAAAACTTCATCCTTAATCCTAGATTAAAAAGAAAAATGAGATAAAATCAAGAAGCTACTTAAGTTCGAAAAGGCAAAAGTTGAAGAAACTCATTGAAAATGAATTTCAGGAAAATGTTTGTGGAATGGAATGGAATGAAGTGGATGTAAGGCAGCATAGTAGGGTGATTGGGTAAATATTATTTTGTAGAAGAAACTTTTATGACTCCTGCAGTGAAAGCACACAAGGATGGCCTGACACTGATTATTCTTAGACCCCAACCACAGATTAGCCATCAGCTACATTTTGTAAGAAATGTGATGATCATGAAGAAAAGTTTTTTGATGATGTTGTAGGACAAAACTGAGGCTTTTACAAGTCCAACACAGACTTTTCATAGAGCTTCTGGCTTATGAAGTGCCATGTTTTCATGATCAAAATCTTTGAATGGAATGCAGCTGCACTTGTCAGATTTTGGCTGCCTGCACTGCCACTCATGCAATGGACAGCAATTAAACTAGTCATTGAATGCAACAGCTTTCAAAGGAAATAGTTTTCTAATTATTGAAGCCATTTTTGATGATACTAGAAATGAAATCTTTTCAGTTCCTAGAAAATGACAGTGTGAGTGTGTGTGTGTGTGTGTGTGTGTGTGTGTGTGTGTGTTTAAAGAGAGTACTTGCTGACATTATGGAATATCTTTAAAAACAATTCCTGACATTTCAGTTTTGCTTTTCTTTACTAGTGTCCCATGTTTAAAATCTACCATGTGCTGATGGGAGGATCTAATAAGGAAAAAGGGACTGTACCACTGTATCATGTTAGGGTTGACTTATGGTAGCCTTGCCATGTTTATGACTTTTGAAATCTCCAGTGTTTTTTCAAAGTTCTGGGATGCCATAAAGTGAAGCATTTTTTTTTCAGTCCAAACTTCTGTTTTGTTTTTAAACTATTTCATTTTAAACTACATCTTTTAAGATGCTGTGGAATCCTAATATTTAGAATCCATTCATACAAATTATAAAGCTAACATTTTTCAAGAGGTATTGGAAACACTAAATAGGCATTATAGCATAGTGGATAGACAACTGGCCTGGTCAGATAGTTACTGTCAAATTTTGCTTCTGATACTAGCTGTGTGACCAAGGGCAAATCACTTAACTTTTCAGGGCTATAGGCAACTCTCTAAGACTATGAATTTAAGATGCATTGTACTTTTGCAGTGGTGGAGGAAGTTTCCATAAGATGGAGATCCTCATACCTGTGGAATTTGTACTTTTGGGTTTTTTTTGGAGGTGCGTAGGCTGGAAGTAAGGGAGGCACTTATGGACCCAATCCCAATATTGACTCACTTGAGAACTTTGTTATTCTGTTTTTCTGACCAGTGCAGATTTACCCTTCCCTGGGCCATGTACTAACCTCACTGTTACCAGGCCCTTGGTGCTGGACTTCTGAAAACCTAATATATAGTCTACTACAGTTCAGAACTCCTAAGATTAAGCTATCCACTAGCTTTAGCCTCCATAACAGCAGGGTTTGCAGGTATGTGCCAGTACATGTAGTGAAATGTTTACCTCTTCCTATACTCCCCCCCCATTCCTATCCCCACATTATGACTCATTAAGAAAGTGATTCATAAATCATAGGTTTAGAGCTAGATGGGACTTTTAAGGTCACTTAATCCAATCTTCTTATTTTATTGATGAGAAAATTGAGGCTTTGATATGTAAAATTACATTCTTGAAGTCATGCAGATAGTAAGTTATAGAACTATGATTTGACTGTAATCTAGCAGTCTTGCTTTATTGGAATTCCTTCCTTTAGTAATCACATTTATGTTCTCCTTGAAAAAAATTTAAAAATGCATGTCTTCTTTAAAAGAAAAAAAATTTAAAAATCTAATTAGCTCAGTCAAAAAGATCATGGCAGTAAATTTTAGTATTAAAACTTAGATTTCTTCTCCAGATTAAACAAAAATCAACATTTCCCACCGCTTTTTCCTCCTGGAGATTTCAATGCTCATTCCATGAAGTAAACAGGAAACTGGGCCTGAAATGAAAATTTGTATGGACAGTTTCTTCATTTTTTTTAGGGTGTCCCATTTTGTATGTAAAGAAAATGTATACATGTTTTGGAGAAACTATGGCACTAAATAAAATAAACACCAGGGATGAGAGTTAAATCTTAGTGATTTAAGATTTCAGGCCCTTGGTGTTTTCCCCTGAAGCCGTACTGACCAAGGCACCTGTCTCCAGTGCAGCACACTAATCAATTCTGTCAGTAGGGCTTTTCCAATAATGTTCTGAGGATCTAAATGTGATCAACAATTGCATTGCTTTGGGGAAATAATCCATGTTTCAGACCTTCAAATTACATTCCCCAGGAAAGCTCAACGCTGAAACAGGCAGCATCTGTTTTTTATTGGGGTCTTGCTTCTACCTAATTGTACAGCTGGGTTGAGTGAGGAAAAAGCATGTCATGAAAATTTGCTTGAAATCGCATGGGGAGGAAGTGGTTCGGCTTCTATTTGAACTCTAGAAAGGTCCCTAGAAATAATCCTAGGTCACTTCATTTCCCCTGTTAAATAATATGTGGCTCAGTATTAGAGAAATTTCCAAAAATTATCTTTTTTATTGAGAGGAACTAAATCAATAAGTCAATAAAGATAAGTAATTTGTTAGCAAAGTTTTAATGCTTTAATTTTTTAAGGGTATCCCCAATATAGGTCTAAATTATTCTTCTAGGCTCTATCACATTGTTTCCCTTGTTTAGAGGCAAATTGGAATATTAGCCTTTTCCAAGTGCAAAATGCTAACTCATCCCTCCATGCATTTATGTAATTCATTTGCCATGTCTGGAATATGCTCTGTCTAGAAAATCTATGCCTTTCAAAATTTTTCTTTTATTTCATGATTCAAGTCTGGTGATACATACACACACACACACACACATACACACACATATGTATATATGCATCCTTTGAACCATCTCCCCACAACTAAGAACATTATTGTCCTGTTTAAATTCCTCCAGAAAACTTTGCCTACATACCTCTTTTGCGTCATTTCCTATGTTATACTATACTTATGAGTTTGAAGGCATTCCCCAGATTGGACATACTCCTCTGAATGCTTTCTAATTCCTTAAATTCATTAATTTCTTTAATAAATTATGATACTCAGAACTGAACACAAAACGCCATATATGGTCTGACTGAGGCAGAGAACAATGGAGCTATCCTCTCCTTGTTCTGGGACACCATGCCTCTCATAAGGTAGTCTAAGATTATATTTGTTAGCTTACTCTCATACCACATTGTTGACTCAGAATGAACTTACAGTTGACTAAAACCCCCAGACTATTTTCTAAGATCAGTTTCTGTCTGCTCAGTACTTAACAACAGTGTAAATCACAATCTATCCTTTCCATCTGACCTCTGAAACACAGAAGCAAACACAAGAATGAACCATGACTTTGTCAGCATAAGGAACTCCTAATATGATAACTCCTTCCCCTATTCTAGATCATAACCTATGGACTTAGATGTTTCTTAGGGAGCTGCCTAGATAAACAGAGATTAATAAT
The DNA here is from genome assembly GCF_003287225.1 of Phascolarctos cinereus. Taxonomy (NCBI): domain Eukaryota; kingdom Metazoa; phylum Chordata; class Mammalia; order Diprotodontia; family Phascolarctidae; genus Phascolarctos; species Phascolarctos cinereus. Next base: position 187,120,701 of record NW_027555625.1, read on the forward strand.
AGTTGCTAATGTTTTCATATCACTTCAAAGTTTGCAAAGTGCTTTATGCATGTATGTATATACATTATACATATATGTATATATACTATATATACATACACACATATATACACACATATATGCATATATATCTATGTGTATATATATAATATATATTTTTTCTTTTCATCTTCACAATAACCATGGTAGGTAAGTGCTATTATTATTATTATTATTATTATTATTATTATAGATGAGGAAACTAAGACTAAGAAAGGATAAGGCAGGATTTAAATTCATAAGTTCCAAGTTCAACATTCTATTCCTATAAGATGCAATTTCTGAAACAGATCTGTAATAATATTAACAATAACTCAAATTTATATACTTGTTTAAGGATTTCAGATTACTTTCCAGACAACATTGAGAAGGGTTAGTGAAAGTATTTATTATCCCTATTTTGTAGAGGAAGAAACTGAGCATTTTTGTTAAAAATCATACAGCTGATAAATATGTGTTGGGATTCTTCACAAAAAAAAATCAGAGAGAAAAATGCCTCTTCGTAAATGATGGGAAGATCATTTATCGTATCATGGATTATAGTTCCTGCAGGGACCCTTAGAGATCATCTTGTCCAATCCCATCATTTTGTAGGAGTACAAACCAAGACTTAGAAAGGGAAAGTTGGTTGCTCCCAGGTGGACAGAAAGTTAGAACCAAGTTCTGATTCCAAAACAAGTGCTCTTTCCATTTTTCATTATGGCAGTGTAGAATTCCATTTAAAAGGTGGCAAATTGCATTGATCTTTACAGACAACATGCAAAAAAAAAGAGTTGATCTTCATATGCTTATGTACGTGACCCATACTTTATTCCAGGCCTATAGTCTTTTAAACTAATTTGAGAATTTTCTTGACAGTTCCTTCTAACTAATGCTTTTTAAAAATATATATATTTCTTCCTTGAAAACTCAGCTAAGGAGTCACCTATTCCATGAAGTTTTCCTTGATTACTCCATTTTGAAATTCCTTTCTTCATTTTTTTCCCTAGAGAACTTTATTTGTATGTCTGCTTTGCCCATTGCATCCTAACCTGTATCATACTTATTGGAGAGCATCCCTCACCTTCCCTGTTAGATTGAAAACTCCTTCTGGTCAAAGACAGTGCCATTTCTCATGTTTGTATCCCCAGTGCTTATCACAAAACCTTGTATGAAAGAGTTACTTAATAAAATGCTTTAAAAATTAATCATTGAATTTAATTCTAGTAATTGAAATAACAAAGTAAATCAAGTAAGTTTCATAATGATAGCTAGTTTGAAAAATAGAATAAAGAGAAGTCATCAAATACTTGGAATTTATGATAATGAAAAGCTAGCAGTTTTCCATAGAAGATACAGGTTGAGTAATTTACTCAGCTTAGTGAAATACTTGAATGATAGATTCTTGGGCAGATCTGGAGAGATTTGAAAATTACAACTCTACCCATGAGTGAAGAAGCACTGTTTTATAAAGAGGTCCTCAGGTTAGACATAGTTTGGTTTAGTTGGTTTTGTTTTTAAGCCAACCTTTAAAGTTTAAAAGGGGAAATGCAAAGAAGGCATTAATGATTATGATAGATTGCCTTCTTACTGTTTCGTGGTTATAATTGGCTATCCCCCATAACTGGAAAAATCTCCCTCTTCATCTCAGCCTCTCAATTTTCCTGGATTCCTTTAAGTTCCAGCTAAAATCCTAATTTCTACAAGAAACTCATCCCAATGTTACTTAATGTTAATGCCTTCCCTTTCTTGATTGTCTCCAATTTGTCCTATCTATAATTTGCTTGTACATAATTGTTTTCATGTTGTCTCTCCCATTAGACTGTGAACTCCTTGAGAACAAGAACTCTTTTGCCTTTATTACTAGTGCTTCATACAGTGCTAGGCACATAATAGGTGCTTAATAAATGTTGTTAAATGAATCATTGAGCACTCAGAGGAATAACAGAGGCATTATCACCTGGCCATCAAAATATTCCAGGATCTGGGCCCTCATGACCACCATGGAGATTGTGGATTAGTTACTCTCATATCAGATAACAGATTCAGAATAATGTTCTGAAAATGCCAGCCTAAAAAGAAAGTATATACCTTTCAGAAGGAAATACCAGTAAGGTGAATTAAATTTTTACTAGGTTTGTACACTAGGAGATAATGTGGTCCAGTTTAATATATTAGACCCCTAGAATTCCTTGGAATTCCATCTTACCCAACTCTTTCATTTAGATAGAAGAGAAAACTTAGACTCAGAAAGGAGATGAACCTTCTTCAAATATACATGGATAATATTTAATAGAACAGTGATTTGAACTCAGGACCTCTGGTTTTAGTTCCCACTGGAGCTCTTTTCAGCACTTCATGATTTCTACACTTGGAATTACAAGCACCCATAGATTACAGTGTGATTCTGAGGTCATTATTAAAGGGATAATGATAATTTACAATTATATAGCACTTTGGGGCTTTTGAATACCCTTCATCAAAAATAGCCTGGTGAGACATGTAATGAGAATATTTTTACCTTCATTTTATATGTAAGAAAATCAAGGCTTAGGAAAGTAAAGAGACTTGCATAGTCTTACATCATTAGACAGCTCATGTAATTTATATTGTATGAGAACCAGGACACAAACTCAAGTTCTTATGACTCTAAGAATTGTGACTTATGACTCTGGGAATTGTCACTTGGACATTAAAATATTCCAGGGTCTGAGCTCTTGTGATTATAATGGAGATTGTGGATTAGTTACACCCATAATGGATAACAGATCCATTAAGTGCTCTGAAAATGCCAGCTTAAAAAGAAAGTACAAAGATATGTACAGTACAGTAATGAGGAGGGTGGACTAGATGACCTTGAAGATACCTTCAAGCTCTAAATCTATGATCTTATGATACTATTGTACCTTACATAACAAATACAAATAGAAATGTAGTAGCAGTAGTAGTAGTAGTAGCAGTAATGATAATAACAATAATAGTAACCACAACAAAAATAAATAATACCAAAGTGAGTCAATTTGAAAATTATTGTCCCATATAAAATGCATTGAGATGCATCTTCCATCATAGGGATAATTGACAGCTCTAATAAATTGCTTTTATTTGGGATCAGCCCTAGACAAACTTGCAAAGCAGCTGAACTTTGCCATCAAAAGCTCCTCCTCATCTTTCCACATTATTTTTCTCACTGTCATTGATTTATTTTATCTCTCTGGTAGCTGAGGTTTTCTTGATGTGCCTGTCCATTTTGTCTCAGGGAGCTCTTTAATCACATATTACAGAATCATATAGTTGCAAAGAACTGAAGAAATGTCTATTCTATACTGAACAGGAATGTATAATGCTGTGGAAAGAGTGCTGACTTAGGAGTCTGGGTACAAATACCACCTTTGATGCTTAGTGTATGACCTTGAGTGAGTCACTCACAGGTAACTTGCCTGGACTTCGGCTTTCTCACCTATAAAACAAAAGAAGTGAACCAAATTATCTCTGAGATTACCATGCAGATATTAATCTATGATCCTACCACTTTTATGACACAGTGGGAAAAGAACTAGATCTGGAGTCAGTAAACCTGAGTTTGCATCCTACCTCTATTTCCTTTGTAACTTTGTGTAAGTTGTTTAAACTCTTAGGGCCCTGGTCATCTCATTTGTAAAATAAACACATTGGGCTGGATGGACTTGGAACTTCATCTTAATCTTGGGTCTTACCGTGTTATGATTCTCTATCTCATCCCTGAGAAGTGAAATTGTTCTGTAGGAAGAGGTGACATAATAGTCAGTTGAAAGCAGTGGAGTAAGGGGAATTGGGGTTGAATCCAACAGCTACTTTGTGAACACTAATAAATATGGGATTCAGTTTTATCTTCTTTAAAATTATGAGTTGTAGTAGATACTCATTTCATTTTTATTTTTTAAAATTAATATACACTTAAAAATTAATCTGTCCAGTGGTCTGCTGGTAAATATTTTACAACTGGCTCTCCAAAGGAAAAATAACGAGTGACACACTTTTAAGTTTGTTATGCATTAGTAACATTTTCTCCATCGCTTAATTAAATCTGGGCAACCAACAAAGCAATAAATCAAGCACTAATTTATAGGATTTGCTGATTCCCAAGGTGTAAATGTTCATAATGAAAATTTAATAATTGACTCTTGCAAGCTAGTTCAAGCTGTCTTTTGCACACCACTGCCTCTGTCTCTCCCAATATCCCCTTTGAGCAAACAAAAAATAACAATAAAGCACCTAATATATAGCTGCATAATCTAGCAAAACAAATTCTCATATTAGTCACATTCAAAAATATATTTTTCTGAATTATAAGTTCATTACTTCTCTGTCAGGAGATGAGTGGTATGTTTCATTTTTCATTCTTTTCATTTATTGTGTTGAGCAGAATTATACATTCTTTCAGTTATTTTTCTCTAGTATGTTGCTATCATTGAATAAATTGCTATCCTAATTTCACTCACTTTGTTCTCCATTGCTTCACAAAGGTCTTCACAGTTTCTTTTGAAATGGTACATTTCTCCATTTCTTACAGCACAGTGATATTCTATTACAGGCACACACCACAATTCATTTAGCTATTTCCCTGTAAATATGCACCCCTTAGTTTCTAATTACTTAGCTACCACAAAAAGAACTACTTTAAATATTTTGTAGCTACAGATCCTTTCCCTCTTTCTTTGATTTCTTTTGGACATGGATCTATGGTATATCTTAGTCAAAGGATATGCATAGTTTGGCAAATTTCTGGACATACTTCTCAATTTATTTCTAAGATGGCTAGATCAATTCACAGCTCCACCAACTAGGCATCAATATCCCTGATCTCTCACAACCATTCCAACATTTTTTATCTCTCTTGCTTCAGGAACAAAGGGTGTTTCATCTTGGTGTCTCTGGAATTGTGGTTTGTCATTGCATTGATCAAAGTTTTAAAATCTTCCACACTATTTTTCCTTTTGTTTAATGTTCTTATTCTATAAATTGTTCTCCTAGTTCTGCTCAATTCATTCTGAATTAAGTTTTACAGTGATTGCTAGTTTTATCTGATGCAATTTATTTCATCATTAATAGTGTCAAAAAATTCATCATTACTCTATGTACAATAACTGATTTAGCCATTCACCACAAGTGGTCATCTCCTTAGTTCCCTGGTTTTTTTTGCTATTAAGAAGAGTCCTGCTATAAATATTTTTGTACATATTGGTTCTTTTCTTCTTTGATTTCTTTGGGACATAGATAAAGCAGTGGTATTGATGGTGCAAAAGGTATGCTTAGTTTAATGACTTTTTGAGATAAGTTCCAAATTGATTTCCCAAATAGACCAGTGTGTTCATTAGTGTGATGAATATATTATTGATACCAAAAAGTGACTGGCTGCAGGGGGCTTGGATTATAAGTAGACTCAACAGGATTTCCAAAATGGTAGAGTAAAAATGGAAATTGCTGAGAAAATTACTACTTATGTCACGGTTGGGGCACATTAAAATGTAGACATCTCCAATGAAATGTTTTACCCCAAAGGCCTTGTGTAGTGGCAGCAAACATAGATGAGTCTGGCCTCCAGCCCTATGTGTTTTATAGCTGAATTTCCAAATAGTTTTATGAAAGCCAGATTTGTAGTAAAGGTTTTTAACCATTACTCTGTTTTATATATTCAGGAAGAACAAATGCTGCTTTGCTCACACCCCACATTTTTACAAGCAATTAATTTTACTCCTACTATGGCTGACTCAGTAATCAAGTTCAAATTCTCTAGAGATTTTTTTTTGCTTTACACACTTTCAGGACTTATAATTTCCTCAGTATAATGAAGACAGCAATCCTTTTGCAACTAAGAAAAATCATTTTTGAGAGTTGTTGTGCCTCTAGAATTTATTGGCCTGAAACGAACCTGTTGATAGGCCATCCTGAATTTAGCTAGGCTGGATAAACAATGAGAAACCAACAGTACCATTTCCTGTTAAATGCTCACAATAAATATACATTCCTTGCTATCTAACAGTTTCTTTGCCATAATATAGCTCACTAAATTATAAGCCATTGCAAAGGACTTCACAGCTCTTATCTCACTTGATAATCACCAAAAAACTCTGAAGAAGATAGCACAGATATCATTTTCATTTATTAAGTGAGAAAATGAGTCTTGGAGTTTTATGACTTGTCCGAGATCATCTTCCAATATCCGAGGTTATTGTGGTATGTGGAAGAGATGAGATTCAAACCCAGATCTTCTGACTCAAAGTCTAGTGTTGTTTCTATTAAACTATAACTGACTTCTATGTTGATAAGTCCATTTATATGCACAATTCTAATAAATATCTCTGGACTGTCTTTTCCAACTCATCTACATAGCTGAGAAATTCATACATATGAACATTTCTTCTTTCTAGTATTTATCTGATTTCCTCGCTTCTCTTTTTGATTTCTTAGTGTAGAGACTTTTATAATTTCTGATACAATTCAAAAGTGAAGTAGACTATTGACTGAGGAGGTGGTTTTATTCAAAACTTGGTGCACCAAAACTTTAATAAAGAGAGAGCAAATTCCAAAGGAGCAGAATCAGGACAGATTGTGCTCAAATAGCTTTTCTCCAAGCTATCACTTGTTAATTGCTAAATTAAGTCACTACTGCTAACTATCAAAAGAAACATGTATTGTAAGACTATATCACTTGAAATGTCAAGATACTATACCACTAATAATATTTGCTTTGAATAATTCTATGATTATTGCAGGCATCTCTGGAACCATATGTTTATAAAAATATACCTAATTTTGGGTAAGTCTCTTTTCTCAAGCTCAGTTTTCTCTTCTGAAAAATTAAGACATTTTACTTGCCTTCTATCATGCTTCCAACTCAATACAATCCTATCCAAATCTTCTTCTGCCCTTCCCTGTCCTCTCTTTTCCTGCCCTGTCTTTTTCTATCCTGCACTGTCCTATCTTATCCTATCCTATCCTATCCTATTTTATTTGTTATTATATCCCCAGCTACAATATAAGACTCATCCTTCAGGTAATACATATATGCACTTTCCCAATGACATACAACTTCCTTAAAAACAATGATTTACTATGAATAAGAATAGAATGAATGGTGAAGTATATTTTATATTCAAAGGTCACTGCCCAATTTCTTTTACCTTTGGGCATGCAAAGTTGTTTTCATTTTTCTCAGTTACCTGAATAAAACTCAGTTAGTCATAATGATCCACTAGGGATGGATAAAAAACCAACCATAGGGAGGGTTTAAGAAAATGAAAATACTTGATTTGTCCCCAAAGTTTAGATGAAGCTAATGCACAGAGCAGAACACAAATATAACTCATGACTGAGACCTAACACCTGGAAATAAGTTGGCTGTTAACAGTCTCAACACTTATGTAGTGTCTATGAGACTACAGGGATTTCTTTCTCCACCATGTCTGGAGTTGTTGCCATAGGTTAGAAACTTCATAATGATTCAGTTTGGAGGACTCAGAGGTGTGAAAACAGGAGGGAAGATCATTCTCCCCCTTTGTAAGAAATTCAGATGACTTGCATATTAGAGTAATTGTACAGTCAAAGAAAAAGGCAACTTTCAAGAACATGGTATACTTAGGTTATTGATGACTTGGATTCAAGAAAAACTAATTTCAGAGCCTGCTTATGGCACATCACTAGCTGTGTGACCATGGGTAATTCACATAAACTCATTGAATCCCTATTTTCTCATTTGTAAATTAAAAATGTAAATATCTTTGTTAACTATCTGAAAAGATCATTATGAGCATACTGGGCCCCAACAAACCAGGAACAGGCCTTGGGTGTAAATGAATCAGCAGCCTCAGCAGCTGCTTCCAGAGCTATCAGCTCATGGATAGTAAGAGGGTTGAGAAGCTCGTAAGAAGGAAATTACAGGAGTCTTTTTGCTACCACTGAGGCAGGACTCTGTTGCTTTATCCATACTCAGATCCAAGTTGCAGTCTTGGGTGGCAGTCCCAGGGTGAGGAGAAGTACTAGTATAGCAGAGCTTATGGCAGCATGGAGGGGAGACCCTCCTCACAGTTCCAGGGCAGAAAAGAGTACTTGCGGCCACTCACAGACCAGAACACAGGCAAGAAGAGGAGTAAACACCTTTCCTTAAATCATACCACCTTGGAAGAACTGAAAACTTACAGGTCCCTTAAAGTGCCTCTGAAAATAGTTGCACAAAACACCTGAAGCTTGAGACAGTGTGCCATCCACCCTGGAAGCAGAGGCCTACTTTAACAAAGAGTTAGAAGTCAACTAATAGAATGAGAAAATGAGCAAACAACAGAAAAACTCTATTCAAATTAATATGATGACAAGGATGATCAAAACACACACTTAGGAGAAAACAACAAAGTCCAAGCTCCTACAGCCAGAGACTCCAAGAAAAATATAAATTACTCTCAGGACATGGAAGACCTCAAAAAGGATTTTTAATATCAAGTAAGAGAGGTAGAGGAAAAATTGGGAAGAGAAATGAGAGTAATGCAAGAAAATCACGAAAAATGAGTCAACAGCTTGGTAGAGGAAATGCAAAAAAAAGTACTGAAGAAAATAAACAAAGAAAAAAAACAGACTAGGCCAAATGGTAAAAGATATACAGAAAGTCAATGAGGAAATAACATCCTTCAAGAAATTATCAAGGAAAACTGTCCTGATATTTTAGGACCAGAGGGTAAAATAGGCATTGAAAGAATCCAGCAATCACCTCCTGAAAGAGATTTCAAAATGAAAACTGTCAGGAATATTACAGCCAAATTCCAAAGTTCCCAGGTCAAGGAGAAAATATTGTAAGCAGCCAGAAAGAAACAATTCAAGTATGGAGGAGCCACAGTCAGGATAACATAAGATTTAGCAGCTTCTACATTAAATGATCAGAAGGCTTAGAATATCATGCTTTGGAGGACAAAGAAGTTAGGATTACAACCAGGAATTGCCTATCCAGCAAAATTGAATATAATTCTTCAGGGGAAAAAATGGATATTCAATAAGACAGAGGACTTTCAAGCATTCTTGATGAAAAGACCAGAGCTGAATAGAAAATTTGGCTCTTAAATACAAGACTCAAGAGAAGGATAAAACATGTATACAGGAAAGGGAAATCATGAGGGACTTAATTTTAAACTATTTACATTCCTCCATGGGAAGATGATATCTGTAACTCATAAGAGCTTTCTCATTATTAGCATAGTTAAAAGGAGTATATGTAGATAGAGGGCACAGGTGTGAGGTGAATACGAAGGGATAATATATAAGAAATAAAATTGAAGGGTGAGAGAGGAATGTACTGAGAAAAAGAGAGGTAGAATGGGGTAAATTATCTCACATAAAAGAGATAAGAAAGAAACCTTTTACAGTTAGGGGGAAGAGGGGAGAGGTGAGGGGGAGTAAGTGAACCTTACTGTATTCAGAATTGGCTACAAGAGGGAATAACACACACATGCATGCATCTATCTTACCCTACAGGAAAGTAAGGGGGGGTGAAAGAAGGGAGGGCAGATTAGAGGAGGGGGTAGTCAGAAGCAAAACACTTTTGAGGAGGGACAGAGTGAAGAGGAGAATAGAATAAATGGGGGAAAGGGAAATAGACTGAAGGGAAATTAGTTAGTAACTGTGAAAAAAAAATTTGAATCAAGTTTATCTGATTAAGGCCTCATTTCTCAAACACACAGAGAACTGAATCATATTTATAAAAATATAAAAGCCATTCCCCAATTGCTAAATGATCAAAAGATATCATCAGTTTCCTCCTTCAGCCCTCAGTTTTCAGATGAAGTAAACAACACTATCTGTAGCCATATGAAAAAATACTCTCACTTTTGAGTGGAGAAATGCAAATTAAAACAGTTCTGAGGTACTACCTCATATCTATTAGACTGACTAATAGGACAGAAAAGATAAATCACAATGTTGGAGGTGATGTGTGAAAAATGAGACTTTCATGCACTGTTGGTGGAGTTGTGAAGTGATTCAACCATTCTGTAGAGCAATTTGGAACTATGCCCAAAGGGATATAAAACCATGCATACCCTTTGACCCAGAAATACCACTACTAAATATGTATCCCAAAAGAGATAAAAAACAAAAAGGAAAAGGACCTATATGTACAAAAGTATTTATAGAAGCTCTTTTCTGAGGGTAAAGAATTAGAAGTTTAGGGGAAGCCCATCAATTGGGAGATGGTATGTGACTTATGACACTAAATGCTATCCATCCCCAGAGAAAGAACTAATGGTGTCTTAATACAGATTGGAACATATTTTTTTTACTTAATTTTTCTTGAGGTTTTGGTCTATGTTTTCTTTCACAACATGACTATTATGGATATGTTTTGCGTGACTACACATGTACAACCTGTATTAAATTGCTTGCCTTAATCGGGGGCAAGGTGGAGGAAGGGAGAAAATTTGGAATTCAAAGCTGGGCCTGGAGTCAGGAAGAACTGAGTACAAATCCAGCCTCAGGCACCTACTCTCTGTGTAACCCTGGGCAAGTCATTTAACTTCTGTTTGTCTCAGATTCCTCATCTGTTAAATGGACCAGTAGTTCCCAAAGACTCAGAATGTTAGAGCTAGAAGGAATCCTGGAAGTCATTTAGCCCAACTAGCCCAACAGCCATTTTAAAGATGAGAAAACCTGGGCCTTAAGTAGTTAAGTGACTTTCCCCAGATCACATAGTCAATTACTACAGGGTTAGGACTAGAATTAAACTATTCTAATTTACAATCTAGGGTTATTTCTTTTTTTTTCTTCAATTAATTTATTTTTAGTTTTCAACTATCACTTCCATAAGCTTTTGAGTTTTAAATTTTCTCACCTTCCCTACCTCCCTCCCCCAAACAGCACACAATCTGATATAGTCTGTACGTATACATTTCTATTAAACATATTTTCACATTAGTCATGTTGTAAAGGAGAATTAGAACTAGTAGGAGGAACCACAAGAAAGAAGAAACAAAACAAAACAAAACAGAAGGAAAAAAAGAGCAAATAGTATGCTTCAATCTGCATTCAAACTCCATAGTTCTTTCTCTGGATGTGGATAGCATTTTCCATTATGAGGCTTTTGGAGATGTCTTAGAACCTTGCATTGCTGAGAAGAGCTAAGTCTATCAAAGTTAGTTATCACACAATATGGCTATTACTGTGTACAATGTTCTCCTGTTTCTGCTCACTTCACTCAGCATCAGTCCATACAAGACTTTACAAGTTTTTTTGAAGTCTGCCTGCTCATCATTTCTTATAGCACAATAGTATTCCATTACATCCATATACCATTATTTGTTCAGCCATTCCGCAATTGATGGACATCCCCTCAACTTCCAATTCTTTGCCACTATGAAAAGAGCTACTATAAATATTTTTTTACATGTGGCTCCTTTACCCATTTGTATGATCTCTTTGGGATATAGCCCTAGAGATGCTATTGCTGGGTCAAAGGGTATGCACATTTTATAGTCCTTTGGGCATAGTTCCAAAATGCTCTCCAAAATGGTTGGATCATTTCACAACTCCACCAACAATATATTAATGGTCCAATTTTCCCATATCTTCTCCAACATTTATCATTTTCCTGTTTTGTCATGTTGGCCAATCTGATAGGTGTGATGTGGTACCTCAGAATTGTTTTGATTTGCATTTCTCTAATCAATAATGATTTAAAGAATTTTTTTCATATGACTATAGATAGCTTTAATTTCTTCATTTGAAAACTGTCTGTTCATATCCTTTGACCATTTCTCAATTATGGAATGACTTGTATTCTTATAAATTTGACTTAGTTCTGTATACATTTTAGAAATTAGGCCCTTATGACAGACACTGGTTGTAAAAATTCTTTCCCAGTTTTATGCTTCCCTCCTAATCTTGGTTGCATTGGCTTTGTTTGTGCAAAAAACTTTTCAATTTAGTGTAATCAAAATTATCCATTTTGCATTTCATAATGTTCTCTATCTCTTCTTTGGCTATAAATTCTTCTGTTCTCCACAAATCTGACAAGTAAATTATTCTTTGCTCTCCCAGTTTGCTTATAGTGAGACTTCATATCGAAACTGTATACGCATTTTGACTTTATTTTGGTATATGGTGTAAGATTTTGGTCTATGTCTAGTTTCTGCCCTACTCTTTTCCAGTTTTCCCAGCAGTTTTTGTTAAATTCTGAGTGTTTATCCCAGAAGCTGGGATCTTTGGGTTTATTAAACAGTAGATTGCTGTAGTCATTGCTTACTATGTCTTGCATACCTAACCTATTCCACTGATCTATCTCTCATTTCTTACCCAGTACCAAATAGTTTTGATAATTGCTGCTTTATAATACAATGTAAGATCTGGTATGGCTAGGCCACCTTCCCTAGTATTTCTTTTCATTAGTTCCCTTGATATTCTGGACCTTTTGTTCTTCCAAGTGAATCTTGTTATTTTTTCTAGCTCTATAAAAATTTTTTTGGTAATTTGATTTATATAGCACTGAATAAATAAATTAACTTAGGTAGAATTGTCATTTTTATTATATTAGCTCAACCTACCCATGAGCAATTGATGTTTTTCCAATTATTTTGATCTGACTTTATTTGTGTGAAAAGTGCTTTGTAATTGTGTTCATATAGTTCCTGGGTTTTTTTCTTCAGGTAGATTCCCAAATATTTTGTGTCTATAGTAACATTAAATGGAATTTCCCTTTCTATCTCTTGCTGTTGGGCTATGTTGGTAATATATAGAAATGCCAATGATTTATGTGGGTTTATTCCATAACCTGCAATTTTGCTAAAGTTGTTTATTATTACAAGTAGTTTTTTACTTCTTTGCCTATTCTACTACTTTCAATTTCTTTTTCTTCTCTAATTGATAAAGCTGACATTTCTAGTATTGTATTGAACAACAGTGGTGATGACGGATATCTTTGTTTAACTCCTGATCTTTTTGGAAATGCTTCTGGCTTGTCCCCATTACATGTGATGCTTGCTGAAAGTTTTAGGTAGATGCTACTTATCATTTTAAGGGAGGTTCCATTTATTCCTATGCTCTGTAGTGTTTTTAATTGGAATAGGTGTTATATTTTGTCAAAAGCTTTTTCTGCATCTGTTAAGATGATCATGTGGTTTCTGTTAGTTTTGTTGTTGATATGATCAATTATGCTGATAGTTTTCCTAATATTGAACCAGCCCTGCATTCCTGGTATAAATCCTACCTGGCCATACTGTGTTGTTCTTGTGATAAGTTGCTATAATCTATTTGCTAATATTTTATTTGAAATTTTTTGTCTATATTCATTAGGGAAATTGGTCTATGATTTTTTTCTCTGTTTTGACTTTTTCCAGTTTAGGTATCAGTACCACATTTGTGTCATAATAAGAATTTGGTAAGACTTCTTCACCTGTTTTCCCAAATAGTCTATATCATATTGGAATTAATTGTTCTTTAAATGTTTGATAGAATTCGCTTATAAATCTGTCTGGTCCTGGAGATTTTTCTTCCTAGGGAGTTCATTGATCATCATTCAATTTCTTTTTCTGAGATAGCTTATTTAAGTATTTTACTTCCTCTTTTGTTAATCTGGGCAATTTATATTTTTGTAAAGATTAATCCATTTCACTAAGATTGTCATATTTGTTGGTATGCAGTTGGGCAAAATAGTTCCTAATTATTGTTTTAATTTCATCTTCATTGGTGGTAAATTCACCCTTTTCACTTTTTATACTAACTTGGCTTTCTTCTTTCTTTTTTTTAATGACATTAATCAAAGGTTTATCCATTTTATTATTTTTTTCATAAAACTAGCTCTTAGTTTTATTTATTAGTTTAATAGTTTTCTTAATTTCAATTTTATTAATCTCTCCTTTGGTTTTCAGTATTTCTAATTTGGTATTTAATTGGGGATTTTTAATTGGTTCTTTTTCTAGTTTTTTAGTTGCATGCCCAATTAATTGATCTCCTCTTTCTCTATTTTATTCATATAAACATTTAGAGTTATAAAACTTCCCATAAGGGCCACTTCTGCTGCATTCCATAAGTTTTTATACATTGTCTTATTATTGTCATTTTCTTGGAATGAAGTTATGGATTGTTCGATGATTTGTTGTTGGACCCACTCATTCTTTAGTATTAAATTACTTAGTCTCCAATTAATTTTTAGCCTATCTTTCCCTGGCCCCTTATTACATATAATTTTTATTGCATCATGATCTGAAAAGGATGCATTTAACATTTCTGCTTTTCTGTGGATTGTGAGGTTTTATACCCTAGCACAAGGTCAGTTTTTGTGTAAGTGCCATGTGTCACTGAGAAAACAGTATATTTCTTTCTGTCCCCATTCAATTTTCTCCAGAGGTCTACCATATCTAAATTTTCTAAAATTCTATTCACCTCCTTAACTTTCTTGTTTATTTTGTGATTCAATTTATCTAGTCCAGAGAGGGGGAGGTTGAAGTCTCCACTAGTATGGTTTTGCTGTCTATTTCTTCCTATAAGTTGCTGAACTTCCCCTCTAAGAATTTGCATGCTATACCATTTGGTGCATATATGTTTAGAAATGGTATTAATTCATTGTCTATGGTGCCTTTTAGCAGGATGTAGTTTCCTTCCTTATCTCTTTTAATAAGATCTATTTTTGCTTTTGCTATCCCTGCTTTTTTTTTTGCTTCAGCTAAAGCAGAATGTATTCTGCCCCAGCCTTTTACCTTTACCTTATATGTATACCTCTGTTTCAAATGTGTTTCTTATAAACAACATGTTGTAGGATTATGGTTTTTAATACATTATGCTATCTGCTTCTGTTTTATGGGAGAGTTCATCCCATTCACATACAGTTACGATTGCTATCTGTGTCTTTCTCTCCATCCTTTTCCCCACCTTGCTTATGATTTTCTTTCTCCTTTCTCCCTTTCCCTCCTTACTAGAGTTTTGCTTTTGACCACTGCCTCCCTCAATCCACCTTCCCTTCTATTAGTCCCCTCCTTTTCTTCCCCTAAGCCCTTACTATTTTTTCCCTCCCTTCCATCCGCTCTCCCTTTTCTTGCCCCATTTCTCTCCTACTCCTACAAGGCTAGTTAGATTTCTATACCTAACTGATTTTGTTATTCCCTCCTTGATCCAAATATGATGAGAGTAAGGTTCAAACAATGCTCATCTTCCTCCCTTCTTTACCTCTACTGTAATAGATTTTTGTGCCTTTTTCTCTAATGTAATTTACCCTTGTCTGCCTCCTCCTTTCCTTTTCTCCCAGTATAATCTCTTAGTAAGATCCACTTAATCCATTTACTTAGATCCATTTAACCCACTTAATTAAATTTTTTTTATTATTTCATCAAAGTCAACTTATACCCACCCCCTCTGCCTATGTATACTCCTTTTAAATGGTGTAATAACAATACAATTCCCAGGAGTTACAAGTGTCATCTTCCCTTGTAGGGATATAAATCATTTGTCCTTATTAATAATGTGCTTTTTTTCTGTTCTGTTTTCCTTTTTATGTCTTGAGTCTTGTATTTGAAGATCTAAGTGTCGGTTGAGCTCTGGTCTTTTCATCAGGAAGGTTTGGGAGTCCCCTATTTTATTGAATTTCCATCTCCTCCCCTGCAAGATTACACATTTTTGCCGGGTAGTTGATCCTGCATTGTAATCCAAGCTCCTTTGCCTTACAGAATACTGTATTCTATGCCCTATGATCTTTCAGTGTAGATGCTGCAACGTCCTGTGTAATCCTTATTGTGGTTCATGACATTTAAATTGTTTCTTTCTGGTTGCTTGCAGTATTTTCTCTTTGACTTGGTAACTTTGGAATTTGGCTACTATATTCCTTGGTGTTAGCAATTTGGGATCTCTTTCAGGAGGTGATTGGTGGATTCTTTTGATAACTATTTTACCCTCTGGTTCAAGAACATCAGGGCAGTTTTCCTTGATGATTTCCTGAAAGATGCTCTCTGAGCTCTTTTTTTCCATCTTGGTTTTCAGGGAGACCAAGATTTTTTAAATTGTCTCTCCTGGATATGTTTTCCAGGTTGGTTGTTGTACTAGTGAGGTATTTCACATTTTCATCTATTTTTTCATTCTTTTCTTTCTGTTTGACTGATTCTTTCTCTCTCTCATTGAGTCATTAACTTCCACTTGCCCAATTCTAATTTTTAATAAATTGTTTTCTTCTATTAGATTTTGTATCTCCTTTTCCATTTGGCCCATTTTACTTTTTAAGGATTTCTTCTCCTCAGTGAATTTTTGTGCCTACTTTTTCATTTTGCCAATTCTGCTTTTTAAGTAGTTTTTTCCTTTGGTGTACTTTTTTTTTTTAAGTTGGCCAATTTTATTTTTTAGGGACTTGTTTTCTTCAGTGTACTTTTCCCCATTTGTCCAATTGTATTTTTTAAGGACTTGTTTTCTGTGGTTAATTTTTGTCCTTCCTTTTCCAAGCTATTGACTCTTTCTTGCACAACTCTCATTTCTTTTCCGAATTTTTCTTCTAACTCTCTTATTTGACTTTTTCCACTAGGTCCCCCTGCCCGCACTGAGACACTTAAGGATCCTGGTTTTGGTGCTGGTCTGCTTCACCACCCTGGGGTTCAGGATCTCCCCCTGGTATGCTGAGGTGGGGTTTTCTGTTAGCTTGCTGGGATGCCTCATGTTCTTGTACTGCTTCCCCTCCCCCAGAGTGAGAGGGGATTTTCCTGTTAATCCCCTAAGCTTTCTGGCCTACAAGACTGCTGCATTCTGTCTTTCTACTGGTTCAGCCATTCCAGGGTTTTTCCTTGGACAATATTTTCTGGGCTTTCAGAAGTCATTAAGGAACTTGCTTCTTATTCTGCCATCTTGGCTCCTAGAAGCAGAATGTCCAGGGTTATTTCTAATAAACTATAGTTTCTGCACCTCATATGTTCTGATTGGAGAGAGTGGAAGGTAGATAGAAGAGAATTCCTCCCAGATCCTCCATTTAAGGAGAGCATACAGGTCAGCCTTTTAGTCATTTCCCATCTGGTTCCACTCTGCTATACAGCATTCTCCTCCATCTCTCCCTCTTTTAAGATTCTTTTTGTGTTGTTTTCTCCTACTAGGTTGTGAGATCCTAAAGGGTACCATCTGCCTTTTGCCTTTCTTTATATCCCCAGCATTTAGCACAGTGCCTGGCACATATTATGCACTTAATAAATGTTTATTGATAGACAACAGTTTTTCTCTAATAGTGAGTTCTTACCTCAGTAACTGGGGTTTTTGGATTTATCAAACATTAAGGTTGTTTATGTTTGCTTATTTATGTGGTGTATCAAATCTGCTCATACCACCTTCCTATTAATTATAATGAGACTTTTTAAAATAATAGGAAACAAAAGGAGTGGTATATGTGAATCTAGTGTCTTTTGATCTTTTGAGATTATTTATTGATATGCCAAAAATGTTTGAGAATGGGTTGAAAAAAATCTATGATTTTTTTTCTAATTCCAGACAACTACATCTCTCTACCCCTTGCCACTTATAAATAAAAACTCACCCATCCCAATTTAGTTTCCTTTTTGTTTCTACTTCTGAGGTGTTTATATGTAATTAATATAGTTATTTGAATCATTAGAACATGTTGCCAGTGAAATTGACCTTAAAATTTCAATTCCCATGTGAGTCATTTAGTTTTAAGTTGTTTCACAAACATCTCTACCAGAAAATTTAAAAAAAAACAGGCCTTGAGGTATATATGAGGTATCACATATGATGATTAACACACTTTTGAAAATATCTCTTATTTTCTCAAAGAATAACATGCCTTACATCTGTATGGACAGAAGGAAGTGAGTTGGCAGTATCATGGAACTAAAGAGCCTATGGTAAATTGTCTCCTCAATCCTATTGCTAGTTTTAAATATTATTTATGCTACCCAAATAATTCCACAGAAACATTAGCAATGTAGGTATCATCTCTGTGCCAGTAATCATTCAATTCCTCAAAATGTGCCGTGATTAGATTGTACACCATCAGGATTCAGGTACTTCTTCATAATGTATAAATTCATACTAGTAAAAGGGGAGGCCAACCTGAATTAGTGAAAAATGTGAAACACAAAACATTTTGAGGGAGTGCAATTTTAGTTATGGTGATATATAATACTAAGAACTAAACCAAAAATAAATATTCCTGACGGGTCTTATGATTCAGAATGAACATAGCGCAACATCAGCCTGAGAACTGACCTTTGCCTTTGTTGCAACTAATTCTATTAAATTTTATAAGTATTTATCTAGTGTCTACTAAGTACAAAGTTCTGTGACAGGTGGCATGGGGGATTTGAGAAAGTAAGATATAGGTTGGTATAATGGAAAATGTACTTGGTTTCAAATTAGGATGAAAGCAAGGTGAGGGCCTAGAGGTACAGATAGAGACAGATTTTCAGACATGACCAATGTATTGATTTGACTACACTTATTTGATAAAAGGGAGAATTTTTTTGGAGAGCAGGTTAGTTAGTAGGAAGTAACCACTATCAGGGAAAAAATAAGGGAAAAGACATCAATAAAACATTAAAACTTTTAAAAATACACAGAAGAAAACAAACAGTAGAGGAAGAGACTTAGATCAATTTTATTTATAACCTTATTAAATTTAATAATACTTTAAGAAAACCCATTAAAATAAGCTAATGTAAGTAGTGTTTTAGAAACCTGAAAGGTAGTCTTTTGTATATAAATACAGCAAAATCATGATCCAGAGTAAAAATTCATGAAGTCTAGAAAAGAAACATAAAGAAGTTTTAAAACCAATGTTTCCCCCCATTAATTGATTAATTTATTTTTAGTTTTCAACATTCACTTCACAAGATTTTGAATTCCAATTTTTCTCCCCATCTCTCCCTTCCCCCCACACTAAGATGGTTTGCATTCTGAATTCCCCTAATCTGCCCTCCCTTCTATCACCAGCCCATCCTTCTGTTATCCCTTTTTCCTTCTATTTTCCTGTAAGGCAGGATAGATTTCTGTACCCCATTGCCTGTATATTTCCCAGTTGCACATAAAAACAATTTTTAACATTTGTTTTTAAAACTTTGGGTTCTAAATTCTCTCCCTTCCTCCCTCCCCACTGACCCTCATTGAGAAGGCAAGCGACTTGATACAGGTTATACATGTGTAGTTATGCAAAACACTTCCACAATAGTCATGTAGTGAAAAATTTACTATATTTCCCTTGATCTTATTTCTCCCCTGTTTATTCTATTCTCTCCTTTGACCTTGTCCTTCCTCAAAAGTGTTTGCTTCTGATTACCTCTGCCCCCCATCACCCCCCCTTATCACCTTGCCCCCTATTTTTCTGTAGGGTGAGATAGATTTCCATACCCAATTGAGTGTATGTTATTCCCTCCTTAAGCCAAATCTGATGAAAATAAGATTCATTCATTCCCTCTCACGTTCTCCCATTTCCCCTCCATTGTAAAAACCTTTTCTTGTCTGTTTTATGTGGGATAATTTACTCCATTATACCTCTCCCTTTCACCTTCTCCCAGTATAATCATCTCTCACCCTTTAATTTTATTTTTTAGATATCAACCTTTCATCTTCAACTCACCCTGTGCTCGCTCTCTCTCTCTCTCTCTCTCTAATATACATATATCAAAACCAATGTTTTAAGGATATTAACTTGACACCAGCATGAAGGATGAAACTGGGAAGAGATAGTGACACACCACCACATGACCTGTATCTCCAGTGTACCTCAGCTATTAACTAGGATAGTCATATTTTAAACTCCATCACCATCCTAAATTGTTCCAACTTCAGTGGTCTAAAATTCTGAAATACTCAATTGGTAATAATCTTTTTGCTTCTACTTTTTCCTCTAATTTTTTCTGAACCTGATCTTTATCCATCTGTGTCATAGACATTTGTATATCTATATTTATGCATCTATTTTCATCTATCTTTTACCCTTTAGTCCTTTATCTACTAATCCTCAACCCAATATCACTCAAACAAAGATATAAAACCCTCTAATTCTTAATCAATCAGGAGTCTTTAACTTGAGGAGGCAATAAGAGGCTTCACCAATTTGTAGTGTTATTTAAAAATGAAAAAGCCTCCTGTTTCTTACTGCATATGCTTGTCCTTGCTGGTAAGCAAAACCTTAAATAATTCAAGGAGTTAACACAGCTGCACTTTCTTTGATGTCCTTTCCTTTTAATTATAAAGTATACCTATTTTTTTAAATGTACAAACTGATAATTGTGTTAATTGGTGGTCTCTTATTTTTAAAACTATAAAAAACCTCTTTTTGAATTTGTTCTTTAGGGAGAAATGTCTGGTCTAAATTCAGGCTTCATTTTTTTTCCTCTGTATCATGGAATTACAAAATAAAGTCTCACTTTTTCCAGGGGTAATTCACCCAACTAGGAATTAATTTTTTTCCTTTACAATCTCTCCCACCTGGCTCATCTTACTTTACTTGCTCCCTCAGTGTGAGAGCCTCCTCTCAGGCTCTGTCCTCAGCTTTCTTTGTAATCTCATTTGCATGTCTTTGCATGTAACTTCACTTGTATGTCTTTAATTTCAACTGCTATATGGATGACTAAACCTGGGTGTCCCCACCAGCTCTGTCCTAGGCCTTTTCTTCACCTGCTAACAATTCTGTTTTTTGATCTTATCATGGGTGTATTTACCATCTCTACATAGATAATTCTCACATCTATGTGTCCAGTCCTGACCTCTTTCCTGACTTCCAGTATCACATCTTCAACTTCTGAATATCTCATTATCACCACAAACTCAACATGCCGAAAGTAAACATCATTCCTCACCCCCCTACTCTGCCAACTCCCACCAAAAAGAAATCCAAAACTTCTTTATTACTGTCATGGGGATCATCATCCTGCAGTCACCCAGGCTCACAACCTGTGTCATCCTCAATTCCTCATTACTCTCTCCCTGACGCCATCTAAATCAGTCACTGTTGATTTTACCTTTGTGACATATTTTGCACATGCCCCCTTGTCTCCTCTGACACTGCTACCTCCTTTGGTACGGACCCTTGCTGTCCCACTCTTGGACTACTGAAACAGCCTATTGGTGGTTCTCTTAGATTCAAACTTCTCCTTACTCTAGTTCATCCTCTATTCCACTGTCAAACTGATCTTTCTAAAGTTCAAGTATGGTCATGTTACCTCCCTGACTCCTCATTCCATAATTGCCAGTGTCCCTATCATCTTCATTATCAAGTATAAAACAGTATTTGACGTTCAAAGCCCTTATTCATTTTTACTGTTTTTCAGTGTTCTTTTATCTTATCTCCATGTGCTTTTTATTTGTTTGCCTCAGTTTCCTTAACTGTAAAATTATAATAATAATAACACATACCTTTCAGGGTTGTTGTGAATATAAAATGAGATATTTGTCAAGTGCTTAGCATAGTGCTTGACCCATGGAAGGCTGCTGTTTCTTCTTCTTCTTCTTCTTCTTCTTCTTCTTCTTCTTCTTCTTCTTCTTCTTCTTCTTCTTCTTCTTCTATTACTACTGCTACTGCTACTACTACTACTACTAACTTCTACTTCTTTTCTCCATGGTGAACATCCTTAATTTCTTCAGCTGATCCTTGAATTCCACCTTAAGTGCCTTGCCCTTTCTTATTACCCTCCAGATACCTTGTGAGTCATACTTGTTGATTAAATGACTAGAAAAATGAAACAATAAAGGAGTATATATGCCAAAAGCATTTATGCATTTATAGGAATGTTTATAATATGTTTTCTTTAAATACTTCAATACATATTATAGCACTTTAAGTCATCATTGACTATGACTTCCTAAAATTCCTATAGACAGGGGCCATTTTCTTTAGATGAACAATGCAGAACATTGAATGAAGGCTCTCTATGTGAGTTCTAAGAGTTTTAAACTGAGAAGATAACATGATCAATAATCTCTACTCATTTTAATACCTACTTTTGATAGAAAAGAACTCTCAGCATTAGTTATTATGTAACAATTCAGTACCCACACTTGGGAAGGGAAAAGAAGAAATCTCACATATAAGACTTAAATGTCAAAATGAGATTGGTTAAAGGATATCCTGTACATCTGAAGTCAAATACTGGCCATAGGAAGGGAGTTCTGAAATCTTTCTAATCTGTTATCATATAGGGGTGATGTTGTTGCAGCTTTCAATATGACTTCCTAATTTTCACTTTTGCAGAGAAAAAGTTCTATCTCATATGTTTTAGGGGTGATCCCTTATTTTCAGACATTCCCTGATGGTTATTGATGAGAAAAGAAGACATTTTCTGGTACCTCTTTTCAAATCTGCACTTTGGGATCCTTGAACAACATAAAAGGTGAAGGAAAGAAGGGTAGGAGGCAAGCATTTATTGAGTGGCTACTCTGTGCCAGGCACTGTGCTAAATGTTTTATAAATATTTTCTCTATTGCTCCTTACAACATCCTTGGGAGGGAGTATTATTATCTCCACTTTACAGATGAGGCAATTGAGGTTCATAGGATTTGGAGTCCTGTGAACTTGGAATGTTTTACAATCTATGTGAGGATCACAAAGGTTTAGGAAGAATTTTATTTATGATCCAAATTGTTATAAGACCTTTTAGAGTCAGATCTTTATCTATGAAGCTGTATTTGGGCATATAAGGGTACCCTCTCTTCTGGTTTTAGGAAGGAATGCAAAAATGAATGTGAAGCAGTTAAAACTATATAGGAATATAGTAGATCATCCAATTAACATGATTATGAGCCATCTCAGGGAGTTCTGCCTTTCAATTGCCTGGCCATTACTAGAAGAATATTTTTGGGTTGTTCTCTGTTATGAACATAAAATCCCTTCTAATGGAGGCATTTATACTTTTTTCCTGGAATTCTATATTTATATGTTAACTTAGAGACTTTATGGGGAAGAGAATGTATTAACTACCAATACACAAGAATCTTAACTTGGGGAAAAGGCCTAGGTTATGAATATAATAACACATAAATGTAGTCTTGAAGTTGTATATTCTGTAACAAGCAATATAAATTAATTTCCTTTCTCCAGAGAAAGATGATACTTATAGTTACAAAATTCTAAGAAGTAAGAATATACTTCTATTTATCAAAAGAAGGGTCATAGAAATCACCAACCAGATTTTATGAAACAAATTGTGGCAACCATAGTTTAATGGGCCCTGTAATACCACTGCACTGCTAAAAGAACTCTGGTAGGGGCAGCTAGGTGGTGCAGTGGATAGAGCACCAGCCCTGAAATCAGGGGGACCTGAGTTCAAATCCGGCCTTAGACCAAACACTTGACACTTACTAGCTGTGTGACCCTGGGCAAGTAGCTTAACCCCAATTGCCAAAAAAAAAAGAAAAGAAAAGAACTCTGGTATTGGAACTAAAATATCTGGGACTGAGTGTCAGCTGCAATACTTATAAGTTCCATGACCAACTAACATTTCAGAGTCTTCATTCCCCTATCATAAAAAGAGGATAATAATACTTTGCCTACTCCTAAGTTTATTATGAGGGAAGTGCTTTATAAATTTTAATGTGCGATGGAAACATGATTAATTATTATTCATTATAAATTCAAAAGTGATTTAGAGTTGTAAGGTATATTAGAAATTATTTGATTGACTTTTCACATTTTATAGATGAGGAAATCAGAAGGCTAGAGAATTCAATGAATTGCCCAAAAGCATAAGCACCAAAAAGCATTTAACATTTGAACCTGGGTCCTTTGAGTCTGAAACTAGTGGTTTTTTTAATATTATAAATAATGATTATGATGATATGATGTGGTAATTGTGATAGTGTTTGTGACAATGATGGTCACGTCTCAGTTTTAATAGTGAAAGCAAATGGGAGTGTTCCATGTTAAAAAAAAAATAACTGTTCTTTCACAATGAAACATTCTAAGATGCTGCTTATGAATGGGAAGGAAAATATTCAGCTCAGTTCAGATGACTACAAAATACTTATGTATTTTCTCCTTTTACAAGTTTCATTTATATAGTGAAAAATGTATTCAAATGCAAATGGAAAAAAAATCAAGATAATATTTATCTCAAATAATTGCTACTTCTTTGTCCCTAGTTCTAATTTTCTAAAGATTGTTTTCACATTTTTGCTTCTTCAAAGCAACAACCCCTGATTCTGTCAGAATTTCTTGAATATACATATTTTTCATGTATTATTAGATGGTATTTTCTCTTTATTTCAGATTAGTTGAATTCATGTCTTCTGTTTTGTATCACCTTATTTTTCCAATATAGCTGAATCATCCCTTATAACAAAGAATGAAAAAGAAATAGAAAAAAAGTACCCCAGAAGTAATCAATAAAGCAATGAAATCTGAAAGTATATGCAATGTTCTATCTCTAATATCCCAAGGATGTTCAAGGATGAAACTGGAAAATATAAACAGAAAAAATTGAAAATATTTGAAAAATAACATTTCAACTAATTGTTTCCTGCACCATCCACCTAATGACATTCAGTTCTAACTGAGGGACCCAAGAGCTCCTGATTTCTCAAACTTATGGTATGTTACCCCAGGCTCTAAACATCTATATCATGGTTGTTGGGTCATCTATATTCATGGAAAGAAATACAAATCAGAAGAGGCAGCCAGGGTCTTGATATGCATTCTCAGATTTACTTCTCCCGTTTTACTTATGTGCTTGATGCCATGTGCAAAATAGTCACCATGGTGGATGAGGTGTCCCAATCTCCCCAGTTGAATTCTATGAAGAATTGAAATATTTACATGTAGAGGACTTGTATGAGAATGAAATATTGCTCTTTAACTTTAATGATTGGGCAGCTCTTCTTGGCTTGGTGGTAAATCCTATTTGGGTTAAATCTAGATCTTTTCCCTTTGCTTTATTAGGGGCTAAGGAACTGTGACATTATCCCCAAGTTCTTCAGTTCTGAGTACATAGTTCAAGGGAAGTAGCCAGAAGAAACTCATCTCAACTTAATATATCCTCCAGGAAGTAGTCTGTACCCACTTACATAGCACAATAATTATCAATTTTATTTATGTGTCACAATTTCTTTACTCAGTCACTAATCAATGGTCATCTATATTGTTTTCAGTTCTTTGATACTATAAAAGGAATACTATAACTACATTGGTGTATATATGATCTTTTGTCATAATATATTACTGACCTCCTTGGGGGATATGCCTACAAGTTAAATCTATAAGTATAAGAGTAGGAAAATATTAGGCACTCATTATATAATTCCAAATTGCTCCCTAGAATCGTTGGATCAATTCACAGCTCCATTAAGAGTGGACTAGTGCATTCATCTTTCCACAATCCCTTTAATATTGGTTATTCCCCTCTTCTGTCATCTTTGCTAAATTGCTATGTGTGGTGAATCAGAATTATTTTCATTCGCCTTTCTCTTATTATTGTAATTTGGAACATTCTTTGATATGGTTGTTAATGGCTTAAAATTCTTCATTTGAAGACTGTTCACTCTTATCCTGTGACCAATAATTTATTAGAAAAGGCCTCTGCTTTATATATTTCTCTCTATGTATTATTCTATATATGCATATATATATTCTATATATAGTTGCTTATATATCTTGAATAGCAGAAATTTCTTAGTGATATTGGCTACAAGGACTATTTACCCATTTGACTATTTCCTTTGTTATCATAGTCACACTAATTTTGTTTATGCAAATTTTTTTAATGCTATCACATACTTGAAATTATCTCTTTTCTAATCACCTTTGTCTTGTGATTGGTTAAGAACCAATTCTCTACCTATTGCTATGAAAGGTACCTGATCTGGCTTTCTTCTATTTTTTTTTACAGTACTGTTTTTAATATTCAGATCACATGTCCATTTAGAGTTTATTGTGACATATGGTGTCAGATATTAGTCTGAGAATAATGTCTGCCTAACTATTCAGTTTTTCCAGAAATTGGCAAATGTATAATTTCATATTTATTAAATAGCTGTAATGTCATGCTTTGCGCTAATCATTAACAATAAAAAAAATAAGAAATGAAATGACATAGCCCATGTTCTTGAAGTGCCTTACAATCTAATAAAAAGTTAAATAGCATGTGATAGAAATAAGTATAATACATTGGAGAATATTATTATGTGCAGAAGTGATTTAAAACAGATGTGTGACATTTGTTGAGTGAATATTTCTAATTGGAGAAACTAGGAGGTAACATTTATGCTAGTTGATAGAAGAAAAAGATTTTAATAGATGATGACATGGGAATAAAATATTTTAGTCCAAGAGGTCAGCATAAATGTAGGCAGGATGATGCAGGATAAATGTATGAAGAGGAGTAATATAAAATAAAGTAAGGTGGACTGATATGGATTTATATATAGTCTATTATGCTAAGGAGTTTGTTTTTTTATTCAGCAGGCAATGGAGAGGCACTGACAATTTTGAGGGAGGTGAATGATATTGTCAGATCTGTATATTAGAACACATACTTGGAAAGCTACATAAGTGGGAGAATCTAAGAGAAGTTTGGTTATAGGAAGACTGTTCCAAGTGCAAATGACAATAGTTTAGAAGAGGTGGTAAATACCTAAACTTATTTGATGTCTCTATTTGAGTGGAAAGGGTGGGAGGTAGTTTGTGGATGTAGACTTTACGTGACTTGATGACTATTTGGACATGGAGAATGAAGGAGAGAGCAGACTCAAAGGTGATTTTAAGGTTTAGAAGCAGAGGAGGAACCTGCAGCCTTGAGGCCACATGTATCCTTCTAGTCCTTGGGCATGCCCTTTTGACTGAGTACAAATTTTACAAAACAAATCCTTTTATTAAGGGGATTTGTTTGGTGATATTAAGATTCAGTAAAATGGCCACACTTGAGGACCTAGAGGGCCACATATGGCCTCAAGGCTGCAAGTTCCACACTCCTGGCTTACAGCATTACTGACTGGGGGGATCCTAGTACCATTGACAGAAATAGGCAAGTTAGGAAGAGAATATTTGGGGTGTAATAATGAGTTCAGTTTTTGATATGGTGAATTTAAGGTCTCAGAAGGCCCTCAAAGTGGAGATGTTTAGCAGGCAGTTGGAAATATGGGCCTAGAGTTGGCAAGAGGGCAAAGAGTGGGGCAAGGGATAGTTTTGAGAGCCACAGAAATAAAAGTGATTATTGAAGTGGTAGGAGGAAATTTTAGTAGAAATAGAGATAGTGTAGAAAGAAAAAAAAGAGGAGAGATAAGAACAGAACCTTGAGGGATAACCACCCTTAGAGGACTGGAGGAGTAAGAATCAGGATAGGAGATTAAGAAAGGGTCATTTAATGGTTGAGCAAAGTAGTTGAGAGCAGTGTCATATATGGGGGTTTTGGTTAACAGATTTAGACGCTACAAAAAGGAGATATTTTATTTGACCAGTAGGAGTTCATGGAGAATTTTGAGGAGAGAAATTTCCATGGAGTAGTATGATTGGAAACCAGACTGAAAAAAATAGACAAAGGAGTGAGTGGTAAGGCATTTGAGGGAACAAATGTAGATTATTCTTTCTAGAAATTTAACCACAAAAGGGAAGAGGGGTTGGGAGGATGGCTGTGTCAAAACCAAATTTTTTGTTAGTTTCTTTGGTTGCATGGGGAGACCTGAGCATATTTACAGAAAGAGGGAAGAGATCAGTTTTGCCTGTGGGGTAAGGTATAGAACAGGACAGGGTAGAACAGAAAAGAGAGATAGCCCAGTAGTGACTAGGGGCAATCTTGCAATCTGAAGGTCTGCTTTCAAGTCCTAAAGCTGATGCAAACTAGCCATGTAACCATGGATTGTCACTTAGTCTATTACTGCCTTGGGCAACTAAGGCTATAAGTTATAATAGAAATTGCATTTCCAACTTAATTTTTTAAAAAAAGAATGATATTTGGTCTATAGATAAAATAAAAATGAAGGACATTATCTTCCTTACATGCCCTTCTTTTTCACTAATTGCTCCTTTTCTTTTCAGAACGTAAAATTCTTGATGTTGAGAACTGTAGTTTTTGTTTGTGCTTAACAGAGCTTGACATATAATATGTAATTAATAAAAGCTTAATTGATTTGTACTGAATATTGATGGTTGCACAAGATTTGGATGGTGGAAGCAGAAGTGGAATGAGTTCTGTAGCATATGGGGAATGGTATGAAAAAGAAAAAGGTGCTGGAGCCAGGAAAACTGGAGGGGGAGCAGAATATTTGGGGACATGCTTTAACATTTTCAGAGTAGGCAATAGGTTAAATTTAAAGGGAAAGTAGATTTGTTTAAAGCAATGCAGCAAGGTACCATTTAAAGGGGAGGCAACATATGTCAAGGAAATCAAACCACCATTACCCTTTGCAATTGTAGTGCCCCGCAAACCATTAGACCTGTTTTCAGTCACATGCCCACAGCTACCACTGAGGGGAAAGATCTTTGCGGTACTGAGTGCCATAAGCAACAACTACTAACCAATCACAGATTAGTTCAGAAACTCTGGGAGTGTCAGCCCAGCTTTCACAGCCATCATACAGGGAGACAACTCCTATAAAGAAAGGGGCCAGCCATTCCTACCAGCTGCTGTGTATATGGTAGCAAAGCACTGGAAGGGAGAGATAGGAGGCAGTGAGTGCTAGGCAAGACAAATGACTAGCACCATGGCATTACCTTGACCTTCATGTTACCTCACACTCTGATGGAGATGGTCCAGGACCCTTAACCTTAACCAAAGAGCCTTGGGAATTGTGATGCTTTCCAGACCAAAGCCCTCAGATGTCATCTTTGGAAATTAATTCTTGTGGAGAAGCAACTGATACAGTTACAACTACTGAAGACCCAGAAAAGAAAGTTCTTGCGCCCAAAAGTCTTTGGAGCTGTAAAGTGGTTTAGCATCCCAAATTGATATCCTTTTTTTTTTTTAAATCAGTGGAAATGGCATTAAAGAAGAGGCATTATTGTCTGCTTTGCTCCCGAGGCTCCTCCTTCTGACTGAATGGCTTCTCCCAGAACTTCCATTTAAGGAGATGGCCAGCCATCTCTTCATTTCTCCACCAGTCCATACTCTGGATTTCTTTCCTTTGCTTCCAGCTTAGGTACTCCCTCCCCCTTTCAGCTTCCTTTCATGTGCTGTCTTTTTCCATTAGAATGTAAGCTTCTTGAGGGAAAGACTTTCTTTTTTGCTTGTGTTTGTATTTCCAACACTAAGCACAGTGACTGCCACATGCTAACTGCTTAATAAATTATAGTTGACTGAATGGTTGGCTGATTGGCTGTTTTGCCACTATACCCTAAGAACCATAGAACTTTTACATTTTATTAGCAGGTGAAATCTTTCATGTATTTTGTCTAACCCATTAGAATGAGCTTAGAGATAAGATTCTGCCTCACTTTACTGTTTGTATCCCCAGAATTTAGCACAGTGCTTTGCACATGGTAATACTTAATATCAATAGCTGGGATGGGAGGGGAAGGCAAGAATTAGTTATCAATAGTTAGGTTGTACTCCCAAACTACTGGCCTTTCTCTTATCCCCTACTCTTTTCTTCTTAACTCTTCTTTCTAGTTCATTGCTCCTTTTCCAATAATATCTTTCACATTATGTGGGTATAGATATTCATATTGATCTAAGAATAAAATAAATGTCTGATACTTATTCTCATGAATACAAAGAAAACAGCATTCTAAATATTTCAAAGTCACATTTTCATTGCTTTGTAAATTATATCATCTGCCTATCTCTTTAAACTATTACAAAATCACATAATTTTAGAGTTGGTAGGAACTTTAGCAGGATCCGGTACAACCTATACCCTAAAGCAATCTGTACTCCATGTACTGGACAAGTGGTCATACAACCACTTCCTGAAGATCCCTTATGAATGCAGAATCCACCACTACCTGACAAAGCCATTCTATTTTGGACAACTCCAATTTTTAGGAAATTTTTTCCTGATAACAATACAAAAGTTATTTCTTTGCAACTGCTACCTGTTTTTCCTGTTTCTGTTCTTTGGGACCAAATAGAATGATTCCAGTCCCTTCTCCATGTTATATGTCTTCAAATAGCTAAAGAGAGCTATCATATTTCCCTGAGTCTTCTTTCTAGGATAAACATTCTCAGTTCCTTCAAATGATCTCCATATGATATATTTTCAAGCCCCTCAGCATCCTGGTTGTCTTCCTTTTGGATACTCACCAGTTTGTTGATTATCTCCAATTTACCTTTTATATACCTTGTTTGTACATGATTATTTTTAGGATAAGAACCTTCTTCCACCCCCAATTAGATTGTGAGCTCCTTAAGACCGGGAACTGGCTTTTGTCTTTCTTTGTACTCTCAGTCACTAGCACAGTTCCTGGTTCATAGCTGGAGTTTAATAAATTCTTCCTGACAAACTAACTACTTTATTTGGCCTCTCAAAGATCAGGTTAAAGTAAATACCCAGGTTCCATATTTCTAGATGATTGGTACTCATGATACAATCATGAGCTTTTTTGGTATGCTACATAGCAAGAGACAAACAAAACATGCATACTATATGACAAAAATAAACAGCCAGGGGTTTGTCTCCACATATAGAAAGCTCAGCCTAGCCTGAGCCTGGGAAACTGTTTTGTTGAGGGTACATGCTCAAAATTGGAGTTTTGGTTACAAGATTATGCCCCCAAAACGAACTTGGTTAAGAACCACTAATTGGTTCCAGATGTAGATGGGGGTATTTATTCCTAATCAGACCAAGATGTAGTGGAAAAGTTCTTGGGGTACCTTGTCGATAATATAATTGGTGAAGTTTGGGTAGAGGGTATTTCTTTATTGGGACTAAAGACTGATGGGAGGATCCAATGTTGACTAAGGCAGTAAAAGGATAACTTAAAGCCCCTCCAGAAGGTCAAGAGTTCATCCAATCAAAAATCTGCAAGTCTTTTCTTAATAGAATTAACAGTGAAGAAGTACAACTGTCTGGTTTGGTCTTCTATGGGCATTAGAACCACTTAGCTTAAGTAACCCCATATTGGAGTACTATGTTATAATTCTATTATGAAACAATAACTATGACATTGAACAATAAGTATAACATAAAAAATACAAATATAAAATATCACACTAACAATATGCAGAACTGAGCACAATAGTTCAAATGTGATCTCTATAAGAGTAAAGAGGACAATCACCTCCTTACTCTTGGAAAGGGAGTCTATGTATGCATCTGAAAATCATATCAGCTTTTTTGGCAGTCATATCACATTGTTGATTCATAATGAACTTTCAGTCTACTAAAATGTCCAGATCTTTCTCAGATTAAAATTTTGGACTTCTGCAATCTGCCTCTAACTTACTTTTGTAGCTATATTTTACATTCTTTTTTTATGCGTTCTCCAGTCCAGAAAAACTGGAAAACCAGTCATTCCTGAAATTCAACATTTCATTTTTAGTCTTTCTGTCTCTGTATTAGCCTCCCCTTTCTGCTCCCAATTCCCTCACTTTTCACCTCCACATCTCTCAATTCTTATTATCCTTTAAGACTCAACTCAAGTTTTATTTCCTTATTTTACCTTCACCTTTTTCCACCTTCCTTCTTATGTTACCTCATGTACATTATAGGTGGATGTTTTATATTTCTTCTAACGTAACGGAAATGTCTTGAAGACAAAAACTGGTGTGGGTCTTTCTAACTCTAAAACCTAGCACAATGCCCTGTATATAGTAGTATCTTACTAAATATTTATTGATTTGAATTCAAGTGACTTCTATGTTTTTTTTCCTCTGTCTCCTAGGAAAGTCTATATTTTGTGGACCCCATTCTTTTTGTTTAATTTCTTGTTCCTATCATGTTTCTGTGACTGAAAAGAAGCCTCACTTGAGTACTTGGAATACTACTAGAACCTCAAAGGTGCTTATTTTTGTCTTAGGAAAGAAAATTAAATAATGAAACATTAAGGATCATTTCCTCAGTGCTATTTCTAATATCACATCTCTATAAAAATCTAGTCCACATATGTAAGGTGGGTTGTCAGGTAGGCCAAAGGGGGTGAGAATAAAACTAAAATCAGGAGTTGTACTTCTAACTTACTGTTTCCGGTGTTTTCATTAAAATTTTAAGTTCTCATTAACACAGCTACTAGCTACTAAAATGAATCATGAGTTATCATCTTCCCCCATATCTCTGAGGACAATTGAGGATGTTTGTGAAATCTGACTTGTGAATACCTTCCTTTAAATATCAATGTACTACATAATTTTAAAGTAAAAGGAAAAATATGAGTAACAAATATTTCCCAAATCATGGGAGCCCAAAGATATTATGAAATTATGATCCAGATGTGTCCCTTCCATGACCTGTAACATATTGGAGAATTAGCCCTTTATAACTGAATTACTCAGCTGAATGTGGAGCAAAATTCAGAGGAAAAAAAGAAAATTAAAAACTCTTGCCTGGAGGCAACATTGTACACAACATGTGGTTGTATGAGTTAGTTGCCATTAGAGTGGCTTTTCATTGTTAAGGGGGACTGTTTGATCTTTAGAAGACAAGAAAGAGAAAGTGCTTCCTATCTCTTAAATTATTGAGGAAAAAGTCTGTCTGAGATGAAATGGAATGAGGTCACCTAGAACATCTCCAAACATTACTCCCAGTAGAATGAATGTTTATTACTTACAAAGGCAACATGATGCAGTTTGTATAATAATAGATAAAGTCAGGAAGAACTGGGTTCAAACCCTTTCTTAGACACTTGCTATCTGAATGACTGTGGGCAAGGCAGTTAACTTCTGTGCATTTCACTTTCCACGGATATAAAATGATTGGGTTGTACTTGATGATTTCTAAGTTTCCTTTCAGCTTAAATCTATTATCACATGATCCTTTAAGGTAGTGAATGTTTTGAGGTTTTTTTTGTGTTCCCAGAATTTACCAGTGCCTATTGTTAGTAGGTTCTGAATAAAGCAACCTTAAATTGAATTGCTAAACTTCCATTTTCACAATGTTATTATCAACGTAGTGTAAAACTTATAGTGATTATTCCAAAGTTCGAATGTCACAGTAAGGGCTAGTCAGTCCTAGTTTCCACTATTCTCTAACATGTTTTCCCATCTTTGTTCCTCAACTTCTCACCTAAACTGAGTGTTCTTTTCATACTGTCCCACAAATATTCAATGCTTGTTTTTATCCTCCTACTTTCACATGCTATTCACCTCTTTGGAACTGTTTAGTTATTCAGTTGTGTCCAACTCATCATGACCCCACAGGTCATTGCATTCCAGGCCCTTCTGTCCTCCACTATCTTCAAAAGTCTATCCAAGCTCATTGTTCATTGCTTCCATGACATTATTTATCCATCTTATACCCTGACATCCCTTTTTCCTTTTCCCTTCAATCTTTCTCAGCATTAGAGTCTTTTCCAGTGAGTCCTGTTTTCACATTACATGACCAAACTATTTCACCTTCAGTATTTGTCTTTCTAATGAATACTGAGATTTAATTTCTTTAAGTATTAACTTATTTGATCTCCTTGCTATCCAAGGGACTCTTGAAAGTCTTGTCCAAGACCACAGTTTGAAAGTGTCAATTTTGCAGTGCTCAGCTTTCCTTATAGTCCACCTTTCACAGACATACATAATTACTAAAAAATCATATCTTGGACCTTTGTTGGCATAGTGACATCTCTGCTTAGATGCTTAGTAGGCTGTACAGATTTGCCATTGCTTTCCTTCCAAGGAGGAAGCATCTTTTAATTTCATGGCTGCAGTCACAATCTGTAGTGATCTTTAAACCCAAGAATATAAAATCTGACACTGCTCCCATTACTTCTCCCTCTATGTGCCAGGAAGTGATAAAACCAGATGCCACGATTTTAGTGATTTTGTTTTAATGTTAAGCTTAAAACCAGCTTCTATACTCTCCTATTTCACCTTGATCACTAGGCTTTTTAATTCTTCACTTTCTGCCCGTAGAATAGTATCATCTATGTATCTGAGATTTTTGATATTTCTCCTGGCAACATTAATTCTGGCTTTTGATTCATCCAGCCTGGAATTTCACGTGATTTACCTTGCACATAAGTTCAATAAATAAGGCAATGCTATGTAGCCCTGTTGTGCTCCTTCCCCAATCTTAAGCCAATCAGATGTTCTATGTTCAGTTTTAAGTGTTTCTTATTGACCTACATACAGGTTCCTCAGGAGACAAGTAAGATGATCTTTTACTCCTATCCCTGTGAGGACTTGCCACAATTTCTTATGATCCATATAGTCAAAGGCTTTAGTGTAGTCAATGAAGCAGAAGTAGATTTTTTCCCCCCAGGAACTCCCTTGCTTTCTTCACAATCCAAAGAGCGTTGGCAATTTGGTCTCTAGTTCCTCTGCCTTTTTGAAAACCAGTCTGCAAAACCAAGACTGTGGAGAAAAGGGCAGGGATTCACCTGAGTTCTCCCCAATTTCCTTCTAAACAACTTTAAAATAGTGCCTCAAAATGAATTATGGAATGGTAGAACCCACAAAAGGGAGGAGGTTGAAATAATTTTCTAGCCCAAGATAACTTAGATGGTGGACAGGAAAGATTTATAGTACCAGAGTGAGACTGGAGCATAGTCCAGTGCAGGCTACCCTGGCAAGCAAGCAGTGAGACTCTATGACCTGGTGCAAACCAACATCAAGGCCTGAGCCCCAGCAAAAGCCAGCAGTGAGATCCTATACCCCATCTCAAGGCAGGAAGGCCCAGGGACCCTAGTAATGGGCTAGTCTTGACAAAAGCCAGTAGCAGGCCTTTGGGGTGACCGAATGTACATGAGCAGCTTCTGGAGCTCTCAGTCTACAGATGATAAGGGGTAGGACAACTGGTCAGAACGAGATTACAGGGTTCCCTTTTCTGGCATTGGGTGCAGGACTCTGTTTCATTGCTTATATGCTGATCTAAGTCATAGTCCTGAATTCTGGTCCCAGGGCAATGAGGAGCACTAACACATCAGATCTTGTGGCAGCAGAGGAACAGGGTCCCTTGTCAGAGTTCCAGAGTAGAAAAGAGTGCTGTGGTTGCTTACATACTAGAGCACAGGCCAGCAGAATAGTATACACACTTCTCCTTAGATCATACCACATTGGAAGAACTGAAAACTTACTTACCCCCAGAACTAGTTCTAAAAATAGCTGCACAGAAAAAAAAAATCTGAAACTTCGGATAGTGCCCCTTCTCACCCTAGGACCTAAGCCCAACTTTAACATAAAGTTAAAAGTCAAGAAATAGGCTAGGGAAATGAGCAAATGACAACAGAAACAATTGTGACCATAAAAAGTTACTTTGGTGACAGGGAAGATCAAAACACAAACTCAGAAGAAGCCAGAAAAGTAAAAACTGCTCTAACCAGATCCTCAAAGAAAAATATGAATTGGTCTCAGGCCCAAAAAGAATTCTTGGAAGAGCTCAAAAAGAGTTTTCAAAATCAAATAATAAAGAGGAAAATATGAAAATAAATGAGAGTGATGCATGAAAGTCATGGGAAAAAAGTCAACAGCTTGGTTAAAGAGGCACAAAAAGTACTGAAAAAAATAACATTTAAAAAATTGGCCAGATGGTAAAAGATCTACAAAAATCAGTAGAAAAAAAAATAGCTATTTAAAAAACAGAATTTGTCAAATAAAAAAAAGATATACAAAAATTCACTGAAAATAGTAATTCCCTTAAAAGCAGAATTGTCCACATGGAGAAAGATGTGCAAAAATTCATTGAAGAAAGGAACTCCTTAAAAAGTAGAATTGGCCAAATGGAAAAAGATGTATAAAAGTTCACTGAAGAAAATAATTCCTTAAAAATTAGAATTGAGCAAGTGGCTAATATGACTGCATGAGATATTAAGAAAAAATAAAACAAAATCAAAAGAATGAAAAAAAATAGAAGAAAATGTGAAATATCTCATTGGAAAAACAACTTACTTGAAAAAAACTGGGAGAGATAATTTAAGAGTTATTGGACTACCTGAAAGCAATGATCAAAGAAATAGTTTAGACACTACATTGCAAGAATTTCTCAAGGAAAACTGCCCTGAAAGCCTAGAAACAGAGGGTAACATGGAAAATGAAAGAATCTACTAATCATCTCCTGAAAGAGCTCCCAAAATGAAAACTCCCAGGAATAGTATAGCTGAATTCCAGTGTTCCTAGGTCAAGGAGAAAATATTTTAGGAAACATTTCAGTTCAAAAAACAATTCAAATATGATGGAGCCACAGTCAGAATAACACAAGATTTAGTAGCTTCTACATTAAAGATCAGAGGGCTTGTAGTATGAGATTCTGGAGGGCAAAGGAGCTAGGATTACAACCAAGAATCACTTACCAGCAAAGCTGAGTATAAGCCCTCAGGGGGAAAATAGATATTTAATGAAACTGAGGACTTTTAAGCATTCCTTTTGAAAAGACCAGAACTAAATAGAAAATTTGGTTTTCAAATACAGGACTCAAGAGAAACATAAAAAGTAAAACAGGAAAGATAAGGGATTCAATAAGGGATTCAATGAGGTTAAACTATTTACATTCCTACATGGGGAGATGATACTTTTAACTTCTCAAAATGAATTATGGAATGGCAGAACCCACAAAAGAGGGGGTTTGAAATAATTTTCTAGCCCAAGATAACGTAGATGGTGGGCTGGAAAGGTCTGTAGCACCAGGGTGCGAGTGGAGCACAGTCAGATTAGCTAACATAAAATAAAAAATAAATGACAAATGTTGGAGAGGATGTGGGAAGATTGAGAGACAAATGTACTGTTGGTGAAATTGTGAACTGATTCAACCATTCTGGAGAACAATTTGGAACTATGTCTAAAGGCCACAAAACCATGTATACCCAGCAATTGACCCAGAATTACCACCATTTGTGTATCCAAAAGAGATAAAAAACAGAAAGGAAAATATTTACCTATATGTAGGTAAATACATATAGATAAATATAAACACAAGTAAATAAAAATATTTACAGCAGCTTAGTTGTGGTTACATAGGATTGGAAATTAAAGGGATTTCCATCAATTATGGAATGGCTTGTTAGTTGTGGTATATCATTATGATGGAATACTGTTGTGCTGTAAGAAATGATGAGCACGATGCTCTCAAAAAAACCTGGAAATACTTACACAAACTGATACAGAGAGAAATGAGCAAAACCAGAACATGGTACACAGTAACAACAATATTGCATGATGATCAGCTACTTAGCTATTCACAGCACTACAATGATTCCAGCAGTTCTGAAGGACTTATGATGAAAAATGTTATCCACTTTCCAGAGAAAGAACTGATGGAATCTCAATGTAGATCAAAGTATATTTTTTCAAAAGTTCTTTTTCTTTGGCATGTTTTCTTTCACAGCATGACTAAAATGGAAATATGTTTTGCATGGCTACACATGTATAACCTAAAACAAATTGCTTGCCATTTCAGGGAGGGGTGGAGGGAGGGAAAGAATTTGGAACTCAATATAAAAATGTTAAAACTTGTTTTTATACATAATTGGGAAAAATAAAATATTAAATTAAAATAAAAAAGAAAACCAACCTGCAGTCCTGGAAATTCTTGGTTCACCTATTGTGAAGTTTAGCTTGCAAAATATTAAGCGTAAACTTACTGGTGTGTGAGATGAGCACAATTCTTCATTTCTTGGCATTGCTTTTTTTAGGATTAGGATGTAAACTGGCGTTTTCTCGTCCAGTGGCCACTATTGAGTTTTCCAAATCTGCTGGCATATTGAGCGCAACACTTTAGGAGCATCATCTTTTAGGATTTTAAACAGTCCAGCTGGAATTACACCACTTCCACTGGTTATTGTTGGCTTATTGTTAGCTATGTGTCCTAAGGCCCAGTTCACTTCAATCTTCAGGATGTCTGGCTCTACATCAATAACCACACTATCATGGTTATTGGTAATGTTAAGATCTTTCTCATATAGTTCTTCTATATAGTCTTGGTACTTCTTAATCTTCTCTACTTCTGTTATGTCCTTAATATTTTTTGCCCATTTTTGCATTAAACATTCCTTTGGTATCTCCAATTTTCCTGAAGATCTCTTGTACTTTCATACCATTGCTCTATTTCTTTTCACTGCTCATTTAAGAAAACCTTTTTATCTCTCTTTGCTATTCTCTGAAATTCTACATTCATTTGGGTATATCTTTCCCCTTTTACTTTCACTTTCATTCTTTCTTCAGCTATTTGTAAAGACTAATTAGATGGTCATTTTGCTTTTTTTCTCTCTTTTTCTTTGCGATGTTTTTTGTTGCTTCCTTCTGTACAATATTGCAAACCTGTGTCCGTAGCTCTTCAAGCACTCTATCTACAAGATCTAATACCTTAAATCTTTTCATCACCTCCATTATATATTCATAAAGTATGTTATTTAAGTCCTACCTATATCGCCTGATGGCTTTCCCTAATTTCCTCAACCAAAGTCTAAATTTAGCAAAAAGAAGCTCATGATATGAGCCACAGTCAAATCTGGGTCTTATTTTAACTGACCAAATACAGCTTTTCCACCTTTGGCTCTAAAGTATGCAATCAATTAGATTTCGATATTGACCATGTGGTGATGACCATGTGTAGAATCCCCTATTGGGTTGTTGATAAAGAGTATTTGCTATGACTAGAGAGTTATTTTGATAAAACTCTATCAGTCTCTGCCCTGTTTCATTTTGCATTTCAAGGCCAAACATGCCTGTTATTTCCATTTATCTTTTGATTGCCTACTTTAATACTCCAATCCCTTACGATGAATGTGACATCTTTTTTTTCATGTTATTTCTAGAACAAGTTGCCGGTAGGTCTTCACAGAACTGAGCAACTTTGGCCTCTTTGGCATCATTGGTTGGAGCATAGACTTGTTTTACTGTGCTGTTGAATGGTATACCTTGAATTTGAACAAATATCATTCTGTCATTTTTAAGATTGTAACCCAGTAATGCTTTTTTCACCCTTTTACTGATCATGAGGGCTACTCTATTTCTTTCAATGGCTTCTTGCTTACAATAGTATATGTAATGATTTCTTGAATTCAATTCATCAATTCCCATCCATTTATAATTACTGAAACCCAAGATGTTGATGTTTAATCTTTGCATCTCCTGGATGACCACATCCAGTTTACCTTGGTTTATAGATTTACCTTCAAGCTACCTATGCAATATTGATTTTATAGCATCAGATTTTCATCAGCAGACATATCCACAGCTGAGCTTCCTTTCAGTTTTACCCCAGCCACTTCATTCTTTCTGGAGCTATTTGTAGTTGTCCTACACTCTTCGCCAGTAACATATTGGACACCTTTCAACATGAGGGACTTACCTCCTGCTGTCACATCTTTAAACATTTTAATATCATCCATGGGATTTACTTGGCAAAGATACTAGAATGCTTTACCATTTCTTTCTTCAGTGGATCACCTTTTGTATTCTTTAGAGTGCCCTTAGTCTATACAGAACCTTTTCATCCTTCA
This sequence comes from Phascolarctos cinereus, assembly GCF_003287225.1. Lineage (NCBI taxonomy): Eukaryota > Metazoa > Chordata > Mammalia > Diprotodontia > Phascolarctidae > Phascolarctos > Phascolarctos cinereus. The sequence goes on from NW_027555625.1 coordinate 187,160,152, forward strand.
AGAATCAGCTTGGATTGCACTTGCTCAAAGCAACCTTTCCTGATAGCCTCAAACATCATTGTACTTGCTCAAAGCAACCTTTCTTGATAACCTCAAACACTGATCATCATCATCACCACCATCTTCTTCTTCTTCTTCTTCTTCTTCTTCTTCTTCTTCTTCTTCTTCTTCTTCTTCTTCTTCTTCTTCATGTCTACCAATAATAATTATAGCCAATCTTGTTTCAATAGTACTTTTTGGTATACAAAGTACTTTCCTGAAAACAAAACTGTGACATAGGTAGTTCAAGTATTATTATTATCACTTTACAGATGAAGACACTGAGACTCAGAGAGATTAAGGGTTTTGTCCTAAGACACACAGATAGTGGATATCAGAGCCAGGATCTGAACTGAGCTTGTCTGACTTGCAAGTCTAATGCTATTAAATTGCCTTTTACAATCACTATACTCAGCACCATGCAATTGAATACCTACTTGCATTTTGTCTTATTTCTTATATATTACTCTCATATTCTCAATTAGATTACAAACTCACTTGAGGACAGAGTGCATTTTATTTCTTCTACATCTTCCACAATACCTAGGAGAATATTGAACACAAAATATTTTTCTGTAATCATCATTGGCATCACCTGTACATTTATTGATACTATAAAGTAAGCATATACTACTATAAAAGTATATAATATTAATATATAGTATATTTGGTATATAAATATATTGCCATGTTCATTTATATTCAACTATATACTATGCATTGAGTTGGGCACCAAGAAAATGGATATAACATATGGAACATTTTCTTTTTTAAATTGTTTAGTCTTGAAGAATAAAAATGATACCTTGAATTTGTGAGTGCTTTCACATAGATGACCTCACATAGGCCTTATAACAAGCTGTTGTGGTAAGCTGTGTAGATGCTATTATCCCCATTTCATAGACAAAGAAGCTGAATCTTATGGAAATGAAGAAACTTACTTGAGTATGTATATTTAACAAATTACAGAATGGGTATTTACCTTACCCAGATCTAATTCATTACAGTCAAATAAACAATTAATTTGTAGTCAGAGGAACCTGGTTTTGAAGCCTGGCTTTTCCATTTATTATGTGATTTTGAGCACCTTAGTTCATTTCTCAATGCATTAGCTTTCTCATCAATAAATGTCAAGGGCACGTATATAGTAGAGAGGAGCTAGATTAGATCACCTCCAAAGTCTTTTTTGGAACCAAATCTATGATCTTATAACTTCAATGTTGATTTCTATTCCACTCTATAATACCTTCTTATGCATATTTGCATTTGACTCTGGGAAGGATTACAGAAGAAATTGTATACATAGTTATAATGATTTCAATTTCAGGCAGCCAAACTATATTGAGCTGAATCCAAAGAGAATAATTGGCTCACCTTTTATAAGAAATTCCTCTTTTGGAGTTTCTATCACAATTCTATCACAATGGCCTCTTCACCCAGAGTGTGATATCATTAGCTTCCTTTTAAAGGCATTCTATGATATTGGTTAGCAGTTCTACTTCTACACCTAGTGTTCTGGAACAGGTCTTTTTTGAGAATGAGTGAGGTACAGTGCATAGAGCTCCAGTCTTTGAGTCAGGAGGACCTGAGTTCAAATCTGACCTCAGACACTTGACCCTTAACTAGCTGTGTGACCCTGGGCAAGTTATTTAACCCTGCCTTACCAAAAAGAAAAAAAAAGAGAATGAGTGAGGTGCCCATCTCTAGCTTTGCAAAGATGATCAGTCTTCTGTGGCTGTTCATTAGATGCCTTGTACTGTGTTGCATGGGTTCTACTTGGACTCTGTCATGCCTTAATGTCATTTTATTAAATAAATAAACAAATCTGTAGAAGACAGACAGGTCATTCTTCCCATTGTCTCTTATAAGCTTATAACACCACTGAAAAACTGCCTTGTCCATTAACTCTTGGGGACAAAAAACTGTTGTTTTATCTCTCTAAAGAGTCCAAGATAAAAATGATGGGACACTTTGAAGACAAGAGAAAATGTATCTTTCTTCATTCTTTTCAGATTTGGGGGATTAATGTTATGGCATATTGCTCATATTTTCAAACTTGGTTGTTCTTTTGTTTAATTGTATGCAACTTTTTTTTCTTTTTTCTTTTCCCATTCTTTGCCATGAAGGATAGTTACTTGTGTTTGGAACTAGAGGAAAAAAGGATACATTCAGAAATGAAGGTGTGATTAAAAATAAAAAACATCTATAAAGAGGAAAAGAAGGGACAAAGTCTGCTTTCACTCCCCCTATTCATAAAACAGAAAATTCTTGGTATAAACTCTTGTCCTGAGTGTTTTTTAAGGGGTTGATTTTGATTTTTGGGTATGCTTTTCTATGAATTGATTTAGCATGTAAGCAGAATGAAGTCTATATAGCTAAAAGCATTTTTATTCAGCTCAGATACTTATAAAAAGCAGTGACTCAAAGCAGTCACTCAGAGAAAGTTCTGCCTTAGGTCTCAGTCTAGACACCATCTGATTTTAATAAGTGGATGTTGGAGATTGAAGTGATTACTAATTTACCTTTGTTTTTTTTTTTCTGCTCTCATATCTCTCAGTCAATAAGGCTTAAGGCTGATCAGTTAGTCACACACTCTAGAATTTAGAATAAGTTCTTGCTATGCAAGCAAGAATGAATCTAATATTATCCCCAGATATGGGGTCAATATTTCAGATGGAGATTAAGATATGACAGTATCACTCAACTTGCATTATAAAATTATTCATTCAGCTTTCTAATTTAAGCTCCGGTCCCAGCCAGACCTTGTTAGTGCCAAAGTATTAGGAGACTTCAAACTGAAAGGTAGTTTTAACTCTTCTAGGTCACTACTGAATTCCTTTGTAAAGGTATATGCTGGTGTTATAGATATCACATTATTGACAGGTTTTTATGACACACTTACCATTTCATAGGTGATATAGTGATGAGAGACTGGGGAATATAAGAAGTTATCCCAAACCTTCTTGTAGGTGTAATAAGAGATATTGGCAGGATTTGAACTTGAAGTCATAGGACTTAAGTTTAGACCCTACCTCTTCCACTAACTTCATTTGTGACATTGGTAGCCTTTCTTGACCTCTGTGGGACTCAGTTTACTCACCTGTCAAAAGAGGGAGGTGGACTAAATTACCTCAAAAGGTCCTTGCCATTCCATATCTATAGTCCTAATTTTTCTTATATAATGGTGAGGAGAACTGTAAGAAATGTTGAGTTTACATTCAGCCCACAACAGAATAAATTGTGTGTTAATGGAGATTTGACCCAACCAAATTTGTCCCTGTTCCAGTAGAGCTCCTAAAAGGCAGTTTGACCATTTTGTTGGGAGACATGGTATGATGGACAAACTTTGGGCTATTTGTCAGACCACCTGAGTGGGAGTATGATCTCTACCACTTCCTAGCTGTATCTTATATAATTTGGTTATGCTATGTATTTTAGTTATCTAATATGTCAAATGGGAATAAAAAATAGTGGTTTTGCCTACTTGAAAGGAGGATCAATTCCTTATGAACTCAAAAGTTGATAATTGTTTCTTGTGGCCTAGCACCCAACAAGGGCTCACATGTATAAGATGTGGTCCTAATCTTTAACCCCACAAAGGTATTTTATTTTGTTTGGCCTGTTTCCTTTATATGAAGTTACTCCATGAAATGTACTCAGGGTATAGATTGTGTCTAGCTTTTTCCCAAATTAGTCAGTTAGCCAGTAAAAAGAACAAGTATTAAGAGCCTACTATGTGTCAAACAGTGTGCTAAGTAATGAGGATACATAGAAATGTAAAAGATGATCCTTGCTCTCAAAGAGCTAACAGCCTAATGGGGCAGACAACATGCAAAAAAAAAATTATATTCTATCAAATTATATAGAATAAATATGAAACAATAAATCGAGAGAAGGCACTAGAATGAAGTGTCATTGTGAAAGGCTTCCTATAGAAAGTTGAATTTTAGCTGGGACTTGCAGGAAGCCAGAGAAGTCAAGTGGCAGAGATGAGGAGGAAGAACATTTCAGGAATGAGATATAGTGAGTGAATATGGTCAAAATGCAGGAAATGCAATATCTTGTTTGAGAAACAACAAAGAAGCTGATGGTATGCTATTGCAAATTATGAGTGGTGGATGGATGACAGTGTAAGAACACTTGAAAAGTGGGAAGAGGCTAAGATATAGAAGGTTTTAAAAACCAGAAGATTTTGTATTTTACCCTGGAAGCAATGGTGAGCCACTGGAGTTAATAGACTAGGAGAGTGATATGGTCAGACTTGTACTTAACAAAGCTCATTCTGACAGCACAGCGCAAAGTGACTGGAAAGGGTAGAGACTTGTTGCAGGCAACTGCAATAGGCCATTCATGAGGTGAGGTGATTGGGGGGTGCACCAGGGTGATAGCAATATGAGAGGAGGGAAAGGAGTGTGTATGAGAAATGAGCAACAAACTTTGGCAACATGTTGAATATGGTGATGGGGTGGAGACAGTGAGGAGTTGAGGATGAAATCTAAGTTCGAGCCAGGCACACTGAAAGGATAGTGGTGCCTTAAACAAGAGAGGGGAAGGTTCTGGAGGGAAGATAGTGAGTTCAGTTTTGGACATGTTAAGTTTAAGATCTCTATAATGCTTATAAGATATCCAGTTTGAGATGTTCAGAAAGCAATTGAAGATGTGAGACAGGAGACCAGCACAGAGGTTAGATAAGACTAGATAGTCCTAGATAAGAAGATATGGAGGCAGCTAGGTGGTACAGTGGTTAGAATTCCAGATCTGGAGTCAGAAAGACTCATCTTCCTGAGTTTAAATTTGGCCCCCAAAAGCTGTGTAACCCTGGGCAAGTCACTTAACCTTCTTTGCCTCAGTTTCCTCATCTGTAAAATGTGCTGGAGAAGGAAATGGCAAACCACTCCAGTATCTTTGCCAAGAAAACCCCAAATGAAGTCATGAAGAGTCAGACATGAATGAAAAATGACTGAATAAGAGCAAAGAAAATATGAGCAATATCAATGTGGAGATGATATTTGAACCCATGGGCACTTTTGAGTTTACCAAATGAAGTAGTATAGAGGAAGAAAAGAAGAGGAACCGGAACAGAGTTCTGTGGGACAATCATGTTTCGGGGGTCTGACATGGATGAAGATTCAACAAAGGAGACTAAGAAGGAGCAGTCAGATAGGTAAGAGGAGAATATGAGAATAGCATCATGAAAAACTAGAGTATAAAACAGAAGGTGATTAACAGTGTGAAAGGCTGCAGAGTCCAAGAAGGATGAAGACTGTTAATTAAGAAATCATTGGTGGGGAAGGTAGGTGGCACAGTGGATAGAGCACTGGCCCTGAAGTCAAGAGGATCTGAGTTCAAATCCTGTCTCAGACCAGACACTTGACACTTACTAGCTGTGTGACCCTGGGCAAGTCACTTAACTCCAATTGCCTCACCTCAAAAAAAAATAATAAGAAATCATTGGTGACTGCATCAAGCAATTTCATTTGAATGATCATGTGGGGAGCCAGACTCCCATACAAGTACTCAAGTCATCAAATACCACAGAAAACAATATTAAACATAAAGGACATATGAAAGCCTAGAAACAGATAAAGAAAACATGTAAGATAAATAATATCTCATCAACGCTGTCTGCCACCCTCTCCTTTCCCAAGGAAACTGACCTTGGGATAGCTAGCTTTACCCTGACACATTCCAGTGAAATCCTTTTCTCTCAAAGTGCATTCATAGTAACTTCGAGTCTCATAGTGCTATCCTGTGATTTTAATCAACATACTTTAGGTGCTATTGATCAAGCAATCTCTTTCCCCAAAGACCTGCACTAATTTGCTGTCAATCTTTGCTTTTCAAGTAATATACTAGGCATCAGCTCTGAGTTATCCTCTTCTTTCTCCAAGCATCAATTAGTTTGCATCAGGAAATTCCCTTCTTTCTGGAAATCTCATTCCTGAAAGTTCAAATTTGGGAGTAATCAAAGCTGGTGTTATTAAAAAAAAAAAACTATTCCTAAGGGGGAAGTCTTTCCTCTCTGGCTAGAAGGCTAGATTCCAGGATCACACAACTAATGGAATTAAAATTTTCCTCTGTTCTCCAAATAGGAGTTGGGACTTATGAATATTGTCCATGAACTTTCCCCTTTGGCCATGTAAGCATATGTCTACCTTTACAATATGCTTCAACAACAAATCACCATCAAGCCCTCCTAGGGAGGAGCAATAAGTGGGTACTTCACAGGGACATGTTTCCCCTCCCTCTGTCTCCCTTCCTGAACAAAAGTTTGCTTTGCTGCATGCTTGTCTGTCTTCTGGAGGGAGAGGGGGAGGGGGAGGGGAGAGAGAGAGAGAGAGAGAGAGAGAGAGAGAGAGAGAGAGAGAGAGAGAGATGGATAGATAGATATAGAGACAGAGAGAGACAGAGACAGAAGCAGAGACAGACAGAGACAGAGAGACAAGATGAGCGAAACAGTGAGAGAGACAGTGAGACAAATTAAAAAAAAACAGAGAGACTGAAATAGACACAGACAGAGGTAGACAGACAGATTGATACAGAGACATAGAGAAATAGAAACAGAGTAAGACAGACACAAAGAGATGAAAAGGTACAGACTGAGACTGATGGATACAGAGACAACAGAGACAGAGTGGCCAGAGACAGAAATAGAGACAGTAAGAAAAAGCCAGTCTATTGAACTGATGTATATTACGTTGATAGCTTACCATGAAAAAATTTTGAAAAACACAAATATACAATAAATCAACAAATGAGCATTTATTAAGTTCCTATTATGTGCCAGCATCTGTTAAGCTTCAGGGATAAAAAGACAAAGATGAAAAGTTCCTACCTTCACAGAGCTTAGCAGGGGTGGGGAACCTGGGGCCTTGCCTTGACATGTGGCCCTCTAGGCCCTCAAGTGTGGCCCTTCAACCGAATCTAAACTTCACAGAACCTGTTATTAATGGGATTTGTGCTGTGAAGTTTGGATTTGTTTGAAGGGCCGCACTTGAAGGCCTAGAGGGCCACATGTGGCTGCAAGGCCTCAGGTTCCCCACTCCCGGTTTATAGTCTATGATGAAAAACATTACGTACACATATAGGTTATAATCCAGACATTTTATTTCATTAGTATGGGGAAGTCACAGATGAGGGAACTTTATCCATGAAAGTCAACACTTTCACTAAAGTTTCTCTCTTAGAGAATTGCCTAGAGCAGTGATGTCAAACCCAAACAAAACTGGGACCACCAATCCACATATTAGGATCCCTGCCACCACATATTGACTTAGTTTGAAAATGTAATATTATCTATGTCTTATTGTATTTTATTTACTTTCTTTTAAAATCTCCCAATTGCATTTTGATCTGTTTCAGGCAATGCTGAAGAGTGTTAGTGGCTGTGTGTTTGACCCTCCGGACTACAGCACTGAGAGGTTAAATATTTTCTCAGAATCACTTAGAGGCAGGTCTTGAACTCAGATCTTCCTGACTTAGGGACCAAGTATCTGTTACAGTACACTGCCTCATATACATATAAGTATATACAAAACATATACAAATTAATTACAAGTTAATGGAGACAGGTAATGCCTGCTGGAAGAATTAGAAGTCTTTATCTAAGAGGTGGTGCCTAAACTGACCTTTGAAGGAATCTCAGAATTCTAAGGATAGAAATGAGGAGAGAGTGAATTCCAGGCATGGAGAATAGTCTGTAGAAGGGTATAAAACAAGGAAGTAGTATATTATGTGTGATGTATAGCAAGAAATTGAATCTGGTTAGAATGAAGAATATGTGAAGGAGGGTAATGTAGAAAGGCAGGCTTGAACTAGATTGTGAAAATATTTAAATGACAGAGGAGTCCATAATTGAACCTAGGGGCCATAAAAAGCCATTGTTGATTGAGTAGACAAACGACATTGTAAGACCTCTGCTTTAGGAATATCATTTTGGCAGCTGAAGGAAAGAAAGATTAAAGTGGAGATCATTGAAAAGAGAAACCAATTGGGGTATAGGCAAAAAATAACTGAACTAAGGTGTGTGTGTGTGTGTGTGTGTGTGCGAGCACGTGCGTGTGCTTGCATGTGTGCATGTGTCTATTGAAAATAGAATCAATAGTGGAGATAACTATAAGCCTTGGCAACTGAATAGATATGTGGTTTGAAGGAAAATGAATGTAAAGCACTGTCTTTTTTTTTTTAATGCTCTTTCACATGGAGCAGTGTGGCACTAAAAGGGTCAGAAAATTACTTGTGTGTAATGAAAATAAATTTAATTGACTATTAAAGAAGGTAAGACATTGCTTCTCTCATGGACAACCAGTTTGTGCCTGAAATGGAAGAGAAGTAACTTGGTTAGTAAAAACTGCCATAACTTATGAGTAAAAAATAAACCAAAAAACCCCAAAGTTTTCATTTGGGATGTGAGAAGTTTAGAGGAGAAAATGATGTATAGATATGGAAGCTTAAAACATCTTGTAAAGGATGTAATGTCTCCTTTCAATGTAAATAGTTTTATGGTTTAAAAGGGGCAGATTACAAAAACTGAAAAAAACCCCCAAGTATAAAGAAACATAGTTTTTCAAAGATTTCCACACTATAGAAGAGGACAACTTTAAGAATCAATAAATGGCAGAGCTGCAAGGCATTTTGGTCTCCTGCAACATTTGAACTATTTAAGATGTAAGAGGGTAAAACTGACAAACTATGTAAATTTTTGAAGAATAAAAAATAATTAAATAAGGACTTTTGATTTCATAGAGGAGATTTGGTGAGTTTTTACCTCATAAATGAAATGTGAATCACTGAATACCATGAGGCAATCATTTGAGCAATTGAAAGTGTAAGAAGAGTTTGAAAAAAGTATGTGTGGGGTTGACAAGACTAGAGAGGAAAAGAAAGACTTGTCAGGTTATAGAAAAGTAGCTCTCTTAGAACTGTGTGAAGAAATCATCAGCAGGAGCAGTGAGCTGACAAGGTTTCAGATATTAATTCTTGATTGACTGAATGAAAACGGCAGCTCATTGTAAGAGAGCTTCTGTTTCAGCTATTGCTTTTCAGAGAAGGGAATCCCCTCTTGAAGGCTTCTTTGCTGTCCTCTGGTTTGAGAGAGAGAAACACTAAGTCTACTGCATGCTTCCTTACTGCCTTGCCTACAAGTATGCCCATGTCTCCCTCATTCTCAAAAATCCCTCGCTTGAGCCATCTGTCCCTGCTAGCTTTCATCCTGTATCTCTTTTCTCTTTTCTGACTAAACAAATTGAGAAAGCTATTTACAATCCATGCCTCCATTTCCTTTCATCTCACTCCCTTCTTAACCTTCTGCAATATCTGATTTCTGATCTCATCCTTCAACTGAAATTGCTCTCTCCAAAGCCACCAATTATCTCTTAATTGTAAAAGTAATGGCCTTTTCTTAATCCTCATCCTTCTTAATCTCCCTGCAGCCACTGACTCTGTCAATCACTCTCTTCTTCTTGATAGTGCCTTCTCTCTAGGATTTTGTGATACTGATCCTACTCATTCGCTTCCTACCATTTCCTGACCATTACTTCTCAAACTCCTTCGCTGGATTTTCATCTAAGTCATGCCTATTAACTGTGGGTGTCCTCCAACATTCTATCCTTGGTCCATGTCTCTATCTAAACTATTTCACATGGTGATTTCATCAGCTCCTAAGAGTTTAATAAAATCTCTGTACTGATGATTGTCTAATTGATTTGTCCAGTCCTAACCTGTCTGTTTACCTCCAGTTGCATCTCCAATTGCTAGTTAGACATCTCAAACTGGATGTCTGATATACATCTTAAACTCAATATGTCTAAAACTAAATTTGTCATATTTTCTCCTAAACCTTTCTCTCCTCTTAACTTTCCTATTATTACAGAGAATGTCACCATCTTCCTAGTTATATGTGTCATCCTTCTCACTTTTTCTCACCTCCTATATCCAATTATTTTCCAAGTTCTGTCATTACAACTTTCATAACATCTTTCATATATTCCCCATCTCTCTTCTGAGACTGTCACCATACTAGTGCAGGCCATCATCATCTCACACCTGGTCCCTTGAAATAGCCTGCCCTTTGGTCTCTCTGGCTCAAATCTCTTCTTTCTCTAGTCCATTCTCCACTCATTTGTCAAAGTGATCTTCCTAAATCACAAGTCTGACCATATTACTCCCTTATTAAATAAACTCTAGTGGCTTTTTATTGCCTCAAGGATAAATTATAAAATCCTTTGTTTGGCTTTTAAAGCCTTTTGGATCTTTCTATATTTATACCTTTCCAGTCTTCTTACAGCTGACAACCCTCTTCCCCCAAGCTCCCACCCTGTGAACCATTAAAATAGTTCCTTTATGTTCCTTAAAATATATAGCCCATCTTTTCACTTGCTGTTCCCCATATTTGTAATTCCCTCCCTCCTCATCACCACCTCCTAGTTTTTCTGGTTTCCTTTAAGTCCCACTTTCTACAAGAAGTGTTTTTCTGTTCCTCTTAATGTTAATGCCTTCTTTCCTTTGATTATCTCCTATGTTTATACTTAATTTTCTTCATATAAGGCCTTGGAAATCAGGAGCTGTCTTTTACCTTTTTAAATATCCCTAGTGCTTAGCATGGTGCCTGGCACATAGAAGGTACTTAATAAATGCTAATCGGCTTGCTGATGGGAAGACAGGTTTTGCAGATGTTTTTGCTGCACAAGAAGAAGTACTCAGGTCTAATTTGATAATGCTACATCCTAGTCAATGAAGATGGAGCTGGACTTACTGATATTGCCCAAAGAGAGCTAGCCTAATGAGTTTTCTAATTCTCTGGCTTAAAGGAAAATTATATATGAATTAAGAGGCACTATTTTTAAAGCATTATTTTAAGAGTTTTCCTTTTTAGTTTAAAAGAGCTTGTAAATACTTCATTAGTTTTAGAATAGAAAAGAATATTTGTTCTGAAAAAAAAATTTGTTCTGAAGATTCTGAAGGGATACTTGTTTGTTTGTTTGTTTTTTCTCCCCTGTTAGAATTACTCTGAAATTTCCTTTTGAATTATTTCTCTGGTCATAGAAAAATATTAAAATGCTTATATTTTCTTCTTTTTCAAGTCTCTTTATTTTGTTCTAATTTCTTGTCTCATGGACACTTGATTTTTGTTTGATCTATTCTAGTTTTCAGATAATTTATGACTTGGGTAAAATTTACCACTTTGTTTTCTAATCTATTTTCCCCTTTCCAATTGTTTTCTCCAGAGCTTTTACTTCACTTTTATCTCTTGTTTAATTTCTCCTGGGAATTCATGAATTCCTTGTGGAAAATCCATTTTTTAGTTTTGAGTTACTTCTTAAATTGTTATTGAATTGTTTTCTTCTCCTATGCTAGAGTTTTAGGCATATCTAGATCTACAATTATTTTTTATACTAGATGGTAGTTTCTTTGATTTGTTCATTTCTCTAAATTATGGCATAATTATTATAATATAGGGATTTATACCAATAATGTAGGCATGGTTTAACATAAAAAAACTATTAACATAAGTTGATTTATATCAATAATAATTTTTTAAAAAATCATGATTATATCAATAAATGCAAAAAAATTTGAAAGTATAAATATAAATGGATTTTTCCTTAAATTGATTTTTTAAAAAAGTTTACCTAAAACTATCAGCAAGTATGTATTTGTAATGGGCTTAAGCTAGAAGGAGGTGGCTGGTGGATTCTTTTAACTTCTACTTTTCTTTCTGGTTCTATAATTTTCCTTTATAATTTCTTGAAATATGTTGTATAGATTTTTTTTGATCATGGCTTTCAGGTAGTCTATAATTTTAAAATGATATCTCTTTAATCTATTTTGTAGGTCAGTCATTTTTGTTTTGTTTAGTTTGATGAGGTATCTCATATTTTCTTCTATTTTTTAGTCTTTTGACTGTTTTGTTGTTTCTTGATGTTTCATGGAGTTATTGGCTTATATTTGACTAACTTATTTTAAGGAGTTACTTTCTTTAGTAGTTTTTATTTCTCTTTTGCCAAGCTCTCATTTCTTTTCTCAATTTTTTCTCTTCTGTTCTTGATTTTTAAATTTTTTTCTCTTTTTTAATGTATTTTAACTTCTTTTAGGGATTCTCATTGGATTTGTTTCAATCTGAATTTTGCTTTGAAGCTTTCCTTGTAGATATTTTAAAGTTATTGGCTTCTGCTGAATTTGTGTCTTGAGCTTCCCTGTCACCATGGAATATTTTTATGGTTAGGCTCAGACTTGTTTGCTTATTTATTTTAAGGCAATTGGAGTCAAGTGATTTGCCCAGGGTCACACAGCTAGTAAGTATCAAATGTTTTGTTTGAGACCAGATTTAAACTCAGGTCCTCCTGACTTCAGGGCTGGTGCTCTATCCTTGTTTGCTTATTCTTCCATCCTATTTCTTGATTTTAGACTTTTTATTAGAGTTGTGCTGTTTTTACCTGAGGTTCAGGGGGAGGATACCTGATCTGAGTTTCTGTTTTTTACACTGTTTGCTGCTTTGAGAGATCAGTGTGGGATCTTTAAATTTTCAGTGCTGCCAGTGTAGTACAATCTGGGGAGAAATGTCATCACTGTTCTACCTTACCCAGGTAGGGCCCCTGCTCTCTCACAATTGTGCCTGTTACTTTCTCTGCCTTGGGACTGTGATCTGGAACTTGGTAACGGATGAGAGAGCTGCCACATAGTACCAGATCCTTCTCCCAGTGCTGGCACAGGGATCCCTTGCTACCTCTGACCATGTATTCAGTCCCTTTACTACTCCTGGGCATTGGACTGTGTTCCCTGCTGTTGTTGCTGCCACAGCCCAGTTATGTTGCCTCCACTGGTGCCACTTCTGCTAGCCCTCACTCCACTGTCTACAGAATTCCTAAGCTTCACTGAACTGGAAAAATTGCTTATTGTGACTTTTAATTGGCTACCTTGCTCAGAATTTGGTTTGTTGTGTTCTTTAGCTTGCTTTAGAGTGGGTATGTTGGAAGAGGTTGGAAAAATGTTCCTTTCACACTGACAGCTTGACTATGCCTATGCACATAGGTTTCCTTAAATTTTCCTCTGAAAAGGTCTTTTTTGGAACAAGGAAAGGAATTTAAATATCTGATCTTATAACCATCATAGCCCCACCAATTATGAGGCAAAATCCCATGGAAAAATCTACACTCAATTTCTGCTGAAGTTGTAGTTTTCTCACTTCCAAAAGCCTCATTAGGGGAGGGAAGGTGATTGTCAATCATCTGGACAAAGATTATAAAAACTGTGTGTCCTCTAAGCCCCAGAAATGAAGCATTTGAAAAGATCCTCAGTGTCTATGGTTCTTACATGCCAGGAATTGAGTATCAAAGTAGAAAATTGTTTAAATGAAGACAAGCTTATAACATTCTCAGATGACATGAAACTAGGAGAGATAGTTAATATAGTAGATATAAACACATCTCTATATATCTATATCTATAAGTATATAAAATATGTAAAAAAATATCATGGAAACCAATAAGAATTATTAAATTATTAAATTAAATTTTTTTGAAAAATTAAGAATTTTGAAATTTTCTCAGAACAGTTATTTTTCTGATGAATGTAATTCTTCAAGGGAAAAATGGACATAATGAAATGTAGCACTTCTTACACTGTGGTTCACAACCCCATATGGGCTCACCACCCGCAGTTTAAGGAGTGTTAAAGGGGTCACAAGTGGAAAAAGTTTAAGAAGCCCTGATTTAATAGAGAATTTTCAAGAATTCCTAATGAAAAGATAAGAGTTAAATAGAAACTTTGACTTTCAAATATAAGACTCATAAGAAGCATAAAAAGGTAAACACAAAATAGTAATGATAAGGGACACAATAAAGTTCAACTGGTTACATTCCTACATGGCAAAATGATACATGTAACTGCTAATAATTTTATCATTTTAGGAGATTTAGAAGGAATCTACATAGACAGAGGACATAAATTTGAGTCAATTATATTGGGATGATTTTTTTTTTAAAGTAGGACGCACTGGGAGAAAAGGAAAGGGAGAGGTAAAATGGGGAAATTTTTCCACATAACAGAGGTGCACAAAGAAGAGCTTTTATAATGAATGGGGAAATGGAGAGGTTGGTGTGCAACATTCAAAGAGGGAAGAATACATATATACACTCAGTTTGGAATAGAAATCTATCTTACACAGTAGGAAAATGAGAGGGGACATGGGTAAGAAAGGGGAAGGGATTTGGGGAGGAGTTATAAAAGGGAGGGTGGCCTAAGGGAGGCAGTGGTCAGCAGATAAATGGACTTTTGAGGAAGAACAGGAAAGAGAGAAAGAAGGATAAACAGAAGAAAATAGAATGGAGGGAAATAGAGTTAGTAATCATAACTGTGAATGTGAATGAGATAAACTCACCAATAAAATGGAAACAGATAGTAGAATGGATTAGAAACCAGAATCTAACAATACGTTGTTTACCAAAGACACACTTAAAACTGAAAGACACATACAGAGTTAAAATAAAGGGCTGAAGTAGACTCCATTATGCTTTAGCTGAACTAAAAAAGGCAAGTAGCAATCATGAACTCAAACAAAGCAAAATCAAAAATAGACCAAATTAAAAGAGACAATTAGGGAAATTACATTTTGCTAAAAAGTATCACAGGAAGTAATATTAATTTTTTTTTCACTAAATGTCTCTGATAAAGATCTTATTTCTTAAATATATAAGGAACTGAAGTAAATTTATAAGAATAAGAGCCATTCCACAATTGATAAATAGTCAAAGGACATGACCAGGCAGTTTTCAGAAGAAGAAATCAAAGTTATCTATATTCATATGAAAAAAATGCTTTAAATCACTATTATGATTAGAGAAATGCAAATTAAAATGACTCTGAGCTACCGCTTAACAGCTTTCAGAAATGACAATTGCTAGAGGAGGTGAGGGAAAATACATACATTAATGAACTGTTGGTGAAATTGTGAACTGGTTCAAACATTCTGGAGAATAATTGTGCATACCCTTTGATTCAGCAATATCACTACTGGGTCTTTACCTCAAAGAGGTCAAAGAAAAAAGGGAAAAAAAGATCACTACGTACACAAATATTTATAGCCGCTCTTCCTGTGTTGGCAAAAAATGGAAATTTAGGGGATATCCATCAACTGTGGCGTGGTTGAACAAGTTGTGGCATATTAGTGTGATGGAGTACTATTGCATTATAAGAAATGATGAGGGGGTGGTTCTAGAAAAAAACAAAATATAGCAAGAACTATGTGAACTGATGCAAAATGAAATGAGAAGAATCAAGAGGTCATTGTGCATAGCAGTGCTGTAGTGATGATCAACTCTGAAAGACTTGTCCACTCTGAGCAATTGGATGATCTAAGAAAATTCCAAAGAATTCATGATGATCATGATGAACCTCCAGACAGAGAGAACTGATGAACTCAAAGTGCAAATTGAAGCATAATTTACTTGCTCACTTTCCTTTTTTTTCTTTTGTTTTGTAATATGGACAGTTTAGAAATAGTTGCATGATTTCACATGTATAATTGACATCATTTGTTTGCCTTTTCAGTGGGTGAAACTGGTGGGAGAGAGGGAAAGAATTTGGAGCTCCAAATTTAAAAAAAATGTTAAAAATGAATAAATAAGACCTTGGCAATTATCCAATCCAATACCTTTATTTAATGAAGGAAGAGAATGAGGTTGGGAGAGTTTCAGTGACTTGCCTAAGATCACACAGGGAGAATGAAGCAAAACTAGCTTTCATGCCCAGGTTCTTTGACCCTAAATGCAGCCTTTTTTTTCTCTTTTTCACTACTGCTGTGTCTTATGAAGTGTTTATAGTCTCAATAATGTCCATTTTAAGAGTGAGGAAGCCAGAAGCAGTAGTCAATAAAGCTGAGAATTCATAAATTCTCTCTCTCTTCTTATGTTATTTTTGAGCAAATTAATCAATCAACCAACCCACCTTTATTAAACTCCTAATATGTCCCAGACACTGTGTTAAGCACTGAGGTTGCAAAATAAGGCAAATGAAAGCTCTTCCCTTTAAGGAACTTAAAATTTAATGAGGGGGACAACTTGTGAGCAAATATATACAAAGCAAGCTGTCAAAGCAGATAATTAAAAAATACGTATCTCTCTTCAAATAGAGCAAACAAATCTTTCACAAGAGGAGAATAATAACATATCAAGGGGAAACATGTAAGGAAAGGTGTAACCTGGGAAGGGATGGACCAATCCAGGCCTGGGAGGTTTCGTGCCCAGTTCAACTTCATAAAAGCACACTTGCCCTTGCACTGAGGGCTCACACCTCCTGAAGAGGGGTGGAGCCCGCTTGGCCAGAAACATCTAAATCCTCTGGACTTTCTTTGTAATAAATTTTCTTGATACTAAAAAAAAAAAAAGAAAAAAGAAAAGAGAAAAAAGAGGAGAATAATAATCTTGAGCATAGAAAAAAATATTTATTGCATGTCCTTTGTCAATAAAGAACCTGGTGAGAGAAAAATAAACTGGGTTTCTTTTTTGTTTCGTATTGATTTGCAAGGATATTCTATTCAGAGATAAACTTATAGAGTAAGAGTCTCAAATTGTATTGAGTATTGCAATTAGTTATTTATTTATTAGTCACTGTCTGTGAAGCAGTGGAGTTCATGGATGGGAAATTCTATAATTACAAATCATCTATTCATTCATTCAACAATCATTTCTTAATCACATACTATGTGCAAAAATCATGGTAGGCTTAGTTATAGATCCACACATTTCTTCCTCTATAAAGTGAGAAAGTTCGACTGGACTACTTTTAATATCCCTTCTCTCTCTAAATTCCTAAATCTCTAAATCTCTAAAAGTCCTAAAAATCTCTAACATCCTAAAAGTCTGGAATTTATTTGTATGAGGGATTGCTTCCTTTCTTCATTGATCATTCTTTGCTACCTAAGACACTGTGTCACGTTCCTGAATAAGGATTCTGTTCTAGCACCTCTGAACAGTGAAAACTATAAAGAATCATGGTGATATGGTCTTACACTGTGCAAAAATTTCACTAACTTTCCACCATACTTCTACCCAGAAGAGGTTTCTCCTGGATGCTGTGCTATGTGGGAGGGGAGAGGGGGGGCATAGATCTCATATCTCATTCAATAGTACAGCAGCTGCTACCAGATATCTTACCCAGGTATCATTTCTGGAATAACCTGAAGGACTCCAGCTCTGATATCCATAGAGATCTTCATTTACCAACTGGTTAATTCCTGAAACATCATCGTCAGAGTATCATCCATTTAGAAGACTTTGCTCTGGAGTCAGAGTGCTACTAGATGATGCAACGAGTAGAGTACTTGACTCCAAGTCAGGAAAATCTCAGGTCTCATACCACCTAAGAACACTTGCTTTGTTTCCCGGAATAGTCAATTAAGCTCTCTCAGGCCCATTGTCCTCATTGTAAAATAATGGCACCTACCTCACAGGATTGTTGTATCTAATAAGATAAACTTTGTAGAGTGCTTTGTGAAACTTAAAGTGACATCTAAATGTTTGCTATTATTTAGATTTCTTCTCTGATGGTTGTTACCTGTGTGACCTTGGGTAAATCATTTAATCTTCTTGAGCCTCAGTTTTCTCATGTATAAAATGATAAGGTTAAAGTGGACAGCTCTCCTTTTAGCTCTAAAATTATGATCATATTAAAATTAGAATCCCTCTGGGAAAAATATTTTAAGTTGTTGGATTATCCATTTATTTGCAAGGATAAGATGGCTCTGAGATTGGGTTTCAACAGTGGAGCTTGTGGTACTGGGCACCTAAACAATGTGGAACAGAGGAAAAAGAATTCCCCAGGACAGAATGGCCTAAGTCAGGAAGTTACCATTTAGAAAATAAACATAATTTTGATATATTTCAGACAATTGGCTCTACCTTGTTACTGGAAATGTTTCCTTCATTCTTCCCACACCTCCCATACCTACATGGCAGAATTTTCCTCATTAGTAGTGTCATTTTCAACTTAATTGTGTTGCCCAGTGTACTAAGAAGTCAAGTGACTTGCCCAGGGTCACATAGCTAGTATATGTCAGAGATAGAACTCCACAGGTTTTTCTAACTTGGAGGCTGGCTCTCTATTCACTACCCAATGCTGCCTCTTGAGCTTATGAATATAATATTCTTAATAAATCTTTCTGTGCTATAGTCAACATTTATTAAATACCAATTAGATTTAAGTTATTATGTTGTGTCCAAAAATGATGACAAACAATAAAATCATCATTATGATTGTTATTCTGGGGTTAATATTAAAATATATAATAATAACCCAATTCTGCCTTTAAATAACTATTGTCCTGGTTTTCCTTATACTTATGTTTGCCCTGCTTATTTATTTATTTATAGATGTTTTGGTTGAGGCAATTGAGGTTAAGTGACTTGCCCAGGGTCATACAGTAAATGTCTGAAGCCAGATTTGAACTTAGGTCTTTCTGACTCCAGGGCTGGTGCTCTATCCACTGTGCCACATAACTGCCCCTTACCCTGCTTATTTCACAAGATTGTTGTGAGTATTAAATAAAACAAAATCAAATAAAATATAAAATTTCTTTATAAATTGGAAAGAGTCTATAAGAAGCAGGAACTTGGGCAATCATATTTTACTGTAGCAAGGGTAAGGGAGAGAGCAGCATGTGTATAATTAATGACAATACCTTCTAAGAATTCTCTCAGAGGAAGTAGCAATGACCCACAGAGTTTTAAATTTTTACTTCCATTGCCTTGTACTATCCCCAGTGAAAGACTGATTGTTATTTGAAGCTAGTTTGCCATTGTCCTGGAGAAGCAGAGGATATGGTAGAACTTATCTGTGTATGATAAGAGAGTGATGTTGAATTCATGAATGAATGAAAATACATTTATTAAGGACTTATACCAGGTATAGTTTTAAGCACTAGGGATAACAATATAAAAAGCAAGGCTACTTATCTCAAAATGATTACATTCTAAAATGGGGAGACAATACATATAGGGCAGTGATGGCTAGTGAGGTATGCTTTAGACTCTGAAGTCACAGGAATGATGAGTGGAGTCACAGGATAATTGAAAGAATGGTGATAATGATTGATTATCATCCCCAGAACTAGAGGGGGAAATGGGTGGTGGTGGTAGTGGAGGGAAAAGTATGGATGAGGAGGCATCCTTATGATGACCAAAGAACAGTTTTGATGGATGTGGATCCAGTTAGCTATTGGGAACTCTCACCAATCAGAAATGAGCAGAAGAGACAGGGGGGAGTAAAGGAACCTTAGCATGAAGATGCTGGGGAGGGGGTAGGATTAGTCAGTTACAAGCATAGTATTAATCAGAGAGAGCTCATTTTCTTCTCTCACATATGAGCCTTTTGTGACTTTTAAAGTCAGTAGGTTAAATAAAACTCCCAAACTTCCATGTCTATACAAACTTGGGAGAGTAGGCTCTGGTATTTCCTCTGTCTGGGGTTACAGGAGCAGTCAGGGACAGAGATTGGGGAAGTGTCATTTATTAAATGTGCTACCTCCAAACATTGGCTGTGTGCATCATCCCTGAAGCAGCCTCGGGAGATATCCTATTGCCAAGGGAAATCTGTGCAGCAAGTATCCCATTCCCTTTGCATAAATTGTTTATTCAAATGTGAGCTGCTTATTAAGTTATGATTACCAGCTATTTTTTAGTTCATAGCTTTCAAGCAGGGATGTGCTGACAAAGGTTTAATGACCATCACTCAAAAAATGTGCATAGAACACAGTTTTAAGTTTAATTGACATTACTAACATTTTCTCTATCACTTTCACAAATCTAGACAATCAAGAAAATAATGAATTAAGCTCTGATTTGTAGAGTTCATCAATTTTCAAAGTTGTAAATACACTAAAACTTGCTGTTGGAGGTGGCTTTGGAGCTTCCCTTCTCAGAATGTTTTTAAATGTGTAAAATAAATATGAAAAATTTCAAAAAGAACAAATTATGTTGAAATATATATGTCAATATCAAAAAATATCAAAATCAGATAAATAAAATAAAACCCAAACTCATGGACACCATGGCTAAAAACTATTGAGAGAGGAGGTTGATAATGGTCTGGAGGAGCATAGCAAGGTATACATTTTGTACTGCCTCCTGGGGATGAATAGCCCTAGCCTCTTAGGTATTAATTATATTTAGAAGGAGCTATATTATCTTGTCTTGGGCGGGCACCAGATGGTGATGCAAAATGACCTCAGATTTGTTTTTCACTTCACCATTTTGGAGCTAATAATTCCAGAGATAGCTCAGGACTTTTCCCTGTTATTAGAGAAGTGGCTAGTCAGCCAGGTACACATCAGGGGACAGTTAATGACATCTTGATTGAAAATAGAAAAGACAACATAGATTTGAATGAGGCATATTAATGTAAACTACATTGGGAAGTGGAAATGAAGGCAAGTTTTGAGTAAAGGAAATAAGGTTATAGAGGGAAGCCTTTTAAAATTAAGTTTATATGGGAGTTTTATAAATACTGGTAGGGAAACAGAAGCTTTTAAAATAGATGATAGCATTTCTTTAAGAGCTAATCATTTATAAAATCAAGCTGGGACTTGATGTCAACAGGATATTCAACCTGCTAGTGAAATGAACTCCTTCAAAGGTGGCAAATAAAAGTGTTTTTTAAAAATTTTTATCTTAAATAGCTGAAGTAGAATTATTGTGATGAAATGATATTCATTTGAAAAGGAACATTTTGTTTCACTTTTGATTCCATTTATGTGTCTTGTGGGAACCATGGGAGTACCTCACAATAAGCTGGAAGAAGAGTAATGAGGTTCTGTAAGAATAACATATAGTCTAGCTTTAATTTTTTTTGAGTGTGTTCGTTTATTTGAAGCATTGCTTCAAGTAAGGGTTACTGAACAAAAGACCTTTTGGATGCCTCATAATAATAATAGCTAGCATTTATTAGTACTTTAAAGTTTGCAAAGTACTTTATACTGTCACAACAACATTATTATCCCCATTTTACAAATGAATAAACAGGCAAATGAAGATTAAGTGACTTGCTCAAGGTCACACAGTAAATGTTTGAGACAGAATGTAACTTGCATCTTTGTATCTACCTGATTGGAGCATAGAGGTATCCCTTGTTTCTGGAAGGTTGCATCAGTGACGCACAAGTTGCTTCAAAAGCCACAAAAGCTATAAAAATTTTAAGTAAAGATTCATCACTGAACTGCATATCTACAATCCTAGGAGTTTTTGTTCATTTTGTTTTTTAGGACAGTTTCTTTCTTCATCTCCCATCTAGAAGTCTAGGGGATACTCTGGCTCTAGAGATTTGACTTGCTGAATTTTTGACCTGGGCTGGTTTGCCTCTACTTAGGCAACCTAAATTTATTGCATTATTCCTAGGGGCTCACCATATTAATACCAAACTTAGTGCAGACAAATGATTAATTTAGCTTACTAAACCCCCCAACATTAGATCTCAAGATATCTCCCAAACTACGCCTCTCTGTTAGCAGGGATGGCAGAATGCCTGGTCACAGACCAGTCTGTTCAGGTGTGCAGAGGCTTATGATCTGAAAGTAGATAAAAAGGGAATGTATTTTCATAGTTTCCATATGGAAAGGCCTTCAAAGGACACCTAGTACAACCACTTCATTTTATAGATGAGGAAATTGAGGCCCAAAGAGATTAAGTGATTTGTCTACCATTACACTGGCAATTTTCAACAGAGTCAATGTTTTTTCTGCTACAACAGATCATGTCAGTTCTTGGTATCTTCTGTTTTAGACTTCATGTTCTTTTGAATGGTAGGATAACAGATTCTATTTCATTGTGGATTTGTGTGATCCATGGAATGCCGGTCTTCCTCACACCATCAGTTACTACAATAGCTCTAAAAGTCATAAAAGTGTGTTAAGAGCTAAAACTTTTATAATTTACTTGGGATAATATCTGTTCTTAAAAAGTTACAGGATTAAAGACACACCAAAAAAAGAATTATGGAGCATATATGCAGAGCGAGAAATCCAGCACTAAAATGATAGAGAACTAATGAAAAGTGAGAATTCAGCCCAATCTGGGATCATCCCAGAAACTGAAATATTCTGATTCAGCCTATATCAGTACAAACACAGATATCAAAATCATTTCTTGTCCTGAATATTTTTCACAGCATTATGTTTATGAGTGTCATTAACATTTCTAGTCAATTCATCTGGGAACCTAACAAAAATAGAAAGGAATTAATTTATAGGATGTGTTTTGATTTTGATTTGTGTTTTGAGCTTTTTAACATATGTATATATTTGTTAAAATATGTTTATATCTCATATCTAGATTTGTGTCTTGTATGCAGTAGGAATTTTATGATAAATGTTTAGCATGTAGCAAGCTTACTCTTCATTGAACTTTAAATCTGACAGTTAGCTTTTACTGATTGATTTTATTCCTACTTGAAGTAGGGAATAAAGTATTCCATGCTATAGTATTGCATACTAACTACCAACCAAAACAAACATTAAAAAAAAGACAATAAAATAGAAAGGGGACATATAGTCATAAACCTCAAGTTATAGTTTCTTAGATTAATTTTAGCAAATTAATGAAACATACTATTTCCTTAATGTGGCTGTTTCTAATCTGTCTTTTTCTGTTGTGTGTGTCATTTCTTTTTCCTATTTATTTCATTGCTATTATTATTTTGTTCTTAAATTTATTTTTGATGAAAATGAGATGGAAATGATTCTGGAGATAACTTGTCATCTTGCTATTATGCCACTCTACTGTTTACAATTAGATAAAACTATTTTTGTAATTGAATAAAAGTATTGAGGTGTCAGATTTACTTCTGTTAAATCTCTGAAAGGATCTTCACCATAACTCTAAAAATAGATAGAAATACAGAGATAATATATACTTCTTGCTCTCAATTAATTTCTTTAGAATTAGTCTTTGTAAAAAGACCATGCAAAATCTTTACACCTTTAGGGGATTTTATTCTATGTAGTTTGGATGTTATGAGTGTTTGGTATTGCAGCATATATTAAAAACATTGCTCTTAATTTTTTGTGAGTGAGTTTTACTCCAAGGAGCTTATATGTGATAGTTTTTACATGTGACATGGCTCCAGTTAAAAAAAAATATTTACCTGTTGGATATCCAGGGGTATTTGAAGCTTTGCATTTGTAGTATTAGGACTTGTCATCTGCCACTGGAGCAGATTAAGTACTTAATTAATATTTATTATTTTACTGACTATTGAAAAATGTCAAGCTGGTTTTGTATATATCATTGTATATGGCCATTTTGAATATTTTTCTTGTATTTGGTAAGGCGTTAATTGGTAAATTTATTATTATTGTTCCTTTCAGCTTATTCAACCAAATTAATATAGAAGTTGAAGCAGGTCAAGTAACTACCTTGTCATATAATGCTCCATAAATTATTACATGGATGAATAAAATTACTTTTTTGTATTTGAATAAAATTATTAGGACATAAGTACAACCTTTGTAGGCTCAGTGCAAATATCCTTAGTAAAATTCCAGCAACAAATAAGATACCAGGTTTGGTATACAATTCCTGTTCACATATGATTTTAAAAAATATTTATTTTAAACATTCTTTCCTTTTAAATTTTAAATTTTTTTTTAATTTTTAGGCAATCGGGGTTAAGTGACTTGCCCAGGATCACATAGCTAGTAAATGTCAAGTGTTTGGTCTGAGGCTGTCTTTTTAAATTTTGCATCACAAATTCTCACTCTCCCTTTAACACTCTTCCACACACTGATAAGGCAAGTAATATGGTATCAATTATACATGCAAAATCCTGTGAAACATATTTCAATATTAGCCATATTGCAAGAAACCAAAAAAATAATGAAAGCAAGAAAATTATACTTCAATTTGCACTTAGAGTTCATAAGTTCTCTCTCTGGAGGTGGATAGCATTTGTTCATCATGAGTTCATAATTATGTTAGATCATTGTATTGCTGAGAATAGCTAAGTCATCCATGGTTGACCATTGAATAGTATTTCTGTTATTGTGTACAATGTTTTCTTGGTTCTGCTCACTTCACTCTGCATCAGTTCATGTAAATCTTTACAGGTTTTTCCAAAATAATCCTGCCTATAATTTCTTATAGTAGTTTTTGTGCCTCTTTTACCAAGCTGCTAATTTTTTTTCATAATTTTCTTGCATCATCCACATTTTTTGAAATTTATTTTATTTTAAATTTATGGATTAAAACAAACACTTCCATAATATAGAATAATAAAAAGATGATTGCATATGAAACTGCAAATCTATTTGTACAACTTACTATTCCTCTTAAATATATGGTATCATGTAAATTTTTTAATTCATCCCCCACCCTTCCCTAGAGATGGCTATCATTAGACACAAATAGGTATATATAGGTAAAATTGTTCTATACATGCTTCTATTTATCTGTTCTTCCTCTGGCTGCAGATAACATCTTTATCCTAAATTTCCCTCTACCTCTTTTCTTTGAATTTTAAAATCATTTTTGAGCTCTTCCAGGGCCTGAAACAAATTTATTTATTTTTTCTTTAAGGCTTTGGTTATAGCAGTTTTGATTTTGTTGTCTTCTTTCGAGTTTGTGTTTTGATCTTCCTTGTCATCATAATAACTTTCCATGTTAGCTTCTTTTTTTGTTTGCTCATTTTGCCAGCCTAATTTTATGTTAAAGTTGGGCTCTGCTCTGCAGGTAGAGGGGGCACTGTCCCAAGCTTTTTCATGCTGTTCTTTTCAGAGTTAGTTCTGGGGATTATTAAGTTTTCAGTTCTACCAAGTTGCTATTATCAAAGGAGAGGTTTGGTCACTGCTTTCCTGGCCTGTGCTCTGGTACTGTTCTCTGCTGCGGAACTGTGTCCAGGGTACCTGTTCCTCCTAGTGCTCCTCCTTGTTCTGGAACTGTAACCTGGAGCAACATATGGACAATACAACAAAGGCCTGTTCCTTGTGCCTCCCAAAGATCCCCTGTATTCTCTTTCTGAATTGCCAGGTCCCCTTACCATCTGTGGGCTGAGCTCTCAGAAAAGCACTGCTACTGATTCAGTTGCCCCAAGGCCTTCTACTTGCTTATTGGAAAGAAGTCTATGCTGGCACGGTCTACACCAGAATGTGCTGCACTCTCATTCCAGTGAAACAGATGTTTCCTGCTGATCTTTTAAGTTTCTATAGGCTGGGAAAATTGTTTTCCCCCATCTTTTTGTTGGTTCTGCTACTCCAGAATTTGTTTTTAGTGTTATTTTAATGTTGTTTGGAAAGGAATTTGGGAGAGCTCAGATGAGTTCCTCTTCTTATTCTGCCATCTCCCTCTTTTCACTTAAAAAAATCTTGTTCATGTCTGTATATGTTGAAAAGTCTTTTTAAAAAGTTATATGTAAGTTTGAGATCATTCATATTATGGACATGCACTTTAATTTTT
Source organism: Phascolarctos cinereus (assembly GCF_003287225.1). Taxonomy (NCBI): domain Eukaryota; kingdom Metazoa; phylum Chordata; class Mammalia; order Diprotodontia; family Phascolarctidae; genus Phascolarctos; species Phascolarctos cinereus. The sequence goes on from NW_027555625.1 coordinate 187,185,624, forward strand.
ATTAATCAATGTTACATCTCAGTGATTTTTCAGTTTGTGGCAAAGGTCTGGTTCCAATATATTTATTAAATAAATTAGTGAACTAGAAGGTATCGTAGCCAGAATGTTGGACCTGATGTCTGAGTTCAAATTCTGCCTCAGACACTGAATGACTTTGTGACCCTGGTCAACTAATGCCCTTACTCAGAATCAATTTTCTCAATTCTAAAATGGAGATAATAATAATACTACCTATCTCCTAGGGTTGTTGTGAGGAAAGAGATAACATAAAAAAGTGTTTTCTAAATCTTATATACACGCTAGCTATTATTATTACTATTTTAATGTTTGCATTTGCAATATGGGGATTTATTGTCTTGTTAGTATATGAGAAAAAATCATATTGTATAACTCTAGCCACCATGTCATTTCTTGCTAGATATCCAGTATGTGCTAGATTTTCAGACTGAATTGATGTGTTGCACTGTCCCCACCTCTCAAAAATATGAATTGATCATTAAGTCTATGCTTTTTAAGGCTTGCTCTTCTATGATTTCTAATGTCAATGACATGACCCTGAATCATAATAAAAAATTCTCCTTTTCACAAAAAATAAATCCCCACACATCTCAGCCAGTTATTAAAGGCTTTTTTGTAAATAGACTGTTGTCTAAATTCACATGATGTTTCCTGTGAAAGACCTTTTGAATCCCTTAGATCCTAACCAAGGCATAGTCTTCCATTTAGAAGTAAATTACTCAGTTACATTAGATAAATCCAGTGTGCCATATATGTTATTAACCCTATCTATTACTTATTGAAGTGATATTGGCTTATTCCAGAAGTATTTCTATAGGTTTTGGACCATATTAGTATATGCTCCTACTGTTTTAATAGCCACCTTCCTATTTTTCACATCAAAATCTTTAATTTTGAAAAGTTTCTGTTTGATTCTATTGTTCATTAAGGAAAAAAATACCTAACATTTGGAACTATATGATTGTAAAATTGTTGTTTATTTTTTTTAAAACATAGAGATTAATTTTTTTTAGTTCCAAAATGTCTCCTTCTTCCACCTGAGAAGATATGAAAAACCTATTACAAATATAAATGGTTATGCAAAACAAATTTCTTCATTAACAGTATTTAAAAAAGAAAATAAGAAAACAAAAGGGAAAATTAATGTGCTTCATTCTGCATTCTGAGTCTATCAGTTCTCTGTCTAGAAGTGGAGAACATGTTTGATAATCAGTTCTTTGAAATTGTGGTGGGTCATTATGTTGATCAGAGTTACTAAGTCTTTTACACTTGATTTTCTTTATGGTATTGCTATTTGTACATAGTTCTGCTTCTACTCACTCCACTTTGCATCATCAGTTCATGTGAGTCTTTTTAGGTTCTTTTGAAACTAGCCCCTTCATCATTTCTTACATCTCAATAGTATTTCATCACATTCTTATCCCAAAACTTGTTCAGCCATTTGCCAATTCATAAGCATTCCCTCAGTTTCCAATTCTTGGCCACCACAAAGAGCTGTTAAAATATTTTGTCCATGTGAGCCCTTTCCCCTGATTTCTTTGATATCCATTTAGCATAGCCCTAAGAATGGATTTGTTGGGCCAAAGGGCATGCATAGTTTAATAGCTTTTTTTTGGCATAGTTCCAGATTGCTTTCTAAAATGGTTTGCAAATTCACAGCTCATTCAACAGTGCATTAGTGTGCCTGCTTTCCGATGTCTCCTCCAGAATTTGTCACTTTCCTTTTTGTCATTTTATCCAGCCTGCTGGGTGCTGGTTGGTACCTAAGACTGATTGTGTTTCTCTAATTATTAATGATTTAGAACAGGCCTGCACAACCTGTGGCCCGCGGGCTGCTTGTAGCATGCCAGAGAATTTTGGGTGGCCTGAAAATAATGTAGACGCATTTGATAGCTGCCTGAAATCTTTAGCATGCTGTAAGCAGCCCATGGGCTACAGGTTATGCAGCCTGTAGATTTTTTCATATGGCTATTGATAGCTTTGATTTTTTTTCCCTCTGAAACTACCTATTTATTTCTTTGGCCATTTATCAGTAGGGAATGGATCTTATTCTTGTAAATTCGAGTCAGTTCTCTATATATGTTGGAAATAGACCTTTATCAGAGAATCTTGCTGCAAAGATTTCCCCCCCTAGTTTCCTGCTTTTCTTTTAATGTTAGCTGTGTTGGTTTTGTTAGTGCAAAAACTGTTATGTAATAAAACTTACATTTTTACCTCCCATGAACCTTTCTATCTCTTATTTGATCATGAACTCTTCCCTTGTCCATACATTTGAGAAATAATTCTTGTCCTTTATGTCTAAATCATGTACCTGTTTTGAGCCTGTCTTGGTAAACAGTGTGAGATGTTAGTCTATACCTAGTTTCTGCCAAACTATTTTCCAGTTTTCCCAAATGTTTTTTCTCAGATAATGAGTTCTTGCCCCAATTCTTGAGATCTTTGTGATTATCAACATGAGGTGATTGTGTTCTTTTGCTTCTGAATATTGTGTACCTAATCTGTTTCACTGATCAGTATCTCTGTTTCTTACTTAGAACCAAATTGTTTTGATCATTATGGCTTTGCAGTATAGTTTAAGATCTGATACTACTGCTAGATACTCTTTCTTCTATTTTATTTCATTGATTCCCTTAATTTTCTTGACCTATTGTTCTTCCAGATGAATTTTGTTGATATTTTTCCTAGCTCTAAAGTAATTTTTTGGTAGTTTGGTATGTGACCAAATATTGGCTCAACCTAACCATGAGCCATGAATATTTTTCCAGTTATTCAAATGTATTGATAATACATTCGATGTCTCCCCTATATTTGGGGAGACAAATTTCTATGCATTCAAACAATTAATCAAATAAGATCAATTAATTAAAAGAAAACAATTACTGTATACAAATCAGTACAGGAAGTTAGATAATAAGAATTCTAATTGGAGAAAAGATTAAATTTCCAAGTTAGGAGGGGGAGAGTGAACAGGCACGATTTCCTGAAATCAGAAGTGTCCCACTCCCTACAAGTGTCTGCATTCAATCAAAGGAATGTGGAATCAATAACTAACTGATTAATACAGGTCCAGTTTTCAGATAAGACATATAGGTTGCTTGAGATGTACAATTGTGAGAAAACTCCTTGCATCAGTCTTTGGCTCTGACCAGGTTTCTGGTTAGCATAACCTAGGTCCTTAGCTAAAGGTCTCTAAGTAACAGGTAGAAGTGGTTCAGCTTCTCAGCCTGACAGTGCTAGTTTCAAACAAGGCAATAAAGTTTTCTCACAATTACCATAATTGAATAAAATTATTTCCAAAGACAGAAATTGGACTAAAGTAAAAAAAAAAAAGGAACTGAGGTAGAACTAGAATTGAATCACAACATGGAGTCAGTGTGATTTTCTCAATTCCCACAATTCTCAGTCTTGGCAGATATATTCCCAAGATGTATGTATGTATGTGTATATATACATATGTGTGTATATGTGTATATATACATACACATACATGTATAACAGAAAACATATGTGTGTGTGTATATATACATATACATACATATATATATATACATACATATATATATATATGCTTTCTGTGGTCATTTTAAATGGAATTTCTCTTTTTATCTCCTCCTGCTGGATTCTGTTGCTAATAAACAGAAATGCTGATGATTTATCACCTTCTTCTTTTTCATATGGAACTATTTATCTTTTTGTAACTGCTTTAGGCTTATTAGGTCCTATGTTTTATTAATTGTGCACATATTTTTTGAGTGGTTTCCAATTTTTGAATAGTCCATTTAATAATTCTGTAAGTGTATGTTAAGTCTTGTATTGAATAGGTGTTAATTGCTTAAGATATTCTTCACATTTAGCATTGATTTTAGAATGCTAGACTCTTAGAATATTCAACCAAAGTTTCTTTCCTTGAAATATTTAACTTTAATCTATCTTACTGGGAGGATATCCAGGTGTTTATAACAATTGTGTTCAACCATTGCCTCAGTGTGACTTTTGGATTTAAGCTACAAGGCTTGAGCATCAATCTTTTTTTGTCATATATTAAAAATTTCACACTTACTGAACTCAAATGAAATTTACATATCATTGAAGAAATATTCCATGAGATTAAAAAGATATTTAGCTTATTTTTTCAGTGGATTCATAACGCTTGGTGTCATCCATTTATATCAAGTGATAAATAAAATGTTTTAGGTTAACCCTTTTAAATTGGAAGACACAGTTATATTTAGGAGAGACAATAACTGACTCAAAACTATGTGGAAATGTAGTGGGCTAGAACTGTCTCCCTGGAAAATGCTGCTTTTTATAAGAATAGTATCTTACATTGTTTTAGTCAATCAACAAGCATTTATTGCATGGTAAGCACTGTGCAAAATACTAGGTTACAAAGAAAAGCAAAAAAATCATTTCTGCTTACAAGTAGCTACCAGTTTAAAGGGGGGAAACAACATGTAAACAACTATGTACAACATATATGTGTGTATGTGTGTGTGTGTATGTGTCTTCTTATAGAAGAAAAAAATTTTAGCTGGAATTTGAAAAAAGCCTGGAAAGGCAAAAGTTAGGTGAAGAGGGAGAGAATTCTAGGAATAGGGAACAGCCTCTAAAAATGCTCAGACATAGCTAATGGAGCGACCACAAGAAGGCCAGTGTCCACCCACCTTCTCTAGGTGAAATATTTTAGAAAGAGAAGTTTTCTTGGTGAACACCAAAGTTCTAGAATTCTTACTATATTTCATATGTTTTTAGTACATGAGTAAAAAGAGTACAAAAAAAGTGTGGAACTCAGTCAAAGGTTTTGTTGTAATCAACAAATGAAGTACAAATATTATTGTACTTTCAAGCATTTTGTTCTATAATAACTTAACTGACAATAAATTACTCTTTACATACCTCATTTTTGGCTCATTCTTTTGGTTCTTCAACCAATATTTTTATGTATGTATGTATATATGCATGTGTATATTAAAAGTTATACAATCTATGAACGATTCACAAAATGCATAAATTAACTTGTCAATTTTTTTTGAATGGGTTGCTAGTGTTATCTTTTCATGAGAGTTGTGATAACAACTCCTAAGAAAGTACAATATTTTATCTGTGAAGAAGCTGGTTAAGTACCATGGAAGCAATTCATAAAATACTGTAAGAAATTTGTGACAATGGTTATGAATCATATCTAGCCCTGCCATTTTCCACTTTGGAGGAGATGTTAGAGTTTCTGTACCTCTGTTTATTTATCTATATTGTTACTCATTACATTAATTAATCACAAACTTTCCCATTTCTTGATTTATTTCCTGTCTTTCCATGATATTGGATGTCTTGCAACTGTAAAGTTTTTAATTGATATTGCATTATTTTGTTCTTTGTTCTGGTTTGACTCCTGGAGTCATCTTAACCCTTTAAATTTGCTTATAATTTTTGATTGAAGGGGACCCAGAATTGCTGGTTTGCATACCCCCCCCATGAAGGATCCTCTATTTCTTTCTTTGTTGTTGTTATTCATTAAATGATAGAGCATCCATGTTTTATACCACAGATACTGGATAGATAGGTATGTAATTATTATTCTTTTATTTTATATATCCATAGCCACTATGCGTATTGTTGTGCATCTCATTTCTTCACTTTGAGTAAACTGATATGTCTGCCCATTCCCCCCCACCTTGGCAAATGTTTGACAAATTAGATAAAACTAACTGAGATTCATATTTGTCATTTCTTAGGAATATTTCTTAGTTGTTGAATTTATAGCCTGCTTCTGTATTTTTATTATCAAAAGTGCTTTTGAGATCTTTGTGCATAGGGTTTTTTTTTAATTAGTAAGAGTATCCTTATTTTATAGTGATTTTAGTATGAGCCTAAATTAAAGGCCTGGAGTTTTTTTTTTTAACTTCTATTGCATATTGATATATTGCTTTCCAAAATCACACCAATACCTAGTATGCTCTAGCAATGTAATAGTTTACTTTTTTTTCCTCCTTAGTTCCTCCAAAATGGAATTTTATCATCTTGTCTATTTTTGACGGGCTAATGGGTATCAGGTGGTACCTCATATTTGTTTTATTTTGCATTATTCTGATTATTAGAGAATCAGAGCCATTTTTTTCAGACTGTTATTGGCAATCTGCATTTCCTCCTGATTTCATAAGCCCTGAATTACCTTTCTGAGCAAGCCTATGTGTATCATTTACTGCCACTCTTCTTAATCAGTGATTCATTTTTAATAGGAAAGAGCAACAGTCTCAATGTTTCTCCTTAGGACATTAATGTGATTTCTGCTCTGTAATTTCCTTTCCATTGTTCTTTTCAAACCATTTAATATTTTATATTTGTTGTTGCCAGATTCTCATTATTTAATCCTAATTTTAATCATTCCATCTATTTTTGTGTTTACCATTTTTCAGTAAATAGAAATAGACACAATTTCTTCTAAAATCAGATTTTGTTCATTCTTATTATAGATATGCACTTAAGTAAAATGATTTTACTACTTTGGAAAATTAGTGTTGTTACCATAACCTCTTATGTACAGAACAGTTTGCTTCCAGTGTACTAGATCTAACTCTTCTATACTGAATCAGTTTTGTTTTCTTACTCATTCACTCATTCACATATATTTTTCATCTACTTATTTAAGATTTTTTTGAGCATCTCTTATATGCACAGAAATGGACCTTAGCACTGCTGAGACTATGATAACATATAGATTCTGATATCAACTTACAAAAACAATTAAGAGATATTTAAAAAGTAAATAATAATATCAGGAATCATTTGAGGAAGTGCTAAATGAATATAATTTAGAGTCAGTTAGTGAAATAGGTCATTGAAAGTGAGTAATTAGATTCTCTCACTCCAAAGTTACTAGTGCTATGCTTGGAAACAGGAAGTTCTGCATTCAAATTATACTTTTTGAGCACATACTCTCTAGTCCTTGGTCTCATATGAAAAATGAGGATAAAAATATCAGTATCTAAATGTGCATTGGAGCCAGCTGGACTCTTAAATCTACAATATGAGCATTTGTTTTTATTCAGTTATTTCAATTGTATCTGACTCCTCATGGCCCTATTGGCAAAGACACTGAAGTGGTTTGCCATTCACTTCTCCAGCTCATTTTACAGACAAGGATCTGAGCAAAATGAGGTTAAAGGATGTGCCCAGAGTCACACAGCTGGTAAATGTCTGAGGCCAGTTTTGAACTCAGGAAGATGACTTCAGGCCTGGCATTCTTTCTGTCTAGCTGTCTTTATGTGAACCTTTACACCTTGGGAACCAGCAAGTGCTACATATCAAGGCTTGACTATATAAGCTCAAGGAAGTGATGAAGAAAATGTTAATAACACAGATTAAACTTAAAAGTGTATTAAGCACATGTGTGTATTTCTATATTATATACCCTATATTTATATATCTCTTCCATTTTATAGAAAGCCCTGATTTTCCAGCAAACCCTGAGCCTTGAATCATATAATATATGTTAAGCACACTTATACTTTGAAATACTACATAAAGATTAGTTGCCACTACTGCTGCTGCTATTACTACAACTCCTTTGGGAGAAATGGAGTCAGCAATAATATCCAGTGTCACTAACTAGTGAACGCTCATGTATCTCATGACCTTCTCATCGCCAATACCCTCTTCAATTTACTTGAATGCAATAAAACCTTGTGGATGCACCCTTGCAGTAAACATTGATATTTAGTAGGCTATGTCATCGTAAGGGGAAAAGACAGACAGGATGTGAGAATGACAAAGGTGATGTGTGAAGGCAAAGTGCTGGACAGCTCAAAGGTCAAAGACTTATCTGCCCTTAACTAAACATTTGCATTCAACAAAAGCAGTGGCCCTGAGATGACAACTACCAGAAAAGGAAATAGGTTGTCCTGTAACAATCATGGGGGAAGAGGTTCTCTCTTTTAGCTATTGCCAGCAAGATTCTTGCCAGAGTCCTTCTTAATCTTTCACCTAGAAGATAGTCATCTGTCTGAGAGCTAGTGTGGCTTCAGAAAGGACCAAGGAATGGTTAATTTGGTGTTTTCTGCCCAATAACTCCAGGAGAAATGCCAGGAACATTTGACACTGTTAGTGTTAAAAAGTTTGTGGAGATCATGGCAATATTTGTTTGCTTGTAGAAGTTCATCAGTATGATGAATAGTTTCATGATGGCATGATTGCATGATTGTGTGGATTCTGGATAATGGACGATGCTTTCGAGCCTTACCACTCATCAATGGAATGAAGCTGGGCTGTGTGATTGTTCCCATGCTTATAAGCATGATGTTTTTAGTAAAGTTGTTTCACTCCTTCAAGGAGGACAATAACAGCATCATGGTCAGCTACCACATTGGTGGCAAATTGTTTAACTTGAAAAGGCTATAAGCCAATAAAAAAGTGGAAGGAGAGTTGATTTGTGACTTTTTGTTTGAAGATGATTGTGCACTAAATGTAGCTTTTGAGGCTGAGATGCAAGAGCATAGATCAATTCTCTGCCACTTGTGCTAACTTTGTCCTGACAATTCACACACACACACACACACACACACACACACACACACACAACAGAGGTCCTCCATCAGCCAACACTGTATCATCCATATGTAGAACCATTGGTTATATATCAATTTATTCAAAGTGAAGAAATGAGGTGCACAACAATACATAGTGACTATTTATATACAAAATAAAAGAAAAATAATGTTGTGTATAAGTTCCTTTACCTTGGCAGTATACTTTTCAGGGATGTACACACTGATGACAAGGTTGATGCATATGTTCCAAGAGTTAGCTCAGTGTTTGGGAGACTCTGAAGAAAAATGGGGGAGAGAAGAGGTTGCTTACCAAGTTTAAGGTCTATTGAGCTGTTTTGCTAATCTCATTGTTGTATGACTGTGAAACCTGCATGGCTTACCAGGGTCATGCCATGAAACTGATCATCTTCATTTGAATTGTCTTAGGAAGATTATGAAGATCACCTGGCAAGATAAGGTACTGGACACTGAGCTTCTTGAGCTGAACTGCCAAGCATTCAAAATCGATTGCAGAGAGTGCAACCTCAATGGGCTGCCCACATTGTTCAAAAGCCAACTGTACTTTTGCCTAAAAGATCATTTTATGGAGAGCTCATATGAAATAAGAGCTCACACAGGAATCAGGAGGAGTAATACAATGACATTCTCAAGATCTCTCAAAAGAACTTTGGAATCGATTGAGAGACAAGAGATATACTGGCACAGGACCATTCAACATGGTGTGCCTGTATCAAAGATGGAGCTGTGCTCTATGAGGAAAGCATAATTTCAACAATTCAAATGAAATATGAGATGTGTGAATTTAGACATCTGCACTCCAAAAGTTTATATGGTCTATTTGTGCCCAACCTGTGGTAGGGCCTTTTGAGCTTATGTTGGTCTATCAGCCATAGTCAGACACACTGTACCTTGAGCCCAACATAGTGGTGTCATTTTGGTCCTCTTTGAGCATGAAGGACAACAACCACCACCACCAACTACCACAACTCTCTGTAGGTTATTAGGAATTTTATTTTATATAACTGATATTAAATCTTTCAGATTAATGATGACTTTTTTGAACAAATTATGTCAGTGTGAAGGGAATAGAAATCAAGGAAGTCAAAAAAAATTTTAAGTGTCAGTCAGAGTTCTTTTCTAATTACTACTCTATGTTTTTGCTGGTATATGATATAGAGCTATGCATATAATAGATATTTCATGAACTGATTCATCTTTACCCCATTAAGACTCAGTTTTTCTGGGTTTAATATGTCTATTTTGATGGCTCCTTGATCTCATTGATGTCCATATTCTTCTTCCATCAGTACAGATTGCAACCCATCTAGTTATCCTGTTACTTTTATCTGTGGCTTTTCACAAATACTCCATTTAGTATCTACCCAAAGTATTAATAATAATAACAAAAGGTAACATTTACATATAGGAGGCACTATGATAAGTGTCTTACAATTACCTCATTTGATTCTCATAACTACCCTCTGTGGTTTATTTTTTGGTTTCTACATGCCAATCATGGAGGAACCAGGAGTCTCCCATCCTTGTGGGACATTTATGTTTCATTGTAAATGATGAGCAAATAATTTCAGAGCCGACTTTCTAGATAATTGGCTGATTAGCAAAGGTCAAAATTAACACCAAATTTGAAGAAAGGATAAAGATGAAACATCTTTGTATGCATTTACAGTGATGCCAAACAGATTTAATTAAATGAGTTGTCTGTGATGATGAATGGGAACTGGTTAAACATTTATTCATTGACTCAGATTACTTCTATTTCTTAAAGAGGCTTAACTTATGTAAAGCAATGGCCACAATGAGGTCAAAAGATTCCACAAACCACAGAATCAACATTTTGAAGTTATAAAGAATCTTATTGGCTATCCAGACCCAAACTGCTTCAGCCAGAAAAACAAAAACAAAACAACACAAAACAAAACATCTATTTGCCAAATAAAGAAGTCTATCATCAAATAGCAACACTGGTTTAGAATATAGCATCATTCATAAAATATCATAGAGGCAACTGTTGTTTTTTAGTTGTTTTCAGTTATGCACAACTCCTCATCACCCCATTTGGGGCTTTCTTGGCAAACAGATACTGGAGTGATTTGCTATTTCCTTCTCCAGCTCATTTTACAGATGAGAAACAAAGGCAAACAGGTTTCAGTGACTTGCTCAAGGTCACATAGCTAGAAGGATCTGAGGCTGGAATTGAACTCATGTCTTCCTGACTCCAGGCCTCGTATTGTATCCACTCTGTCACCTAGCTGCCTAGAGGCAAGTGGTAGAAGATTTTAATCAAAATCATCCTACAGAAAAATGAAGGAGAAAAGGAATGTACAGACAGTTTGATGTAAGAACCTTCCAAGATTACATAGAGAGGAAACTTGAAGGAGCATGAACAGTTGTGAAATTAAATAGATCTGTAGAATTTCCATAATCATCTACTCATCATTGAAAGTGGTAAAATCAATCTCCTACTGAAAGAGATCCCCAAAGGAAAACTCCTAGGAATATCATAGCCAAATTCCAGAGTTCCCAGGTCAAGGAGAAAATATTACAAGCTGCCAGAAGGAAACAGTTCAAGTACTGTGGAAACACAATCAGGATAATACAAGATTTAGCAGCTTCTACATTAAAGGACCTCAGGGCATGGAATATAATATTCTGGAGGGCAAAGGAGATAGGATTACAAGCAAGAATTACCTACCCAGCAAAACTGAGTATAATCCTTCAGGGGAAAAAATGGTCATTCACTGAAATAGAGGACTTTCAAGCATTCTTGATGAAAAGACCAGAGCTAAACAGAAAATTTGACTTTCAGATACAGGACTCAAAGTGGAACATGAAGAGGTAAACAAGAAAGAGAAATCATGAGACTTATTAAGATTGAACTGTTTACATTCCTGCATGGAAAGATGATATTTATAACTCATGAGAACTTTGTCAGTATTAGGGTAGTTGAAGGAAAAGAGTTATATGTATGTATATATAGGTAGGTAGATAGAGGGCACAGGGTGAGTTGAAGATTAAGGGGTCATATCTGGAGAATAAAATTAAGGGATGAGAGAAGATGATACTCAGAGAAGAAGAAAGGGAGAGGTAGAATGGGGTAAATTATCTCACAAAAAAAACCAGAAAAGAAAAGTCTTTTACAGTGGAGGTGAAACAGGGTAAGGTGAGAGGAAATGATTGAATCTTATTCTCATAGGATTTGGCTTAAGGAAGGAATAACATGCACATTCAATTGGGTATGGAAATCTGTCTTATCCTACAGGAAAATAGGGGGAGAAGGGGACAAGAGAGCAGGGGGATGATAGAGAGGAGGGCAGATTGGGAAAGGGGGTAATCAGAAGGAAATACTTCTGAGGAGGGACAGGGTCAAAAGAAAGAATAGAGGGCAGGATAGGATTAAGGGAAAAAGAGTTAGTTTTTTTCACAACATGTCTACTATGGAAGTGTTTTGCATAACTGCACATGTATAACCTATATTGAGTTGTTTGCCTTTTCAATGAGGGTGGATAGGGAGGAAGGAAGAGAGAAAATTTGAAACCTAAAGTTTTAAAAACATATGTTTAAAAAAATGTTTTCACATGCTACTGCGAAATAAGAAATACAGGAGATGGGGTATAGAAGTCTATCCTGCCCTACAGAAAAATAGAAGGGGAAGGGGATAAGAGAAGGGGAGAGAGATAGAAGAGAGGACAGACTAGGGGAAGGGATATTCAGAATGCATGCCATCTTGCGGTGGAGGGAGGGGTGAGAAGGGGTGAAAATTTGGAACTCAAAAACTTGCAGAGGTGAATGTTGAAAACTAAAAATAAATAAATTTATATTTAAAAAAAGTGGCAAAATCATCGCATTTGGACCCTAAAAACTCAGTTCCCAATTTTCCGTATGGGAAAATGAAAATGAAGTTATAAAATTAAGTCAGATAGAGTATCTGGACTTCATGGAAAAAAAATCTTTAAAAAGGTTTCATGTGGAAGATTAGACTTGTACCATTTAATTCCAGAAGACAGAACTAGGAATAATGTGCAGAAGTTTCAAAGAGGCAAATTTAGACTCATGTAAGGAAAACCTTTATAATTAAAGTTTCTTACAATGAAATGGCCTGACAGAAGAGGTACTGAGGTTCCTTTCGCTAGATATCTTTTTTTCTTTTAAAATGTTTCACTGATACTCTTTTCTTTTTTTTAAGTCACTGTTACTTCCCACTGACTCTCTCAATCCCAAATTAGAATTCTTCCTTGTATCATGTAAGTACAATCACTGCCAAACAAACAATATATTGATCATGTATGAAAAATATCTGTTTCATTTTGCACCTATTGTCTCCCACCTCTTAAAGAAAATGTTAGACTACCAAATAACACTCAATACTTTTATAGATTAAATTACAAAATTCTTTTTAAAGAAATTAAGAAAACCTTAAATGTGTGGAGCAAAATTTAGGATGCATGGCTAGTCCATACCAATAATGAAAATACTACCAAAGTTAATTACAATTTTAATGCTATACACATCAAACTATCAATGGAATATTTTACAGAGCTAGCTATAGATAATTAAAGAAAACATTTGGAGAAACAAAAAGAACTAGAATGTTAAGGAAAGTAATGAAAAAATGTTTGAAGTCATGATTATATATTGTATTGATCAGAGTTCTAAAATCTTTTATCATTTTTTCCTATACTTTTTTTGTAGTCATTTTGTATATTGTTTTCTTGATTCTATTTACCTTGCTCTGTGTGAGTTCTTAAACATTCTTGAAAATATTTCTGCATTGATTGTTGAATATGACAGGAAAGGAAAACAATAAATGTTGGAAATGATTTGGGAAAATTGGGACACTAAAGCACTGTTGATAGAGTTGTGAACTGATCCAACTGCTCTGGAGATCAATTTGGAATTATGCTCAAAGGGCTATAAACTTCTATATACCCCTTGATCCAGCAATACCACTACTAGGTCTGTATCCCAAATAGATAAAGAAGGAGGGGGGTACTATTTATACAAAAATATTTACAGCAGCTCTTTTTGTGGTGGCAAAGAATTGGAAATTGAGAGGATGCCCATCAATTGGGAATGGCTGGACAAGTTGTGGCATGTGATTGTAATGAAAATTATTGTGCTATGAGAAATGACAAGCTGGATTATTTCAGAAAAACCTGGAAATAATTACATGAATGATGCAGACCAAAGTGAGTAGAAGCAGGAGAACTTTATACACAGTAACAGCAATATTGTATGATGATCAATTGTGAATGACTTAACTATTCTCATCAATACAATGATCCAAGACAATCCCAAAGGACTTATGATGAAAAATGCCATCTGCCTCCAGAGAAAGACCTGATGGACTTCAAAGCATACTATTTTCCTCTTTGTTCTTCTTTCTTGCTGAATTTTCTTCCACAAAATGACTAATATGGAAATATGTTTTACATGATTGCACATGTATAGTCTATATCAGATTGCTTACCGTCTCAGGGAGAAAGGAGAGAAGTTAAGGAAAGTTAGAATTTGGGACTCAAAACTTAGAAAAAATGGGAAAATTGTTTTTACATGTAATTGGAGAAAATAAAATATTAATTAAATTGGTGACAAAATATTTATGAATTTTTGTCACTTCTTGTGGCCTAGTAAAATTTTATTCTGTTTACTTGCTATATTCCAATAAATGCAGGACTAATAATAGCTAGAATAATAATAACAGCAATAATAGCTAGCATTTATACAGCACTTTAAAGTTTGCAAAGCTCTATACAAATATTATCACATCTTATCCTCACAACAACCCCGGGAAATAGTTGCTATTATTATAGCTCTTTTAAAGTAAAAACTCTGAGGCAGACAGAATTTAAATGATTTACCAGAGTCAAAAAGCTAGTAAGTATCTGAGGTTGGATTTAAAATTTTTTCAAATAATGTTGAATTTTCTTGCCAATTTTTTAGATAATTTTATGAATGGTAGGAAAAAGGAATAAAAAAAAAGAAACTAAAAGCTTTAAAGACAAAGAGGAGACAAAACTGTACCTATTTGCAGATGACATGATGGCCTACTTAGAAATTCCAAGGGAATTAAAAAAGAAACTAATAATGATAATTAATACCTTCAGAATTCTGAGTGCAAATTGAAGAATAATTTTCTTTATTTTTTGTGATATGGATAATATGGAAATATGTTTTGCATTATTTTGCGTATATAATTGATGTCATTTTCCTTACCTTCTCAGTGAGTGGAGGAGAGGTGGGAGGGAAAGAGAGAATTTTGACCTAATTTAATAAGAAAAGAATGTTAAAAAAGAAATAATTAACAAAATTTTAAAATGACTACCAAATAACACTCAATACTTTTATAGATTAAATTACAAAATTCTTTTTAAAGAAATTAAGAAAACCTTAAATGTGTGGAGCAAAATTTAGGATGCATGGCTAGTCCATACCAATAATGAAAATACTACCAAAGTTAATTACAATTTTAATGCCATACACATCAAACTATCGATGGAATATTTTACAGAGCTAGCTATAGATAATTAAAGAAAACATTTGGAGAAACAAAAAGAACTAGAATGTTAAGGAAAGTAATGAAAAAATAGGAATCAGGGGAGAATGAAGCTTTCATACCTCAAACTATATTATACAATAGCAACCATCAAAAATTTTTGGTCATTCTTAAAATAAATAGAAAAGTTGGTCCATGGTATAGGCTAGATGAGAGAACCAGAAAAAAAAGAGTTCAGTAACCCGATATTTGATAAACTAGGAAACATAAATAAGCTAGGAAGAAACTCTTTCTTCAATCACTCTGTCAGTAAGCATTTATTAAGCTCCTAATAATTTCCTAGCTCTGTGGTAAGCTCTTGGGATACAAAAAAAGCTGCAAAAGACAGCCTCTGACCTTCAGGATCTTATAATCAAAGGAAGGAGACCACATGGAAATTAATATGTAGAAACAAGCTATTATACAGTATAAGTAGGAAATAATTGACAGAGTGAAGACACTAAATTAACAGAGGTTCAGAAAGGATTCCTATAAAAGATGCAGTTTTGGTTGATACTTAAAGGAAATCAGGGAAGTCAGTAGATAGAATTGAGGAGGAAGAACAGCCAGAACTAATTGCTTGTTCAAGACCACTGTCACTAGATTGAAATCTATGAGGTGAGGAGTAAGGTATAAAAACACTGGATAGGTGAAAAAGGAGATATAGGTCACATATATCTTTGAAAGCCAAACTGAGGATTTTTTTTATTTCATTCTGGAGGCTATATGGACAGTGGAGTTTATTGAGTGGGAGGGTGACATGGTCAGACCTTCTATTTTGGAAAATAAGTGGTGGCTGTATGAAGTATGAATTGTATTGGGAAGAAACTTGAGGCAGGCAGAGCCATGAACAGACTATTTCAATAGTCAAGTTGTGAAGTGACAAAGGTAGTGTCAGAGGAGAGAAGGGGGCATATTTGAGAGATGTTGGAAAGGTGAAATTGACAGCTCTTTACAACAGATTGGAAATAAGTGTGGGGTGGCAAAAGATAGTGAGGTGTCCAATATAACTCCTAGGTTGTGAGCCTGATGGACTGGGAAGATGGTAGTATCCTTGGTAATAATAATGAAGCTTGGAGGGGAGAAAGTTTAGAGGGAAAGACAAATTCAGATCTGTATATATAGAGTTTGACATCTACTGGAATCCAGTTCAGGATATCTGAATAGTGGTTGGAGTTATGAGACTGGAGAATAGCAGAGAAATTAAAGTGGGATAAGTAGATTTGAGAATCATTGCTACTGAGATTATAATTGAATCCATGGATACTGATAAAATCACAAAGTAAAGACTATAGAACAGAGCCCTGTTGACACCTATGTTGAGTGGGCATGACCTGGATGGGGAGCTAACAAAGGAAACTGAGAAAGACTAATATGTAGGAAGAGAACCAGGAGAAAATGGTATCCTGAAAACCTAGAGAGAAGAGAATGTCAAAGAGAAGAAAATGATGAACAAAGTTTACCAAGAGGTCAAAAAGAAAGAAGAGTTAGAAAATGCCATTGAATTTGGCAATTAAGAAATCATTGGTAACTTTAGATATAACAGTTTTATAATGATGAGGTTCAATACTGGATCATAAGGGGAAGTGAGTGAGATCAGGAAAGTGGAAACATCTTTTGTAGATGACATTTTCAAGATGATTGGTTGCAAAAGGCAGAAGACATAAATGATGATAGTTAATGATGATGGCAATATTAAGTTAGGGTTTTTTGATAATGGGGGAGACAGGGCATATTTGTGGACAGTAGGAGAGGAACTAGTAGTCAGTGAGTGATTGAAGATAAATGATGTAATTAGTATAGCAGAGGGTGCAATCTGATAGGATGGAATGAGATTGCTTTTTTGCACATGGAGGTTGTGGATATTTTCAAGGAATAAGGCCCTGTCATTGTTTGAGATAGGAGTAAACAAGGAGATAGTGGAAGAAGGAGTTAGAGTGATATGAGATCAGTTGACATGAAGAAAATGGGAAAAGATACAGCTCACAGAAAAAGGCCTCATTTTTTTTCCTGTAAAAATCTGAGGCAAGGGCAGCTTGGTGGTGCAGCAGATAAAGCTCTGGCCTTGGAGTCAGTAGGACCTGAGTTCAAATCCAGACTCAGACACTTGACACTTAGTAGCTGTGTGACCCTGAGCAAATCACTTAACCCCAATTGCCTCATCAAAAATAAATAAATAAATAAAAGAGAGAGACTTTATTTGGGGCAGCCAGGTGGCGCAGTGGATAGAGCACTGGCCCTGAAGTCAGGAGGACCTGAGTTCAAATTTGGCCTCAGACCAAACACTTGACACTAGCTGTGTGACCCTGGGCAAGTCACTTAAGCCCAATTACCTAAAAAAAGAAATCTGAGGCAATGTTCTTAGCTAAGATTGGAGAGTGGGGCATGACAAGATTTGATAGAGTTGCTATGGAAAATGGGGTAGTAAATTAATAAAGAAGTTATAGAAAGATTGCCTAGGGACAGTAAGGACCCAGTTGAGCTCATGAGACATAAATTTGTTGTGGACTCAAGCAGAACAACTGAATGATTTTCTCCACCTACATTCAGTGTCATAGGAATAAAGGCAGCATATGGTAGCAGTTATCCAAGACTGAAGCTTTGTTTTATTTTTTAAATAAAATCTAATATGAGGGCTGAACAGCAGTCTTGCACAAATTGTGCTTAGACTATCATCTTACAGTGAATTCTAAAATACATTTAAAATTGATAAGTGATTTATATAATAACGATAAAAAATCAGAAAAGAAGCAAATCCAAGACCTTTCATAGCTATAGAGATGAACCAAAACAAGTCAGAGGAAATTTTGCCTGAAATCGAAAAGCTTTTCCACAAAGGAAATTAATGAATATAAGGTAATGATGACAATGATGATGATGATGATGCAAATCAAAACAACTCTAAAATTTAACCTCACACCCAGAAAACTGGCAAAAATGACAAAAACTGAGAATAGTCAATGTCTGAGAGGTTAATTAAAAGCAAACATAGTAATATTTTATTAATGGATCTGTGAAGTAATATAACTGTTCTGGAAAGCAATTTGGAATTACGTAAATAAAATGGCTAAAATATGCATACCATTTTACCCAGAGATTTACTTGCTATGCATATACCCTAAGGATTTCATTAATAAAGAGAAAGATTCCAAAAATGCCAAAATATTTACAGCAGCACTTTTCATGTTAGCAAAAAAACTCGAATCAGTGTATGTCGATTAAATAGGGAATGGCTAAGTAAATTGTCAAATGTGAATGTAATGGAATGTTACTGTTACATAATAAATATGATGAATATATAGAACCATGGAAAGACTTACATGAACAGATCCAAAGGGAAGTAAGTACAACCAGTAAAACAACCTACACAATGACTGAAATATTGTAAATGTAAAGTAATAACCATGAAAGAATCTAAAATTAATATTGTGAAGTTATTAAAAACAAGCTTGACACCAAAGAAGAGATATGAAATCTGTCCCTACTCCTATGTAAAGGTGGAGGGATGTATAGGTGTGTGACATTGTAAAATGTCGAATTCTTATGTATTTATTGTTTTTGATGAATTATTTCTCATCTTGCTATTTTTTCCTTTTCTTTTAAAAACATTTTTATAAAGGATTTTCCTCTGATTGAGAAGAGGGAGAGGAATACAGGAAGAAATCTAGGCAATACAAAGACAAAAGATAAAAATTTAAGACAAAATAAATGCCAGAGTACAGATTTTAACCTAGGTCAATAAAATTTGACATATTCATTTGTCACAATTTATTCAGCCAGTTTGCCTCCTGGTTGATTGGAATACACTTTGTCACTTTTCTTCTCCTTTTTTTAAATTACTGATTAAAACACAAGTATTTTTAATGGTACCTTTCCCTTTGTTTTTGGCTTGGGATATGTGCTTAACAGTGGCATTACTGTGTCAAGAGGTTTGCACAGTTTTCACTAGAGTTATTTAAGTAATGACCTGCTGACCACTTTCTGATGTTATGATCATTAATGCATGGGCTAATTTAGATATTCTAAGATCTCTTTTGAATCTGAGATCTTGAATGTATGGAGGTAGGATTAAGTACAGCAAATTGAAGCAACAGATGATGATATACAAATTTGGCTAGATGCATGAAAATTATAATGATTACTACAAAGTCACTTAATATTTATTGTTTCATATGATTCTTGTATCAGCCCTGGGAATCATGTGTCACAGGCATTATTATCACTATTTTGCAGATGAGGAAATTGAAACATCATATTTTTGCATTTTTGTACGTGACAACACAGTTAATATTGTCTGAGATGGAATTAGAACTCAGGTCTCCCAGGGAAAGTGCAGTAGAACAGAGAGGATCATGTTAACAGTCATAAAGTCATAGGTTTAGCACTTGTAAGGACCTTAGTTATCTTTGAGTCCAAACTTCTCGTTATACCACTGAACAAACTGATGCACATATGTCAGTCAGTATACATTTATTAAGCACCTACAATTTGTCAGACACTGTGCCAAGTACTGGGGATGCAAAGAAAGGCAAAAGACACTGTTCTCAAGGAGCTCATAGTCTAAGAGGTGATACAATGTGCAAATAATTATATACCAACAAATTATGTACATAGAATAAGTTCAAGAAAATCAATAGGTGAGGCACTACATCCAAAAGCCAAAGAAGCCTCGACGTAGAAATGAAGATGGAGAATATTCCAGATATTCTAATCTTATGTTTTCAATAAGGTATCTGGCATGACCTTTGGTTTTGTGATTACTTATCCTCATATGTTGTTTGAAGCTGTATGTAAAATAACTACACTTTCAAAATAGATTTCATTTAAAATTTCAAATCAAACTTGGGCTTGGTTTTATAAGCTGGATTCCTAACTTGGAAAACTGATGCTATTTAGGAAATAGGACCACACAATGTTCTAACACAAAATGTTTCAAAGGCAAATGTACATTTTTCTGGGAAAATTTAAAATTATTTCTGAATCATAACCATTTTCACCCTTCACCTTTTTTCTAAAGAAGATTTGTAATTTTTTTTCGCTTTCCTTTTTCTGCTGAATATACCCTTGTCCAGTCTTATTTAACTCATAATGAAGGGTACTAGCCTCTTCCCTTTCAAAAACCTGTTGCATGCAAATGTGAAATTTTTGAGTTCTCTTCTTTTGTGATTAAAATGTAGGAAATAGTAACCACCCAATGCACTGTACTGGTCATCACACTAAACATGAAGTATTACAGTTTTTAGTACTTAGCCCTGCTTGTAAAGAGAGGTGTTGATAAGCTAAAATGTGTCCAGAAAAAGACACTTGCATAGAGAAGGGATTTGCACCAATGGCTTTTGTTTTGTATGCCTAGCACCCAGATATACAGTGTATATAAGTTGCTATATAATGGATATACATGCTTGGCACATAGCAGACATTTTATAAATGCTCATTGGTTAATAAACTGTAATTTGAACTGAATGATCACTAAAGTACTTTCCAACTCTTACTCTATGATTCTAATCTAATCTTCTCCCAAATAAGTTTAGTTTAGAGTGTTTCCACTATATCTGCCCAAATACTGTTAAAAGTTAGATTAAATCTTATCAATATCATACAGGTTCTGAAATTCAGTCCAAGTTGGTTAATTCAAATTCCATTTACATAAAGGGAAGAGTCTCCCAAGTCCATCATGTTGGACTGAGTCAGAAGAGGATCTTTAAGTGACTACTTCATTTGATGGCACCATAGGTTAATAGATAGAAACCCTAAGTTAGGTCACAGAGGGAAGGAGTTTTTGAAAGCACCTTTAAATGACCATCCAGGCTGGAGATAAAGTGACTGGTTCCTGCTCCCAAGTATTTCTCATGGACATAATTCCGAATGTGCTGCAAAAAGAATTTACTCAGCAATCAGACTGTTCTTTGCACTCCTGAAGCAAACAAGAAAGTGATAAATGTTTTATTAGAATGATGTATGATAATGTTACTGAAAGTGCAATTAGTAAAAGCTAGGACTGGTTCTTATCTCTCTCACCAGACAGAGAGAAATGAAGGGATGGGGCTATCCATGTTTAACTTCAGCTGTGCTCTCTATGAGTAGACTGCAACATTGAAAGTGTTCAACAGTTAAATCTCCTCCACTGTTATAAATCTCTTTTAAAAAAATAAAACTTTTTCAAAATAGAAATTTTATCTTTTAAATTGGTAGTCTATAATAAATATCCATTCAAATCAATCAACAGCTATTACGTTGAGTAGTAAATTATTAGAATTAAGTAATAATATTAAGTAAGAGATAGGTGATACAATAATTATCAAAAATTGGCACAATTAATAATTGCATTAATTTATGTCTTATTTTTAATTTTAAATTTTATTAACATGTTTGCCTCAAGCCCCTTGTTCATTATACATTTAACAGCAAGTTGGTATTCTTATTTTACAGAAAGAAAAACTAAAGATGTTTAGAGATTAAATGACTTTTAACCAACCAATAAACACATTTATTGAAAGCACACTATGTTCAAAGTATTGTGGTGGATAGTGTGTAGAATATGAAGAAGCATAAAGAAGATCATTGCCCTTGAGGAGCTAATAGCATAGCGTGGGAAATAAGAAAAAAAAGTCCTGAAGAAATTATGTGAGGTCAGATAAGATAAAAAGAAGCAAAATAAATTCAAAAGAAACATTGTGAGCTAGAGTGTTTTGTGAAGACTTCATAGGAAAAAAACATTGTGCTAGGCCTTGAATTAATAAGCTTGGAATAGGTGAAAGGGGCAAGTAGGTTCAGCAGTGAATGGAGTGCTAGGCCTAAAGTCAAGAAGACTCATCTTCCTGAGTTTACTTCTGATATCAGACACTTATTCTGTGGCCCTAGGCAGGTCATTTAACCCCATTTGCCTCAGTTTCCTCCTCTTAAAATGAGCTGGATAAAGAAATAACCAACTACTGTAGTATCTTTATGAAGGAAAAGCCAAATGAGGTCAAAGAGTAAGACATAACTGAAAAACAACTAACAACAACACAACTTCTATTTGCAGTTTTGACCTCTCTTAACCTGTACATTCTACAGACACTTCAAAGTCACCATGTTCCAAATTTAAGCCTTTTAATTTAATCTTTCCCCCTAAACTTTTTTCTTCCTTCAGTATTTATGCTTGTGACTCTATCACTAAATCTTCCATGTTTAAAAAGTTGGCATTAACTTTGATTCTCCTTAACCCCTCATACTCAGACCATTGCCAAGCCCCGCCAATTCTGAGTCTGCTGTCTCTCTTACCCATTCCTTTCTTCCTATTCCCATAGCTACCACCCTAGTACAGACTCTTAGTACCACTCTCCTAAACTACTACAAAGGGATCTTAAAAGATTTCTCTCCATTATTTGCCCCCTCTAATCTATCGTGAACTTCATTAACAAACTAAAACTTCTGCAAAGATTTGGTCATGCCACTTTTCTTCTCTGATCAAAATGGTTCAATGGTTCTCTACTGGGAACTGAAGAAACTTGAAACTTTCTGATATTTAAAGACCCTTCCAGAATCTGTCTACATATCATCTGTTTGCAATCATATACATTTGCACACTTCTCTCATTCTATCCCCTCCAAAGACTCTATAGTTCATAGCTGAATCAAAATGGAAAATTCACCGTCTCTGATACACACGTCATACTTTTCCATCTCTTTGTATTGGCATAGACATATTGTTCCTTTTGCCAATGTTGGGCAAACACATATACCTACATGTGTGTTGCACGTGTGTTTATTCATGTATATAGACACATATGTGTGTATTTCTACATATATATACACAGGGATTATAAACATAATTCAGGCTATTATATGAAGATATATATATATATGTATATATATATGTATATATATATATACATATATACATACATACATATCTATATATCATATTTTAGGTCAATAAAAAGTTTTATCCATTATTATAAGATATAACATGTGAAAGTATCAGCCCCAAAAGAAAGGAACTCTATATTGGACCAGTGAATTTTTGAATACCAGTTGTTTCCTAAAGGTATCTATTCAGAAAATATATAGCCATATCTAATTTATGTATCATCTGCTATTTGCCTTGTGAGCAGTTTATTGTGTTCTGGAGGAGGGAAGATAGACTTCTTAATATGCTAGAATATTATTAGATTTAGGGTATGAGGAGAGATAGACTCTGTCTTCTTGCTGGACTTGCACAAGAACTTGTGTAACGTAAAAGAAACCCAAAACAAGGAGATTTTTGCCCATTTATACCGAAATGAAGTTTTATTTTTAAATGGAGTTGCTAATGTAAAGAGAGAGATAATATAATTTTCTGATCTTCTCTGATTCCTCAAATATACACACTGCAATACCAGGAATGTTGTCACTTTCCTTCTGCATCTATTTATTCAACAATTATTTAATGTCTAGCATGTGCAAAGCATTGTGCTAGACGTTGGGAATAGAAAGGAAAAAAAAACCCTGTGTTCAAGGGCCTTACATTCTATAGATCTTTTAAAGTACAACTTGGATATCACCTCCACCATGAAGCCTTCTCTGATCTATCCATATCAATGATGACTACACCACACTGTGTACCTCACATGTCAGTTGGCTTGCCACTTTCAGTGTTTTTTTTTTTTTTAACAAGACAGACAGTATAATATAGTCCACAGAGTACTGAAGTGGAAGTCAGTGTTAGAGGCCTTCTCACTGAAGTCTCCTGGGCACTATCTCAGAAATTAACTGTTATTTTCTTCTTTACTAGCTACTTAGAAGTGGGGCATGTGACAGCTTCATGGCCCTAACTTGACTACCTCTAGAAGGATAATTCCTAGAAAAGTAGATCCCAATGAGTTGTCGGCCTAGTCTAAGAAACATACTTGTGAAAATATAGCCAGACCTTCTGTCCTTTGGAAAAAGAGATGTTAGAAGAAGGGAAGAACGGGCACTTTCACTGACTTTCATATCTGGCACAGATTTTGGAGTGAAGTTAAAAATGAATTTATTTCCAATTTTAAAAACATTTTGAGGGCCAGGCTCTAACTACATAAAAGAAAGCTACGAACCAATGATCAGACTAAATAGGGAGCAATGGGCAGGGCTTAAATATACGAGATTCTTCTAGCTCCCTCTTAGCCTACTCTCTCTTCTCAGGCCTTTCCTTATTGGCAGAGTAGCAGCTGGCAGTAATCCTCCTGTAGTAATTACAAGAGAATACAGATATTTAGGAGGAATAAGAATGCTAAATCAATAGCTTGCAGTATTCTGCAGTAAAAAGATCATTTTACTTATGAAGAAACTGAGGTCCAGAGAGGTATAACAATCTGCTTCACTTGCTAGATTCCAGTCTTGGCCCTAATACTCACTGGCTGCATGGCCATAAGCTTATTTGTCTTCTTTGGGCCTCAGTTTTGTTGTCTATAAAATGGAGTTAGTAGTACTTTATTTTAGATTTGATGTGAGGAAAAAAATTCGTGAACCTGAAAGTGATATAGAAACATGAACCAACACAGATCATATAATAAATATGATATCCAAATATGATCTTTTAAAGATAACACTAATAAATATAGAAAAATTTGCCAAGCTGATAATCATACTGCATTTACTTATTTATTCACTTATTTATATAAGGGCCTTATCATCTTCCTTGTCATTACTCCTCAAGGTCCACTGAACCTTTCATTTATCTTGCCTCTATGCCCTCTGATCTCTTAGGTATTACTACTTGACATGACTTTGGACTGAGGATTCCTTGGCTTTGTCATCCTTTCTGCTACAACACCCAAAGGACCACTACTACACAGCTGAATGTTCCTAAAGATATTCTGCTTTGACTCAAACGTGAGAGCCTTGAGAGCAGGGAGGATCTGAGTTTTCTATGTCTGTCCTTGGTGTTTAGCACAGTACTAAGAACTTAAAAAAAGGATTCTCCTTTCTTTGTCCATATGTCTCTCTCTTTGTTTCATTGTCTTTCTACGTCTCTCTCTCTCTCTCTCTCTCTCTCTCTCTCTCTCTCTCTCTCTCTCTCTGTTTTTCTCTCCTTCTTTCTCTCTCTCCCATATCAGTGATATCCTAAGTGTCAATAAATACCAGTGTGGAAACGCTATCCATTGATTCAGAGAATATTAATTAGTTGCCTAGGACACTTACAGAGTAAGTGAGGCTTGCAAGTGGTCACACTGCCAATATACATCATGGTCAAAATTTGTACCTTGATCTTCCTGGATCAAAGGCCAGCCCACTATCTTCCAGGCCAAGTTGTCCCTCTAATATTATTTTTTCTTTAGTCATTTCAGTTGTTTCCAACTTTTTGTGACCCTAGTTGGGGTTTTCTTGACAATGATACTAGAGTGCTTTGCTGTTTCCTTCTCTAGATCATTTTTATAGATGAGGAACTGAGGTGAACAGGGTTAAATGACATGCCCAGAGCCACACAGATATTAATTGTCTGAGGCCAGATTTGAACTCAAGAAGATGAGTCTTCCTGACTTTAGACCAGCACTCTATCCACTACTGAACCTACCTACCCCTTTCACCTATTCCAAGTTTATTAATTCAAGGCGTAGCACAACCCATTTTTTTTTCTGTGAAGTTTTCCCACAAAACACTCTAGCTCAAAATTCCTCTTTTGGATTTATTTTGCTTCTTTTTATCTTATCTGACCTCACATAACTTCCTCAGGCCTTTTTTTTCTTATCTCCCAAATGATCCTATTAGTCCCTTTAGGGCAATGATCTTCATATTCCATATATTATCCACCACAATGCCTTGTATATAGTATGCTTTCAATAAATGTGTATTAGTTAGTTAAAAGTCATTTAATCTCCAAACATCTTTCGCTTTTCTTTGTGTAAAATAAGAATAACAACTTGCTATTAAATGTATAATGAACAAGGGGCTTGAGGTAAACAAGTTAAAAAATTAAAACTTAGAAATAAGACATAAATTAATACAATTATTATTTTTACATTTTGCTTACTAACAATTTTTTTTTGTTTTTCAAGTGAATACTCCCTTTCCCTCCCCCACCAAATGGATTTCCTGTTTAAGCCAAATTTAATAGAGCTTAGTTTTTGTGATACACTGTAAGAACCACTGTGATATTTCCTGTTACTAAGAGAGAGGCCAAGCATTTCCCGTTAATCTTTCTGATTGCTTTTCAGAGCAAGTATTTCTCTTTTTGTTTTGAAGAAATTCTTCTAGTAAATATACAGTATGGCTACAGTATTGTCATTGTAATAAGGGGTATATAAATGACAGAGTCAGAGCAAATCTTCATCACCAGCACACAAGGACACAAATGCATACACTCTCATAAACATTATCCTATTCCCAAATGCTCTAATTCAGAATTTCCCTTGAACCATGAAATTAAGGTTGGGGGAATAATATAAACATATGCATTTATGCAAACGTTACCCTCTCCTTTTGGGGATTGTTTAAGATCTACAAGTCTATTTTAAATTAATGGAACAACCATGGAAATACTGTCCAAAATAGATCAAGATAAGTGAGTCACTTATTTACTACTTTGTTCCTTGAATATTCCTTTGGATAAGGATTTATGGACTCAGATTGAGTGCATTATCAAATGATAATATCTCTGAAGCTCTTTGTTGACCTTAAAGTGATATATATATATATATATATATATATACACACATATATGTATATGTACATATGCTACATATTATTTTTATTGCTCTTAAATTTATTAATGTTAGTAAGAATGATAGACTATGAGTGAGAAGAAATGCTAAATCATAGCAGTAAAAGGGATCTACCTTAGAGAACAATAGAATGTAAGATCTTTGAGGGCAGGTAGGGACTTTTTTGGTTATTTGTTTTCGTATTGTACAAGCTTCCATAAGCAGTATATATGCTTCTGCAGAAGGATATGTAATTTCATGAGTGTAAAGAGTTTCTAGTCTAGGAATTTCTTTCACAATGAAAATCACTGATCATAATGTAATGGATAAATCTTAGGATTAATTTACTTGTCCAGGATTATATAACTAGCACCAAATGTGAGCTCTAACCTCAGCTCTTCCTGACTCTTCTGTGGCTACACTGTCTCTATAGGTACCATCCATTTAACCCTTAATAAAATGCTAATGAATTGATTATAGTTTTAACATCTATTCTAACTCCTTCTACAGATGAAGCAACTGAAACCAAGGATGTGAAAATGTCTCCATATACTGCCCCCATTTTCCAACTGAGACTGAGGATCAAAGAGCTTAACTTGATTTGACCAGCACTTGTAGCTAGTTAGTGCAGACCTAGGTCTCTTCATTACTATTTTATTGCTTGTTACTCAAATCATGTAAATAGAGAATAAAAGAGCTAGGATTCTAAATAAAGTCAAAGAATTATAGATTTAGAACTCAAGAGACCAAAGAGGCCAGATTCTCCAATTCTCTAATTTTAAGGATAAAGAAACAAGAGAAGTTATATAGTTTCCTTAGGATCACACAAGTATTAAATGACAGAGGTGTAATTAGAACCAAATTCGTAAGACTCCAATCCCAGAAATCTTTTTACTGTGCATCTTTGCTTCCCTAATAATTAACTGATTCCAAATCTAAGTTGCCTTATTGGATTTAAGTACTTGTTATAATATTTACTGACTGTGTTTCCTTGGGCAGGTCACTTAACTTCTGTTTGTGATCTCAGTCTTTTTATTTGGAAAATGGGAGAGAAAGTAGTAAATGATCTCAGAGGTCCCTTCAAGCTTTAATTGTCTACAGTGACTCTTTTGTTCCTTTTACTGAGGGGCAGAGTGACTAAAGTCTTCACCGTCCTCAGACACAAACAAATCAAACATTTAGCTTAAAAAAGCTAGCACTCTTATAAGCATTACTTGACTGCCCTCCAGGTCAAAGCCTAAGAATGCCAAAAAGGCAGTTTTTCCTTAGGTTCCTTTCCATTTGATTCTCTAGTTTGTACTCTTTTTTGTTTTTCTGGTGCTCCCCTTTTTCTATTTCCTGCTCTATTCTCTGAATTTCATACTATCATCTAGTTGCCCAGAAAAGTATAATGCTTTTTTAGTCTAGAAAATACTCTTAAGTTTTAGGCCTTTCTTGGCATCTCTCCTACTCTCTACTCGTTAAGTATAGAGATAGCTTAACATGGAGGCAACATGCTGTACATTG
The DNA here is from genome assembly GCF_003287225.1 of Phascolarctos cinereus. Classification (NCBI taxonomy): domain Eukaryota; kingdom Metazoa; phylum Chordata; class Mammalia; order Diprotodontia; family Phascolarctidae; genus Phascolarctos; species Phascolarctos cinereus. Next base: position 187,213,885 of record NW_027555625.1, read on the forward strand.
AATCAGAAATTCTCATGAGGAGTTTAGATCATGTGCATTTATGGCTATTTCTTGTCTCTTAACCATATAGTAAAGATTGGATTTCTATTAAAAAATTGGCATGCATTCAAAAGGCACTAACTCTCCAAAGCTATTTTATTTTCTGCCTGATAGTTCAAGTGGGAAAAACCTACTGTATGTCTCTGGGTGGCTAGAGGACTTTAGGTCCTTCCTTCCTAGGCCAACATGTGGGCCATGAATACTGTATCTGTTCTTTCCTCTTTCTTTTGGTTCACTCTTACTATTAGGTGAAAGAGTACCAGACAAAACTATGGCCCCCATGAACTTCAAAGGGTAAGGAGAGTAAACTTCCAGAGGTCTGGGAGTAGGAGCCTATGCCAACTTTTGCAAACCATCTAGCTCAGTGAGGAGTGGAGTTCAGAGCAACCTGTGACGGTAACTCATCCATCAACTCTGCCACATTTGGGAGTGAATCTTGAATGAATTCTTTGTAGCAACTACTTTTAGGTTGAACCCACAGTCCTCTAGAAGTAAGGTGATATAAGGGATCCTGTGTCCTAGGTGTTTGGGGTAAAATTATTTGAAACTTCTATGCTTGATATATCTTCTCAATAAATATCCCTTTGTAAAGGTTAATTGATGGTAATTGGTTAAATGAAGCATTAATACTTGGAGGTTATGGATGATATAAGGAAGATACTAATTATAAATGACAATTGATATTGGGAATAACTAGAATGGAGGCTTGAGTTAATAGCATTAAAAAGTTATCCCAACTCTTCAGGTATATCCCTGGAAACCTAGTTGGGAGAGACATTACATAGTGTTGCCTGGGAGGACTTGATTCATCAGTGTGATTGAAGTTGAGATTAGAATCTTAAGAGCTTATATTGGTTACACAAGTTTCCAAATGCTACATAAATGTTAGCTAGTGTTAACTGATCTATTCTATGGCCCATTATCAGGCTGAGATATATCCTAAAATCAGTTTGATTTGCTAATTCAAGGACCCCTCAGATAACATTTGCATTTTATTTCTGGACAACTAGTGCCTTAATTCAAAGAAATGAAAATTATGGGCATTTTGGGCACCCAACATCAAACAGAATTGTTGGCTTGTTTCTCCTATTGACAGCCCTTAATTCAGAACATATTCAAGGCTCCGATATTTCCATTTTCATATAAACTAGCTCTCCCCGTCATCTGACTTGTGGGCAAGATACTTTAATTGGAGAGGTATAGTTACCACCCTGCAAGGCAATACAAACAAACAAACAAACAGTTAAGGGGGTGTGTGTGTGTGTGTGTGTGTGTGTGTGTGTGTGTGTGTGTATGTATGTGTGAGGGAGAGGAAGAATAAGAGTAGGAAGGGAATTCAAAATGGGAGCTTCACCTTAGAAAATGTGATAAATTATCAACAATGGCAAATTCTTTATTTTCTTCTCTAGTAGATCCGAGTTTGCAATTTTTTCTAAGTGATACATTTTAGTTGCTGATAGGGATGAATTTTTGAAAAGAATTTTTAACTTGGATACATTTCATGGATAGCCACAAAACATGTCATTCATATGTCAATATGCACAGAGGAAATTGTGGCATTATATGGTTAGAACTATAAAATTTTTTAAATTTTATGTCAGTAGAGGCACTGTTTAATACTTTTTGTTTCTCTTAATTAAATGAAAATGCTACTTGTCTTCAACATTGTCTTATTATGAGTACTTAACAATTCAGTAGCACAGAGATAGCAGGGTTGTAGTAGTCACAGTTTTTAGAGAAAGTGCGGTGCTAGGTGTGTGTGTGTGTGTGTGTGTGTGTGTGTGTGTGTGTGCGCGCGCGCGCGCGCGCGCACTCACGCGTGCATGTGTGGAGAGAGAGAGAGAGAGTTTATTTAAATGTATTACCTCTAATCCAGATGTTCTCAAATTGCTATAGATCTTTCTCCAAGATAAGAGAAGTAATTTGACTGAATGGAGCATGCATTCCTCATTTTGTTCTAAGTCAGAAACAATGCATTTTTCTTCATTAAATTGACTTGATAAAAGATTGATAGCATTTCCATAGTGAGAATTACATGTAAACATGGTATGTTCCTGGAAGAGGAGCGAGAAGACAGTCTTTTAGAATTGCGATTTTAAATTGACTACACTTCCCATTCAAGTTTATAACACTGTACATTAAACCATGCACACTTAACCATTACACCAAATGGACTTGGAATGAAAAAGCCCGAATAATATTTGAAGAAAAAAAATCTAAGCGTTGGAGGCAAGATAATTTGTGCTTTGTAATGCATTTTGCAATCAGTTGGATTTACTCTGAGGTGCTAGACACACATCTAATTGTTTCAACATTTCAGGTATCTGAGTTCTAAGCTACAGCAACATTATTTTAGAGGGCACAGACAACTGTAATCCATATTATAAATACATAATATATGCTAGTGCAAAACCCAGTAATTATGTCCTTAGCCAGTTTTTATGAGTAGAGGTTTAAAAAAGCCCTGAGATAAACTGGCCAGAATGAGGCAAAATGAGTTTGCAGTAACCCATCATCTCCAAGTGGGATAGAATCACTGATGTGGATGGAAAATGTTAAGGAGAGGGGGGGAATCTCCCCTATTTCCTTCACATCTTGCCCCAATATTATAATATAAAATCATCTCTGAATTGGACAAAAGTCAACTGAATAACTAAAGCATTGAATTACATTGAGTGTTTTCCAGCTTGTTCTTAGGAAAGCCATTTCTGCTTTTTGATCATTTCCACTTAATTTAAAAACATTTGAATATACCAACACCAAGACTTGAAGGACTCAGAATGTGGAAATTGTAGGTGGTGGTGGCAATTACTTTGTTACTCTAAAGAATCCATATTTGGTGCTGCCTTTTCACCTCACTATTACCTTCTCTACAATGCTTCTTCCAACTCTTGTCAGCCCTCTTCAAATATTTCCCTCCTCCCACCCTCTCCTTGCATTTTACTGAAAAAATTAAAGCCATTCACATGAGCTCCCTCTTCTTCCCTCTTCCTCATGTCCTATCACTTAGATGCCTTTTGACACTCTTTTCCCTCAATGCCATCTCACAGATGAAGTGACCTTACTAAGGCTAATCCTATTCCATCCTATCCCATCCCATCCCCTCCAACAGATTTTCCCCTCTGTCATCCCCACTCTTTCATTTATTTTCAATCACTTCCTGTCTACTGCTCATTCCCAGTATTCATGTATATAAATATGCCCATTTCTCTCCATTCTGAAAAACCTTCACTTTATCTTTTGATCCCAACTATCATCTTATATTCCATCTCTCCTTGTTTTTTTTTATTGTTATTTAGTTGTTGTTGTCATTGTTTTTTCAGTTGTTTGACTCTTCAGACCTTGTTTGAGATTTTCTTGGCAAAGTGACTGGAGTGGTTTGCTATTTCCTTCTACAGCTCATTTTACACATGAGGAAACTGAGACAAACATGGTTAAGTGACTTGACCATGGTCAGCTAGCAAAGGTCTGAGGCCATATTTGAACTCAAGAAAATGTCTTCCTGACTCCAAGATTGGCATTCTATCCACTGCACCACTAAGCTGCCCGACTCAAAAAGACCATCTGCAATATGGCCTTGTATCTATTCTCACTTTCTTCTTAATCACTTATAATCTGACTTCTGACCTCATTCTACTCAAACTTCTCCTTCCAAAATTACCAATAATTTCTTAGCTGCCAAATCCAATAATCTTCTCTCAATCCTCATTCTTCTTGGTCTCTTTGCAGCCATTTACAGTGTTGATCACCCTTTACTCCTACATGCTCTCTTATATCTAGGTTTTTGAGGCACCATTCTCTCCTAGTTCTCCTCCCACCTATCAATTTGTTTCTCAGTCATCTTTCTGGATCTTCATCCAAGTCACTCTCCCTAAGGGTGGGTGTCTCCCTTTGTATTATTTGGTGATTTTTTTCAGGCCTCATGGATTTAGTTATTATCTCTATGGTGATGATTCTCAAATCTACTTATCTTGCCTCAAACTCTTTGCTGATCTCCAACCTCATATCTCCAAATGCCTTTCAAACATCTCAAACTAGATGTCCAGTAGCTATCTTAAACTCAATATATGCAAATCAGGCCTCATTACCTTTATTCTTAACCCCTTCCTGACTTCTATCTTTCCCTATTATGATAGAGGGCAATATCATCCTTCTAGTACCTCAAGCGCACAACCTAGGAATCATCCTGGATTTCTTGTTGTCTTTTACCCCCATGTCAAAGGTGTTGCTATGGTCTGTTGATTTCATCTATGTAACATCTCTCAAATATATCCTCTTCTCTACTCTGAAACTGCTGCCATTCTAGTGTAGGCCTTCATTATCTCACACCTGGAGTATTGCAATAGCTTGCTGGTGAGTTTGCCTGCCTCAAGGCTCTACTCATTCCAAACCATCTCTATTTAGCCACCAAAATTATTTTCCTAAAGTGAAAGTCTGACCATGTCATTCCATCTCCTCTTCTCCCCTCCACATAAACTTCAATGGCTCCTTATTGCTTCCAGTATCAAATACAAAATGTTTTATTTGGCATTTAAAGCCTTCCATAAACTAGCCTCCTTCTACCTTTCCAATCTTCTTGCTTACACCTTGCTCCCTGATACATTGTCTTTGATCTAGTGACATTGGTCTCCTGGCTGTTCCAGCAAGACACTCCATCTCCTACCTCTGGACAATTTCTCTGACTGTTCCTCATTCCTGGAATGCATTCTCTCTTTAAGTCCACCTACTGGGATTCCTTGTTTTCTTGAAATCCCAACTAAAATTTATTTTTTTCATGAAACCTTTTCGAATCACTTTTAATTCTAGTGCCTTCCCTCTATTAATTATGTACTATATTTTTCCTGTACATAGCTTGCTTTGTATTTGTTTGCATGTTATCTCCCCCTTTAGACTGTAAGCTCCTTGAGTGCAGGGATTGTTTTTTCTCTCCTTTTGAATCCCCCATGCTTAGCAGTGTTCCTGCCACAGATTAGGTGCTTAATAATACTGATTTATTGATGTGGATGCTTCCTCCAGTTATGCAGATAACAAACTGTAGATACTTGCCTATGTTGTTTCTTTAGTCTATGTCTTTCCATAATTATTTTTACAGAAGTTCCATCCAATGCACCAGAAGGGTGATAGAAGACTATAATATTTTTTTCTCTCATGAAACAGTTATTTTTTTAAATTAAAATATGTATTTGCGTCCCTGGTACATAGCACAGTTCTTTATGTTTATCAGGCATTTAAATGATTTACCTAATAGCCAAATTAGAAATCTGGCTCTGTCTGACACAAATGCAGAGTGATAAGTATAATTGGTTAGAGTACAAAGAGAGCTAGACACATGATAAAAGCTTTGGAATATAGAATTCATGTAAGGAAGATGAAAGAAAATGGAATTACTGAGGCCAAAAAGTTTATGTAAAGTTATTAGACCAAGGAAGGTCTCCATCCTAAGTCAAATCAAAGTAGGAAAAAAAATGGTATTTAATTCTATTATGAAGATTTAAAGATTTTTTTTTCTTTTTGTTGGATATAAACAATTTTCTGGCAGTACGGGTTTGTAGCATTTGGAATTGTTTTTTTCAGAAATGTGAAAAAGTTAGTGTCAGCTGAGGCCTGTCTGTTCTGTTTGGATGAGATGGACTTGAAAATTTGACAGTTCTTAAATTTATGAGCTAACAAAAATCATGTCTGGCATTGTTCTTTCAGGCAAATAGGTTCTAAGAAAAAGGGTATAGTATCCTAGTATTAGGACTTCAGTCAGTCAACTAGTATTTATTAAGTACCTGGCATATGCTAAGCCCTGTGTTAGCACTAGAGATACAAAGAAAAGCAAAAAGAGAAACAAACCAAAACAAAGCAAAATAAAAAAAAACTACATCTGCTCTCAGGGAGGTCATGGTCTAAAGTGGAAACAACATGCAAACAACTCTGTACTAATGAGATATAGACAGGGAAAATTAAATTCCTTCAGAGAGAAGTTACTAAAATTAAGGAAGACTAGAAAAAGATTTCTTGCAGTGAGGGACTTTATCTAAGACTTGAAGGAATCCAGGATAGCTGGGAGGTGAAGAAGAGGAGGGAGAATTCCATGCATGGGGAATAGCCAGTGAAATTGCCCAGAGTCTAGAGATGAAGTTATATGAGGAATAGCAAGGAGACCAGGGTCATTGTAATGAAGAGAGTAAGATGTGAAAAGATTGGAAAGATAGAAAGGGGCTAAATTATGAAGGGCTTTGTAAGTCAAACAGGAGATTTTATATTTGGAATGAGATAGGGAGCTATTGAAGTTTATTAAATGGAGGTGTTGGGGTTGATGTGGCCAGACATACATTTTAGGAAGATCAATTTGACAGTTGAGTCTAAGGTGAATCAAAATGGAGAGAGACTTAAGGGAGATAGACTAATAGGCTATGCAATAGTCTAAGCATGAGATGATTGGGACTTGAAGAAGGTTAGTGTTAGAGTCATAGGAGAAAAAGGGGCCATATGTAAGAAATATTATGATAATATTAACAGGCCTTGACAATAGATTGGTGAGATGAAATTTGCATGAAGAGTCAAGGGTGACACTTAGGTTGTGAGACTGGATGACTGGAGAAATGGTGATACCCTCCAAAGTAATAGGGAAGTCAGGAAGAGGAGAACCTGCAGCCCCTAGCACAAGAAGCCTGAGACAGTGTCCCTTCCACCCCAAGAGCAGAACTCAAATTTAAAAGAAGGGAAAAGGCCAAAAAAGGATCTGACCATAGAAAGTTATTAGGTGATAGAGAAGATCAAGACACAAACTCAGAAGATGACAATAATGTCAGAACACCCATGGGAAAATCCTAAAGAAAAATGAAAAGTGACCTCAAGCCCAGAAAGAATCATATAAGAGTGAAAGAAGAAAAATTGGGAAAATAAATGAGAGTGATGCAAGTGAATTATGAAAAAAGAGTCAACAGCTTGGAAAAAGAAAACGACTGTTTAAAAAGTAGAATTGGCTAAATGGAAAAAGATATACAAAAACCCACTAAAGAAACAATTCCTTAAAAAGTACAGTTGATCAAATAGAAAAGAAAATATTAAAGCTAACTGAGGAAAACAACTCCTTAAAAATTAGAAGCTAATGACTCTATGACCAAGAATCAACCAAAGAAATGCAAAAGAATAAAAAAAACTAGAAGAAAATGTAAAATATCTCATGGGAAAAACAACTGACCTGAAAAATATATCCAAGAGACACAGTATCAGAATCATTGGACTAGCGTCATTCAGGAAATTATCAAGGAAAACTGCCCTGATATCCTGGGATCAGTGGACAAAATAGGCAATGAAAAAATCCACTGGTCACCTCAGGAAAGAGATCTCAAAATAAAAACTTCAAGAAACATCATAACTAATTTCAGAATTATCAGGTCAAAGAAATAAACTGCAAGTGGCCAGAAAGAAACAATTCAAATATCAGGGAGTCCACAATCAGAATAACACAGGACTTAGTAGCTGCAACATTAAAGGACTGGACATCATAGAACATGATATTCTGGAAGGCCAAGGAGCTAGGACTACAGCCAAGAATCACTTACCTTGCGAAATTAAGCATAATACAAGAGTGGAAAAAATGGTCATTCAATGAAATAGAAGGATTTCAAGCTTTCCTAAGGAGAAGATCAGAATTGAATCAAAAATTCAATCTCCAATATCAAGACCCAAGACAAGCATAAGCAGGTAAACAGGGAAAGAAAACATAAGGGATTTAATAGAAACAGATTGCTTACATCCCTACATGGGAAGATGAAATTTGTAATTCTTAAAAATTTTATCACTAATAGTACAGCTAGAAGGAATATACATAGACAGAAGGTATGGGTATAAAGTGAATTTGAAGGAATGCCATAAAATAATTAAGGCATGAGAAAGAGGAGTACACTGGGTGCAGAAGGAAGGAAGGGTGTAGAAAGGGGTAAATTATTTCATAAAATTTCACAAAAGAGGCTCAAAAGACCCTTTATAGGAGAGAGGAAGATGGGAGGGTGGTTGATGGGCATGCTTGAACTTTATTCTCATCATCTCAAATATCTAGAAAAATGAGTCAAATTTACAAGAATACAAGTCATTCTCCAATTTATAAATGGTTAAAGGAGATGAACAGGCAGTTATCAGATGATGGAATCAAAGCTATCTATAGGCATATGAAGAAGTTCTCTAAATCATTTTTGATTAGAGGAATGCAAATTAAAAGAACTCTGAGGTACCACATCTCACCTATCAGATTGGCTAACATGACAAAAAATGATAAATGTTGGAGAGGATATGGAAAAATTGTGACACTAATGCACTTTTGGTGGATTGTGAATTGATCCAACCATTCTGGAGAGAAATTTGGAACTATGCCATCCAAAGGACAACCAAACTGTGCATACTCTTTGATCCAGCAATACCACTGCCAGGTTTATATCAAAAGAGATCACAAAAAAGGGAAAAAGGAGCTACATGTGCAAAAATATTTATAGCAGCCTTCACATGAAGAAAAATGTAAAGTGACCTCAAGCCCAGAAAGAATCACGAGGAGCTCAAAAAGGAGCTTGAAATCATATAAAATGAAAGAAGAAATATTGGAAATTTTGGTGATGCTCATCAATTGTGGAATGGCTGAACAAGCTATGGTATAAAAATGTAATGGAATAATATTGTGCAATAAGAAACAATGAATAGGCAGATTACAGAAAAACCTGGAAAGATGTGTACATACTGATGCAAAGTGAATTGAGCAGAGACAGGTAAGCATTGTACACAGTATCAGCAACATCATGTGATGATCAACTATGAATGATTCGGTTTTTCTCAACAACACAGTGTCAAAGACAACTACAAAGGACTCATGAAGGAAACTGCTATCTACATCAAGATAAAGAAATGATGAACTCTGGATGAAGATTGAAGCATACTTTTTTCATTTTATTCTTTTTTGTGCTTTTTTCTCCTTTTAATGTTTCTTCTTTCACAACTGTGACTAATATGGAAATATGTTTAACATGATAGGACATGTATAACCTATATCAGATTGCTTCCTTTTTTTTCAGAAGAGGGGAGGGGAAGGATGAAGGGAGAAAAATTTGGAACTCAATATTTTGTAAAAATGAATGCTAAAAATTTTCTTGACATGTAATTGAAAAAAAGTGCTATTAAAAATGCTATTAAAAAAAGAAAAAAAATCTGTTTTGGATTTATTTTCCAAGTTAGTTGTTTTTCCAATGAGACATTTCTTAGTCTTCTATTTTTTCATTCTTTTGGTTTTGTTTTATTGTTTCTTGATATTTCATGCAGTCATTAACTTCCACTTGGCCAGTTCTAATTTTTAAGGAATTATTTTCTTCAGTGACCTTTCATACTTACTTTTCAGTTTAGCATTTAAAGCCCTCCGCAACCCTCCTTCCGCCTAGTTTTCCCTAATTATTTCATATTATTTCCTTTTGCATACTCTACATTCTGATCAGACTATCCTACTAGCTAATTACTAAACTTCACATTCTATCTACTATTTCCATGTCTTTGCAAAGATGGTTGCCAGTGCTAGAAACTCATTCTCACCTCACCTCTGCCTTCTATCATCTTTACTTCACTTCCAAATTCAAATTAGATGCTGTTTCTTATGTAAAAAGCCTTTCCTTGCATGCAAAATTATCACTTGTCTTCCTTTTCTCAAATTGCTTTGTTTTTATACACACACATTTCATTATTTTTATACACATATGTATATGGGTATGTGCTTATATGTTTTATATCCTGTTTTCCCAGTAAAATTTGAGCCTTTTGGGGGTTGGATTATTTTGGATTTGTCTTTGTATCCCTAACACTTAATATAGCACCTAGTACAGAACAAAGCTTAATAAATATAACAAAATATGTGAAATTAAATGATATACTAGTAAAAGTTTAAATCTTTTCACTTAGTAAGTGCTTAATAAATACTTTTGTTTAGTATATCCATTTATAAATATTTTTTGAATTGAATCAAATTAAATTTAAACAGAGGTTGTACACTCAGTTCTTGTGTATGTTGAAGAAGATTCTTGAACAGGTACATTGGATTGTATAGCCTTTGAAGTACCTTCCAATTCTGAGATCTTGTAATTCTGTAATACCTTCCTGCCTCTGCTGTCTCTTCCAAAATCTTTCTTCCCCACCTCAGAAAACTGATGACTAATCCTGATCTGATCCTTTCAATGTTGTACAGTTAGATTCTCTTTCATTCAGAAGGACCCGCCACTCTTTTGTTTTTTATACCAACACAGTCATACCCTTGGTTCCTCTCACTTGAGTTTTCCTCCTTATTACCCTTGCCTAACAATGTCCTGGCTGGACCATGATATCGGTCTGAAGTGACTCTATTTCAACTTAAGGACTTGGCAGGAATGGAACTGTGTGATAATAAAACCCTCCCTAGAGGGAATTTAAAAGTCTTATTATTGTGAAAAGGCTTAGTTCTATACATATTGAGGGTGAAGTCACTAGATGACATTTCAGTGTTCTTCATAAGCCTTAGATGACATATTTATTTTTGGATAACAATTCAAATTACTGCTTTTCATAGAATATTATTTGCAATATATAAAATGGAAATATTTTTCGTGAAGTCCCATTGAAAGTTAACATACTCTCCAAATGAGTATGTAAATCTCATAATCCTAGGAAAGTATATTGTCAAGGTAAATAAACGTATTCATGGCATTCAAAATTTCTCCACTTGATGTAACTGTTGATTCCATGTATGGATGGAATGGTGCTGGCTTGTGGAGAACCTCTGTTTTCTTGGTGTTAATTGTTAGGCCATGCCAGGAGACCATATTGTTTCTATTTGAATTGTGTTAGGAAGATTCTGAAGATCACCTGGCAAGATAAGGTACCAGGATACTGAGGTCCTTTCTTGAGCTGAATTGCCAAACATTCAAATGCTATTGTGGAGAGCACAACTCCTGATGAGCTGGCTACAGTGTTAGAATGCCAAACACACATTTGCCTAAAAGAATATTTTATGGAGAACTCATATGAGGCAAGGGCTTACATGGAGATCAGAAGAAGGGATACAAAGACACTCTTAAGGTCTCTCTGAAGAACTTGGGAAACAACTGTGAGACATGGAAGACACTGGCACAATATCTCTCAACATGGCATGCTCTCATCAAAGAAGGCACTATAGTCTGAGCAAAGCAGAATTGTGATAGCTCTAAGGAAACATGAGATGTGCATATTTAGAGATATCACCACCCCAAATGTTTATATTGGTCTGATCAGACACACTTGGGCACACTTTAAATTGATCACAACATAGTGATATCATTTTCTCTCATTTCTCTTCAAGAATGTAAGACAAACCCAGAACTCTCTAAATCTCAGATTATGATTCTAACACTGAGAAACTGATCCTAATCAAATAATTCAACTTTTTTATTTTGTAGGTTTCTTGTATACAAAACAATAATGGTAAATTTGTTACAAGAGTATGTTTATTTAAGAATATGATGTTAACCTTACTGAAAGAATAAAAAGGAAGATATAGGGAAAACAAAAATATCAAGTTATGGGACTTGAAAGCTCTAAGAAAATCTAAAGGTCATCAAATTCTAAACAATTCATTTAATCTACTACATCAACACCATGATAAGCACTGGAAAAATAGGAAGTTTACAGAAGACAATTCCTGCCCTTAAGTAGCTCAGTCTTCTAAGAGGACAACCAAACCCATATTATTACAACACAAAACATCACATTGAAAAGTACATTAAGTAATCGAGAACAAAGTTCCATGTGAGCTCTGACAAGGAAGGTTTGATTACAGAAAATAATATAAATGATTTTCTGAAGGATATGGCAGCTGAAGTGAGCTTTAAAGCACAGGTAAAAATTCAAAGGATCATGAGAAAGAAGGTAGATGGTTGAGGTATAGGTCATAGCGTAAACCAAATCACATGGGGAGTGGAAGTGAAATATATATTTAGAGGGTAGACTTGTTTGTTTGCATTATCACAAACATGGAAGGAAGCAATATTAGTGATGAAAAGGTAAAATTTGGAGGGCCATGAATGATAGGTGAAGTATTTTGAATTTATTAGGAAGCATTGGGAGCCACTAAAGATTTTTTAGTAGAGGAATTACGTGAATCTCTGCATAGTTTCCCAGGAGTATGAATAATGGCTTAGAAAAGGGAGAGAATTGAGAAAAGAAGACCTATTAGCAAACTAATGAAATAGTCCAGTCAGGCAAGTGAAATTATAGGCAGTAAAATTAGAGAGAAGAGGAAAATATGATTATATAAATATATTATGTAAATATTATATAAACATATAATAAATAATATATAATACAATATGATTAAGATATTATATAGTATTATATATAAACATATGCAATACACATATGTTCATATACACACATATACAGGCACATGCATATACATGTATATGCACATACACAGTAGATAATATATATGCACATACACACGTTTAAGCATATACATATACTTATATACATATATATATACACACAATATCTGTATATATATATACCCATACCTATACATAAACTTATACATATGTATATGTATATGTGTGTATGTCTATCTATCTACATATCTATTGATTAATATAGACATCGATAGAGAAAGAGAGAGAGAAATAGATAGACAGGCAGACAGATAGATAGATGGATGAGGATATTGAGGCCTAGAGATGGGAATGACTTTTTTAAGGTCAAATCTTACCTGTCTACCTAGGATTGGAACAAGCAGCAAGAAAACACAGGTTCTCTATCAGCCAGCACCATAGCACCCATATGTGGAACCATTGGTTATACAAATGGAGAAATATTGAATGCTGTAGATAAGTTCACTCACCTTGGCTGTATACTTTTTAGGGTTGCACACATTTATGATGAGGTTGATGTACACATCGCTAGAGCTAGCTCGGTGTTTGGGAGGCTCCAAAGGAGAGTGTGGGAGAGAAGAGGCATTAAGTTGCCTACCAAATGGAAGATCTACAGAGCTGTGCTGACCTAATTGTTTATGTGAAATTTGGACAGTCTACACACCCCATGCCAGGAAACTGAATAACTTCCATTTGAATTGTCTTAGGAAGATTCTGAAAGTCACCTAGCAACATAAGGTACTGGCACTAAGATCCTTTCTTGAACTGAATTGCCAAGCATTCATCCTCTACAGAGTGCAACCTCAATGGGCTGGTCATGTTGTTCAAATACTAAATGTTCTTTTGCCTAAAAAGACTCTTCTGTGCAGAACTCACACAAGGGAAGTGCTTATATGGAGGTTAGAAAAAGCGATAAAAGGACATTCTCAAGGTCTCTCTGAAGAACTTTGCAATTTATTGTGTGACATGGGAGATAGTGGCAATGGATCACCCAGTATGGCATGCACTCACCAAAGAAGGAACTGTGCTCTATAAGCAAAGCAGAATTTCAGTAGCTCAAAAAAATGTGAAATGTCTAAATTTAGGGACATCACCACACCAAATGTTCATGTGGACTGTCTGTGACTGACCTATGGTAAAGTTTTGTAAGCTCATATTAGTCTGATCAGCTAGTGAGACGCACTGTACCTTGACCCCAATATATTGATGTCATTTTGGTCCTTTTTGAGAATGAAAAACAACCTAGGTTTCAAACTCCTTGAGGGTAAGGATTATATCTTATTTACTTTTAGAATTTCTATGGATTTACAGAAACTTTATAAATAGTATGAACTTAATTTGGAGTTACCAGTCACTGTAAGGAACATAACTTTATGTTATCAAAATTAATCAAATGAAAAGTAGATCTCTCCAAGGATATTGGGGTCCAATATGAAATTTATAGTATATTTAATGTTTTAATTGAAAAAAATCTTATATTTTATAAGAAGCTTGTGTTTAATTCTAGTTGAATTAATTGTTGAACTTTTGGACTTAATCCCATAGTGAAAATATAATTAGTTTTTGAAATAGGGAATGGGAGTTTGAGTTCCAGGTCAAACCACTTCCTTTTTTTGTAAGCTTGGTTGAATTACTTAATCTCTCTGAGATTCAGTTAGTTCACTTTTAGAATGTCGATGATGTCAATTGCCCTTTCTACTACAAAATGATATGAGGCTGACATGAGAATATGTAGGTGAAAATACCTTGAAATATTTGAAAGCACCTTAGAGTTGTAAGGCAATTTCCTTATTAATATCTTTCCCCTTCTTTCAGGGGAGAAATTATTGAGTGTTGAGTTTCACAGCTTGCATCACTATCTTCTTTTACATTGTGGTATTACTGACTGTAAAACATTGCCAGAGCTTTCCTCTTAGGAGTTACTGTAAAGCTCTCAGACAATATCAGTCACTGATTGTGAGCTAGTATTAAGCCAAACCACAGGCAAGGGGGGCATGTTGGGAAATTGCAGAATGAAAATGTATTTTTTAATAGTTCAGGCTGTGGTTACAATGACAATTTTCTTAAAGAAATGATGAAAAATAAAAACTATATCAGGGTTCATGGATTCAGATCCCCAAATGGATTATGTGCTTCAGATTAGACTTTAATCATTCTGAACATCAAATAATTAACTCACACTTTCATTTCTGATAAGTCTCAGACTCCTGTCCTTTTAATTATGATCCAGAGGATAGCTTTTATGTACATATTATCTCTTTTGAACTTTGAACAAAGATTGCATTTGCACTTGATATATTATTGATATGTAATAGCATGAACTTATTACATCTGAGTTGTGAAATGAAAGAGGTATTTTGATAATATGACTTTTGTCTAATAAGAAAGTATTTTTCTTATTTCTGTCTTTTTAAGGTCCAACCATAGAGTTTTGTATATAAAACATTAACCCCATTATGCATCCCTAAGATATTATCCAACCAGGTCTTTCTGCTTCCTCTGAGTCAGGCTATTTGACTCATTACTCAGCTGTGTCAACATGCCAATGATATCTCTATTTTGTCATCCCACTTGATAGCTTATAATAGGAAAATCAAAATTCCCTCATGGTCCTGATTGGGATCTGGAAATAAGTATGAGGTAAACAACCATGTTTTGACAATTTAGGGAAAGAACTTCCTGCTGTTTCTGATAACACTTCACTAATGATAATCAGAGTTTCAGGGGTAATATAAAATAATGTAATTAGCAGAGTCAGGTAGTAGAAAGACTGCTAAACTTGGAGGCAGCACATGGGTTAAAATCTTTGCTCTGAAAATTATTAATTCTAACCACAATTCAACTAACTTAAACAAACATTTATTAAGCATCTGTTATAGGCAACGTGTACACCAATAACAACACCATCCTTTCTCTCAAGGAGCTTACATTTCAAAGGGTTTGGGTTGGTAATCATGTACTTATATAAATATAATACAATGTTGATATGAAAACAAATGAAAAATACAGTAAAAATGCTCAAGGAAAATTTAAAAAGGAAAGCAGCTTTCAACTTCTCTGAATCTTAATTTTCTTATCTATAAAATGTTGATAATATGGTCTGTTGTTAGGAAAATGCTTTGAAAATCTTAAAGTAATATAGAAATGCCCATGATTATAATAACTTTGATGATACCCAAATGAGACACAGGATAATCCATGACAATTCCCAGTAGAATGCAAGCTCTTTAAGGTCAAGGACATTTTTGTTTTATCTTTTTGTATTCAATGCTTTGTAAACATTTAGGCCCTTGATTAATATTTGTTTAATTGAACAGAATGGAATAGCTGTATATGGGCTATTAGAACAAAAAATACCTTTTAAATTAAACAACCAATATTTATTTGAATTCAACAAACATTTATTACATGTGTGTCACTGGGAGAATATTGTCTTAGTCCTTGAGGATATAAAGAAGAAAAATGAACCTATTAGAGCAAAGAAGACATCTTTGCAAATAACAAGAATACAAATAGAGATGTGATAAATGTAAAATGATGTGAAAAAATTGAGGATGTAAAAATAATTTCCAGACAGGGAAAGTAGGTAATCCTAGTTTTGGTTTTCAATCAAAAGACCTTCACAAAGTTCTAATCCAATGATTAATTATGATATGTCAGTTATTTGAGGTTCTCAAAGCCGAAGTCAGTGGATCATAGATCTATGGCAGGTCCTACTGTACTGGAATGGTTTTGAGTCTGGTCTCAGTGATGGATTAAATCCACAGATCAAGGAGCAATCTAGCAGAGAAGGGAGAGTGACACCCCCATTTAGGATGGCTACCAGGTGATCAATTCTTCAGTTAAAGAAACTTGTGGTAAAAACAATAATAATAATAACAACAATGACAACAATAATATTTTGCCATCAATTCTCTGTGATCATTTTATACTTCTTCACTGATGGTAGCAGAGTGGAACAAAAGGATATAGAGTGAGCTAAGAATCCTTCAGTTTCAGACCATCTATAAAAACTGCCTTAATTTTACAGTTTCTTGAAGTGTGACCTTTTTGACCAATGATCAAAAGATGATGAAAGATTATACCAACCCCCCCCAATTATATTAGTTACTAGTCATAAAACAAAAAGACATTTAAGATAATGGGATGTTGGCTTACAAGTTTTTCTCAGCAGACAGGCAAAGAGCTAGAAGAGCTATTTTCATTTTACTTCCAAAGTCAGCAAGAAACATCCCTTCATGGAACTCTTGGCTATTTTGACTAGCAGTACTCAGGATGATAAGAGGCAAAAAGCAACAGTATAAAGAAAATTGTAGGGGCAGCTAGGTGGTGCAGTGGATAGAGCACCAGCCCTGAAGTCAAGAGGATCTGAGTTCAAATCTGACCTCAGACCAAACACTTGATGCTTACTAGCTGTGTGACCCTGGGCAAGTCACTTAACCCCATTGCCTAGCCAAAAAAAAAACAACAACAAACAAGAAAATTGCAGTCCATATACAGAGGATATCTATGAAAGAGGATAAAAAGGAAGAGAAATTCTATGAAGAACTTGACAAGATCATCTACTTAAGTACATCTATACTATATAATCCTTGCTTACTTCAATGGGTGAGCTCTAATATGCAAGCATATGAAAAGACATCAAAACCATGTTAGGAAAATATAGTTTATGTATATTAAGTAAAACAGTTCAAAGTCCTGTAGATTAAAAACAAAACATGGAAACATCATTTTTCTATATCACTTATCTTTCTTTCATAAGAGAATCTATAAACTAAATTGTCTATAAACTAAAAGATAGGAAATATCTAGTTAGTAACGCAGGAGTCATGTCAGTCATCTGTGTGCAGTCAAAACATTGACTAGTCAAGGAAATAGTTAAAATAAATATCAAATTAGAAGAAAAGCTAAAGATCAGGAAAAAAATTGCATATAATTGCAGTAACTTACTTGACCTATACAAATTAGACATCTATGCCAAAGAATGAGAAATGGAAAGTAAAAAGTCAAAGATGTGGACCTTGATTATCACTAACCCCTACAAAAGTTGAATCAATATAAAACAGTTGCCAAAGGAGGAGGCTAAAAGATCCCAGAAACCTTTTTAGCCAAAGAACAATTAATCAGCTTGCCAAGTGGAAAGAGATGGCAGCCAAGGATAAAAATTGTCCAGAATAGGATCACAGAATCTCAAAACTTCAGAATTGGAAGGACTTTAATATTCAGTATTTTATGATAATGAACTATACATATATAGAAGGTATCTTTCATGAAAATATGAGAAGAGAGTAGACAATTTTTTTTTTGCAAATGATTCTACAAATGAGCACACCTTTTAGGCACAATGTAGACTGAAAAGTACAGAAAATACAAGATCTAGATGTATTTGTTGTTTATACCTTCTAAAAATGTATTTTCCTTCATAGAGCAAATCATAGTTGTATAGGCTTTCTTTCAATGAGGAATATCTTATGCATGTCTCAAGGACATAGAAGATTCCTTGAGAAATGAAACTATAATAACTTTATTAAGTAAACTTCATTGTGCTAATTTTTTTAACCAAACACTGATCTTTTAAAAGTTTTATAGATAAATTGTGTTTTGATAAGTTGATGATTTCCCAATAAACTAGCTATTTCCACATAACCTTCTTATAAAAATGATTTTACCATTATTTTTATCATTATGTGCTTGGCTTTTTTCATTCCACTTCCTATGAAGAGACTGGAAGCATTGATATACTTTTAGAAAAGGGGTTCCCCAACAGGTGAGAGTCAACCTTGAATGGTGAACAATTAATGAGGGGGTGAACTAAAAGTCTTCAGCTCTCCCTGCTGAGAACTTGTCTTTATAAGGATACTCAGCTGCTTCTAGCAATCTGAACAGAGGAATTCATCTCTTCCCAGACCACTCCGGTTGGTTTTCTCCTTCATGAGCTGCTTTTCTCCTTCATGAGCTGGTTTTCCCATTCATGAGAGTTTCACACTAAATTCCAATGGAAGGGTACAAGGATGCTAAATTCATTGCTTTGGGGAAGAAATTCACCTAGATTAGATTCTCTTTACACATTAAACAGTAGTAGGGTCTCCTAATTGGGTGGGGTCCTGCCCAAGATTAAGAAGCATGTATCCTGACTGATCAGGGCAATCTCATATATCATATTCAGAGACTGGCTGACTGACCTATAGGAGCTGGTCCCTGAATGAGGAATAAAAAGCATGGCTTTTATAAATTAATGTACAAGATATTATAATAAATATATAAATAAAAACTGTTTTTAAAAAGATCCTAAATAACAATGGGTTATTAACATAACAGGAAATGATCATTTATCTCACTATGATGAGTATAATGGAGGAGTCAGCCAGACATTTGCCTAAATCTACCTAAAATGTTTCAACCTATGACCTGACATCTTAAAAAGGTCATAGCATTTCTTTATTGAGTCAATTAGTTGTAGACTTTAGACCAGGGTTTAATTAACTATAAACCATGAATCTGTCTTGTTAGTGTATATTTTATAATTCTATTTCAATATAACTTGTTTCCTTTATAATCCTAAGCATACATTGTGTAGGACAGGCACTATACTAAGTACTTTACAAATATTTTCTAAATTAATCTTCACAACAATCCTGGGAGATAAATGCTGTTATTATCCCTATTTTGCAGGTGAGGGAACTGAGGCAGACAGAGGTTAAGTGGCTTGACCAGAATCACATGGTTAGTAAGTATCTGAGGATAGATTTTAACTCAGGACTTCCTGACTCCAATGCCAGTACTCTATCCACTGTGCTACTCACCTTCACTGGACGAAAGAAAGTAACACTGCATAGGAAGTATGTTCATGAAAGGAGAGGAAATTTGGTCATGGTCTGTGGGCTACTTATAATAAATTGAGAGTCATTTTGGAATTAGGCAATTTGAGCACATAGCAATTTAGTATTGGAAGCCTCCAGCCAAACTCCTGAGAAAGAATAACTCAGTGGAAGGAGAAAATTGCCTCATGAGTCTTTCCCATTCTTTGATAAGAGGACATTCTCAACATCAGAAAACCAAAGGAGTTAGATTTTTTTCATTCCTATTGCTAGCAACATCCTCTGAAAAATTGCTGGTAGTATCTGCATTGGAAGGCAAGGACAATAAACATAGGCAGATCCAAGGCTCTACTATGAGTTTGGCCAAAAACAAAACAAATAAAACCTACATCAGATCAATAGGAAATAATCTGAGGACTTCCTATCACCAGGAGCTGTGAGTTTTCCCTTTCTCACATGTCTTGGCTTAAATCCACTTTCTCCAAATTCTGTATATACTTATAGAAGAGTGTGTCAATAAACTTTTTTTTTGAGGGGAATCAGGTGGAATCCTACTTATACCAAATTATTATTAGGTCACCTTAATACATACATCTTTATAATATCTAGTTGTAACTAGTTGACTGAGTTAACTGACAATCGTTGAAGGAGGCACAGTGATTGGAAGCACAGAATTAGAAAAGTTACTCTAACCACTCAGAGCTACTCTCTAGAGTCCCCCAAGGGTATATGTGTGTTGAGGGGTAGACATTGTAGCCACTCTGCTCTAGTAATTCAACCTTTCAAGGTAAGTGGGGGTTGGGAGACTTGAGTCCAGAGCTTGTGCTATACATCCAAAAGCTGTAAGGATCAGATACATGTCTATATTGTACAAGTGACTTAAAAAATGCTTCCAGTAGGCTGAATGCCTAGTCATAGCAGAAGTTTGTCAATAAATATTTCTTTAACAGTTAGGATCACTGTAGTGTTCCAGCTCCAAAAGTTTTAGAAACTCAGATTTATTATTATTAATTCCTATTAATTCCTTCTCCTTTGAAATAATAGTCTAAACATAAGAATAGAGCATTTTAAAAAAGTAAACAAATCATAAATAATAATTTGGACACAAGCTCACATGACATGATAATCAGGGAAATGCAAGATAAAACAACTTTATGGAATGAAAAAAGTGAAAAATTATAAAAATGTGATGTTGATAGGGCTATAGGGAGAAAGCACTCTAATATACTGTTGGTAGGATTATAGCCATATGCACATATTTTGGACAGAAATATTGTTATTTTAAAATAAAATTCACAAAACTAATTATACCCTTCAAGTCAAAAATCCCATTCCTATGACTTTATCTGAAAACATCATAAAAAATAAAATCTATCTAGTGGGAAAAATACTGATTCTTCTAGTATATAAAAAATGACAAAATCTGTATGGCAATCAATTGGAGAATGGATGAATACATTATACTATATGAGTTTGAGGGGATATTTTTGTACCATACAATGACAAAAGCATACAAGAATATAAGTAAAGATCTACACGAAGAGATGCAAGGTAAAAACAGTGGAAACAGGAGAACAAATAGATGAAGAAATAAAATGAGATGAAGGCAGGAATAGAAGAAGGAAGGAAAGGATGGAAAGGAAAGGAAGGAAAGAAAGAAGGAAGGAAATGAGGGAGGAAGGAAATAAATTTAGTAATATGCCTCTGAAAGCAGACAAACATGAAAGAAGAACAATAACATATGTTTGGGACTTATTTATTATCGTTCTCTAATTAGTTTAGTTCTGCCTTGTCACATGCTTAAGGTTTGTTGTCAGATTTTACTCACTTTACATATTTATTTGACTATTCATTTTTGTTGAAAATTGTTAAGAACACACACACACACACACACACACACACACACACATACTGGGATGTGGTTGGAGGAGACTAATTTGGCTTCCCCACTCTGCCTAATGAGACACAGCTGGCAGACACTCTCTTACGGCACACATAAAGTGTAACATAAATGTGAATTATTACCCCAATTGATCTTTCTTGTGTTTTTATTATCCGCATGTTTATTGTATTTGTTTAATTATTTTGTATTTACTACTTATCACACCCACAACTTAAATGGAATGAGAATTCAAGTGGTTAGAATTTGAAATAATGTCTTTCTGTAGAAAGTCCTTTCCTTAAAACCAGTCTCCAAATCAACACTTTAAATGAGGGCTACATTTAAACACTAAGATAATTAGAAAAGTGCAGACAATTAACTGAATAAATCCTATTTGAAATGCCCAAATTGATATCTGTAATGGGTGTGTTTGCATTCATAATCAAACAATTGATGAATACAAAAGATCAATACCATGCTGTAAGAATAGTGTTGAGCACTAAAGTCCAAAGTAATCTGAGACTAGAAATTAATACTGAGGTCAAAAATATGTTGAGACCAAGAGGAGCACCAAAGAAAGACTATGACTATTGATTGCATAGATGGCATGTAGATTAATTGAGAATAGTACAAAACCTGGAATACTCAATTTTTACTGTTGGATCATGGTCATCTTGGAGGGATATAACCAGAGTTTGTCAGAACTAGCAAGAAACTACTCTAGATGTTTCACTTTGCCTCAGCTCATGCAAATCTCTCCAAGCTTTTCTGAGAGCATCCTGCTCATAATTTCCCATAGCATAACTAACAAACCACAGCTTGTTCAGCAATTCCTCAACTGATGGGCGTCCCCTCATTTTCCAGTTCTTTACCACCAGAAAAAGACTGCTATAAATACTTTTGTATATGTAGATCTTTTTTTTTCTTTTTCTTTTTCTTTTTTTTTTTTTTGGTCTTGTTTGGGATACAGACCCAGTAGTGGTATTGTTCGGTCAAAAGGTTATGCATGGTTTTCCAGCCTTTTGGGCACTGTTCAAAATTGCTCTACAGAATGGTTGAAAAAGTTCACAACTCCACCAACAGTGTATTAGTGCCCCATTTTCCCCACATACCCTCCACCATTTGTCATTTTCCTTTTCTGTCCTACAGCCAATTTAATAGATATAAAGTAGTACCTCAAAATTGTTTTAATTTGCACTTCACCAATCAATAGTGAGTTTGAACATTTTTTTCATATGGTTATAGATAACTTTGGTTACTTCATCTGAAAACTGCTCTTATAACTTGACCATTTGCGAATTGGAGAATGGCTATTTCTTTTATAAATTTGACTCAGTTCTCTATATGTTTGAGAAATGAGACCTTTATCATGAAAAATGAGTTAACAGCTTGCTAAAGGAGACCCAAAAATACTGAAGAAAATAACACCTTAAAAAATAGCCTAACCCAAATGGCAAAAGAGGTCCAAAAAGCCAATGGGGAGAAGAATGCCTTTAAAAAAGCAGAATTGGCCAAATGGAAAAGGAGTTCCAAAAGCCCACTGAAGAAAAGAATTCCTTAAAAATTAGAATGGAGCAAATGGAAACTAATGATTTTATGAGAAATCAAGAAACTATAGAACAAAACCAAAAATAAAAAAAAAAGAAGACAACGTGAAATATCTCATTGGAAAAATAACTGCCCTAGAAAATAGATCCAGGAGAGATAATTTAAAAAAAAATTGGACTACCTGAAAGCCATGATAAAAAAAAAAAAGAGCCTAGACATCATCTTTCAGGAAATTATCAAGGAAAACTTCCCTGATAGTCTAGAAATAGTAAAATAGAAATTGAAAGACTCTACTAATCACCTCCTGAAATAGATCCACAAAGGCAAATTCCTAGGAATACTATACTCAAATTCCAGAGTTCCCGGGTGAAGAAGAAAATATTGTGAGCAGCCAGAAAGAAACAATTCAAGTATTGTGGAAGCAAAATCAGGATAACACAAGATTTAGTAGCTTCTACATTAAGGCATCAGAAGGCTTGGAATATGACATTCTGGAGGTCAAAGGAGCTAGGATTAAAACTAAGAATCACCTACCCATCAAAACTGAGTATAATCCTTCAGGTGGAAAAATGGATATTCAGTGAAATAGAGGACTTTTCAAGTATTCTTGATGAAAAGACCAGAACTGAATAGAAAATTTGACTTTCAAGTGTAATACTCAAGAGAAGTATGAAAAGGAAAACAAGAAAGATAAATCTTAAGGGATTATTAAAGTTGAACTGTTTACATTCCTACATAGAAAGATGATATTTGTAACTCATGAGACCTTTCTCAGTATTAGGGTAATTGGAGGCGAAATATATACATGTACATATATATACACACATATATACACACACACACACATACATACATACATACATACACACATACATATAGACAGAGGGCATAGGGTGAGTTGAAGATGAAGGGATGATATCTAAAAAATAAAGTTAAGGAGTGAGAGAAGATTATACTGGGAGGAGAAAGGGAGAGATAAAATGGGGCTAATTAGAATGGGATATAAAGCTCTTACAGTGGAAGGGAAGTGGGAAAAGGCGAGAGGGAATGAGTGAATCTTACTCTCATTGGATTTGGCTTAAGGAGGAAATAACATACACACTCAGTTGGGTATGGAAATCTATTTTACACTACAGGAAAATGGGGGGGAGGGGATAAGAGAGGGGGGATGACAGAAGTGAGGACAGATTGGGGAAGGGGGTAATCAGAAGCAAACACTTTTGAGGAGGGACAAGGTGAAAGGAAAGAATAGAATAAACGTGGAGTGGGATAGGATGAAGGGAAATATAGTTAGTTTTTCAGAACATGACTATCATGGTAGTGTTTTGCATGACTACACATGTAAAACCTGTATTGAGTTGCTTGCCTTCTCAATTAAGGTGGATGGGTAGGGAGGAAGGGAGAGAATTTGGAACCCAAAATTTTAAAAACAAATGTTAAAAATTGCTTCTACATGTGACTGAGAAATAAGATATACAGGCAATGGGGTATAGAAATGTATCCTGCCCTATAGGAAAATAGAAGGGGAAAGGGTAAGAGAAGGGGGCAGTTGTAGAAGGGAGGGCAGATTAGTGGAAGGGGTATTCAGAATGCATGCCATCTTGGGGTGGAGGGAGGGGAGGGATAGGGAGAAAATTTGGAACTCTAAATCTTGTGGAAGTGAATGTTCAAAACTAAAAATAAATTAATTAAAAAATCAATGATATGTTATGTTGATAATGTGTATGCTTTTGTGTTCATATCACAACTTGAAGTGACCTTAGACGAGAGGCTGTGTGTTTTGTGTGTGTGTGTGTGTGTGTGTGTGTGTGTGTGTGTGTGTGTGTGTGTTCCTTTGTTGGTCTGGGAAAGCCAGAAATGACTTACTTAAAAGTTTCAAATGTAGTTGCTGACAAAACTAACACTAGAATTCAGGCCTTTTGACTCTAATTT
The DNA here is from genome assembly GCF_003287225.1 of Phascolarctos cinereus. Taxonomy (NCBI): domain Eukaryota; kingdom Metazoa; phylum Chordata; class Mammalia; order Diprotodontia; family Phascolarctidae; genus Phascolarctos; species Phascolarctos cinereus. The sequence goes on from NW_027555625.1 coordinate 187,238,496, forward strand.
CAGACCTCCCAATTAGTATAAATTAATGACATTTACTGCAAATCTTGGAGTTTAAATATATTCCTCAAAAAGTTTATGCTCTTTGCTGGGGATCGAAAGTTTACATAGAACCATGCTACATCCTTAAGTCCATGTTAAATGTCATCTATACTCTTAGTCAAAGACTGTCATATTTTAGCTTGGAAGTCAAGGAAATGGCTAATAAATAATCAATATGGATATATCAGAATATAATATTTATGTGTATAAATTAAAAGGGATTGTTTACTAAACATTGTATAATAGTATATATTATCATAATTTGACCTGTCCATCCATCTAAGACAGACCAAGTGAATAAAGAACATCTGTTGCCTCATTTTCAGCATGTGTTTTTATGTACGCCTTACAGAGGTTTTGCATCATTGTATTCCTGGGAGAGATAATACAATGACTTGGATCTAGAGAAGAACAAAGTGGGCTTAATTGCCTTTGGGAGAGAATATATAAAAATGGTTTACTTAACTTTTCTGTGAAAGCCAAAACCCATATTTTTTTTAATACTAACATTCCAACATTGTTGCTACGTGGAGGTGAGAAATGGATTATCATGATCTGCCCATGATATTAGGGGCCAGGTCAGTGCTGTTCTTTACTCCTTTCTTTTCATATCTTTAAACTTCTGAAGTGACTTGCCTCCAGTATTCTTCAATGTGGAGAGAAGAAAAGATGAAGGAATTCACCAATGTTAAGTCTTGTCACCAAATTTAGAAACTGTTTGAAGACTGATCATCTTAAAGCCTCTTATAGTCCATTTTCATGCCTAATGCTGGAAAAAATACTCTAGCTAACCTGAAAGGCAGACATATGGGCATTGGTAAAGCAAGGGTACAGTCAATATTTATCTGTGAGAAGGTTGCCTGGATGAGGCAAATTAAGATTCTGCACTGTCTACTCAGCAGACTTGAAGTCAGGAAGACCTGAATTAGAATCTTATTCAGACACTTACTCTCCATGTGACTCTGGACAAGTTACTTAAACTATTTTATCCTGTTTCCTCTTTTGTAAAATGGGGTAATGATGATAGCACTCAATACCTAGGATTGTTGTGAAAATCAAATGAAACATAAAGTGTTTTGCAAACTTTAAAGCTCTATATAAAGACTAGCTGTTTATACTATTATTGTAATCATTATTAATAAAGCCTTATGAGATTCTTCTCCCTATATTCTCTCAAATGAAAATAATCTATCTTAATGTTTCTCATAAAACATTACTTCTATTTTTCCTCCTCACTTCTTTTACTATCCTTTGTGCCATGATAATTTGGGTACTTTCCATTTCCCCTTAATTAGCCTCTTGAGAACTAAGCCTGCATCTTGCATCTTTCCTATATTCGTACAGCTAACATTGTAGATGATGCATTGCACATGGGATAAAGATAGGGAATGGACTGTGATTTCCTTGATATAGGAACCTTCCTGCTGAAAGAATTCATTCTACTAATACATCTTCTTTGAGGATTATAGTGGGAGAGAGTTAACTAGAAAACTGAGGGGCAAAATGATTTGCACATAGAATAAATTTAAGATGTTTATGGAATTGAATTGAATTTAATAAAATGTTAACATGAAATAAGGTATTGAATTAATCCTCCACAATAGATTTATGAGATCTTAGAATGGGGAAACATATTATGGAAAGGTTTATCTGAATTGTTATCTGTCTGTACTATCAGAGGGAATGGCACCTATGATGACACGGTGGGGAGCTGGTCAAAGAAAGCCCAGTTTTTTAAATTAAAACAACAACAACAAAAAAGAAACCCTAGTTTTTTAAATTATATGTAAAAAAATTTAAACATTTAAAAAAAATTGAATTCCAAATTTTCTCCCTCTTACCTTCTTCTTCCCCTTCCCTAAGACAGCAAAAAAATAGGTTACATATATACAATTGTGCAAAACATATTATGGCATTAGTCATGTTGTGAAAGAATGCACAGACCAAAAAAGAGAAAAAAATTAAAAAAAAGTAGAAAACAGCATGCTTTGATCTTCATTCAGAGTCTTTCAGTTCTCTATCTCTAGTGGTTTTTTTTTTATCTTAAGGTTTTTTTTTAAATTATCTTGGACCATTATATTGATCAGAATAGTGAAGACATTCACAGTTGGTCATCATACAATATTGCTTTAACTGTGTAAAACTTCACAGTTTTACTGCTCACTTCACTTTCCATTTTAGTGGATTAGATTTAGATTAGTGGATTTAGGAAGATTTTAGTATTTTTTTTTTCCTGAAGACATCCTGCTCATTATTTCAATAAAACAATAGTATTCTATCACAACCACATATGACAGCTTGTTCAGCTATTCTCCAATTGATGTGCTTCCCCCAATTGCTAATTATTTGGCACCACAAAAAGAGCTTCTATAAATATTTTTCAACATATAGGTAATTATGCTTTCAAAAAAAACCCTTTGTAATGAAGACCTAGTGGTATTACTGAGTTAAAGGGCATATAGGATTTTATAGCCCTTTATGCATAGTTCCAAATTGCTCTCCAGAATGGTTGGATTACCATTTCACTAACCCACCAATGGTTGGATTATCACAACTCCACCCACAATGCATTAATGTCCCAATTTTCCCATATCCCCTCCAACAGCTGTCATTTTCATTGTCTGTGATATTAGTCAATCAGGAATGTATAAGGTGAAATCTTTCTCTAAACAATGGTGATTTAGAGCATATCCCCCACAGATCTATAGACAGCTTTGATTTCCTCATTTGCAAACTGCCTGTTCATGTCCTTTGACCATTTATCAATGGGGAAGGACTTGTATTCTTATTAATTTGTCTCAATTCCCTATGTTCCTATACATTTGAAAAAATGAGATTTTTAATAGAAACTTGTTATAATTCTCCCACCCCACAGTTTTCTGCTTTCCTTCTAATCTTGGCTGCAAAACTTTTTAAATTAATGTGATTTAATTTAATGTAATTTAACTGTAATTCTTTCTGTCTCTTCTTTAATTATAATTTTTCCCCATTATTAATAGAATTGACAGATAAACTGTTCCATGCTCCCCTACTTTGTCTATGGTATCACACTTTCTGTCTAAATCATGTACCCATTTTGACCTTATCTTGGTGTATGATGTGAGATGTTGGTTTATACCTAGTTTCTGCCATGTTTTCCTGTAGATTTTGTCAAATAGTCAGTTCTTGTCCCAAAATCTTGGATCTTTGGTTTTATCAAACACTAGATTACTGTGATCATTGCCTACTGTGTTTTATGTACCAAATCTATTCCACTGATACACTTATCTATCTCTTAACCAATAACAGATTGTTTTGATGATTATTGTTTATAGCAGTGTGAGACCTGGTTCAGCTATGCCATCCTCCACATTTTTTTCATTAATTCCTTTGATATTCTTGACATTTTGTTCTTCCAAATGAATTTTGATATTATTTTTATTAGCTCTATAAAATAATATTTGATTGTTTGGAATGATACTGAATAAGTAAATTAATTTTGATAGAATTATCTTTTTTTTTATTAAGTTTACTCAACCTACCCATGAACAATTAATATTTTTCCAATTATTCAGATATGACTTTTGTGTAAAAGTTTTTTGTCATAGTTCTTGGGTTTGTCTTGGCAGGGGGACTCTTGAGTATATTATATTGACTATAGTCATTTTAAATAGAATTTATCTTTCTGCCTCTTGTTGTTGGACTTTTTGGGTAATGTTTCGAAATGTTAATGATTTATGTGGGTTTATTTTATTTCCTTCAACTTTGCAAGAGTTGTTAATTATTTCAACTAATATTTTTAGTTGATTCTCTAGAATTCTCCAAGTATACCATTATATCATCTTTAAAGAGAAACAGTTGTGTTTCCTCATTGCCTTTCTAATTCTTTGAATTTCTTTTTTCTTCTCTTATTGCTAGAGCTGGCATTTCTACTAAAATATTAAAGAAACATGGAGATAATGGGCATCCTTGCTTCACCCCTAGTCTTACTGGGAAGGCTTTAGCTTATCCCCATTGCTTACTGATGGTTTTAGATAAATACTATTTATCATTTGAGGGAAAATTTCATGCATTCCAATGATCTATAATGTTTTTAATAGGAAGCAGTGTTGTATTTTATAAAAAAGCTTTTTCTGCATATATTGAGATAATCATGATTTTTGTTGGTTTTGTTATTGGTTTTTGTCAATTTTGCTGATAATTTTCCTAATACTTCACCATCCTTGTATTCCTATTATAAATCCCACCTGATCACAGTATGTGATAATTGTGATATATTGCTGTAATTGTTAGTATCTTATTTGATTTTTTTGAATCAATACTCATTAGAAAAATTAGTCTATAATTTTCTTTCTGTTTTCATTCTTCCTGGTTTAGGTATCAGTACCATATTTGTGTCATTAAAGGAATTTAGTAGAATTTCTTCTTTGCCTATTTTTTTTTACAAATAGTTAATATTTTACTGGAATTAACAGTTCCTTAAATGTTTGGTAGAATTCACTTGTGAATCCATCTGGTCCTGGTTTGTTTTATTTTTCCCCTGGGGAGCTCATTGATGACTTATTCAATTTATTTTTCTAAGATGGGGTTATTTAAATACTTTATTTCTTCTTCTGTTAATCTGTTTTTTTTTTTGTAAATATTTCTCCATTTTGCTTAGATTTTCAAACTTATTGGCATTTAATTGGGCAAAATAGCTCTTAATAACTGTTTTAATTTCTTCTTCATTGGCAGTGAACTCACTCTTTTCATTTTTGATACTGGTAATTTGTTTTTCTCTTTTTTTTTAATGAAATCTACCAATGATTTATCTATTTTACTTTTCCCCCCACAAAATGAGCTCCTCATTTATTAGTTTATTGGTTTTCTTATTTTTCTTTTTATTAATCTCTCCTTTGATATTCAGGATTGACAATTTGGTGTTTAACTGAGGATTTTTAATTTCTTCTTTTTCTAGTTTTTTAGTTGTATGCATATTGATCTACTCCTCTATTTTATTTATGTAAGAATTTAGAGGTATAAATTTTCATTGAAGTACTGCTTTGATTACATCTCATGAATTTTGATATGTTGTTTCATTGTTGTGATTTTCTTTAATGAAATTATTGACAGTTTCTGTGATTTATTGTTTGATCCACTCATTCTTTGGGATTTAATTATTTCATTTCCAATTAATTTTTCATTAACCTTTCCATGACCATTTATTGAATGTAATTTTTATTGCATTTTGATTTAAAAAGGATGCATTTAATATTTCTGATTTTCTACATTTGGTTGTGAGATTTTGTGCTATAATACACGATCAATTTTTGTGCAGGTGCCATGTTCATTGAGGAAAAAGTGTATTCCTTTCTTTCTCCATTCAATTTTCTCCAGAGGTCTATTATATCTAACTTGTCTAAAATTTTATTAATCATCTTGATTTTTCTTGTTTATTTATTTATTTTTTATTAGATATGTCTAGAAAGTTGGGGAAGTTGAAGTCCTTCAACAGTAGTTTTACTGTCTATTTCCTCCTGTAACTCATTTAACTTTTATTTTAAACATATGTATGCTATACCATTTGGTGCCTATATGCTTAGTATAGTTACCCCTTCCAAATCACAGGGATTAAAAGCGCAGTGCCCCCCGATATGGAAAATCTACAGACAATTTTTTTTGCTCTCTCTTTGTAGCAGAGAAGTCTGATTTTTTTCCCTTTTTCTTTTATGGGGTATTTATAGTATCTTATTGTAAAATTTGGGTTAAGTATCTGGTCATTGGCTCTGTGTCTTCTGCTGGTCTTTGTGTGTCATTTGCAGCTTCTGCAAACTCTCCAAAAATTTCCACTTAATTTCTTCTACAGACCTGCAAACTATTGAAAACCAAAATGGGGAAATTTGCAGTGTGGAAAGATTAACTGTATTAATATTATCTTGTTGTCTATAGTACCTTTTAGCAAGATGTAGTTTCCTTGTTTATCTTTTTAAATTAGATCTATTTTGTTTTTGCTTTGTCTGAAATTATCATTGCTACCCCCTTTTTTGTTTTTTGGTTTTTTTTTACTTCAGCTGAAGCATAATAGATTCTGCTCCAGTCCCTTACCTTTACTCGGTATGTGTCTGTCTGCTTCAAGTGTGTTTCTTGTAAATAACACACGCTAAGATTCTGGTTTTTGATCCACTCTGCTCTCTGCTTTCATTTTATGAAAGAATTCATCCCATTCACCTTCACAATTATGATTACTAACTATATATTTCCTTCCATCCTATTTTCCCTTTTTTATCCTTCTTTCTCTCTCATTTCATCTTGTTCCTTTCAAAAGTATTTTGCTTCTTATGGCAGCCTTCTCTAATCAATTCTCCCTTCTATCCTTTTATTCTCCTCTACTCCTTCTCTTTAAGGTAAATTAGATTTCTATATCTAACTGAATGTGTATGTTATTCTCTCTTTTGGCCAATTCCAAATGAGAGTAAGATTCAAGAGTTGCTCACCCCCCATTTTCCCCTCCCCTTTAAAGCTCCTTCACATCCTCTTTTATGTGAAATTTACCCTCTACCCATTTTACCCCTCCCTTCCCCCTTCTCCTAGTGCATCTTTCTTTCTCACTCCTTAACATTTTGTTTTCAGATAACTTTTTTTATTTTTTAAATTTTAGACTTGAACACCAGAATTCAAATACAGAATAGAAAAAAGAAACATATCATAAACTTAAATATCAAAATAAACACAAAGTTAAAAAAGAAAACAAAAGCATGTCATGTGCACAGCAGAACATAAGAGAGGATTCAAAATATATAGCAATAAATTTTCATTTCAAGAAAGCTTATATGATAAATACTACATGTTGTGTTGAGAGCTGCCCATCTTTTCTTTGCTTCCTTGTAAGTTTTCCTATATTCTCTGTTGTGCACTTTTTACTCTATTCTTTTCCCCCCTTTCCTTCTCCTCCCCCAGAAGGCTACAATTAAGTGCAGATATATTTATATATAGATATAAACATATTCATTATATATATATATATACACACATGCATACATATATTCATACATATGTATATACATATATAGACATTCTTTCCCTATCAAATTCTACCCCTGATCTTTGTTTTTATGTTTGTGCATATATGTTATTTCTTATCCCTCCTGACTCCTCTGGTTTACTTCTACCTGCTACCTTGTCCTCTTATTACTTAGCCTACCCAACCTCCAAGAATCCCTCCCCATCCTCCCATTCCCATAAATCTAAACACTTGTCTATAACCCCCTTTTAACCTATTCCCTCACGCTCTCCTCTAGAGATCCCTCCCTTATCTTCTCTCCCTACCTATCGCCTTACTGTTTTATGTCTTCTGAATTTAGAAGACTTTTATACTTTTCTAGGTATATACATATTGTTCCCTCTTGAACCCATTCCTGATGAAAGTAGGTTACCACTAGCCCTCCTCCCCCATCTAATTCCTCTGTTAGTTCTTCCTCACACACCTCATTTGTATAAGATAATTACTGTTTTTAACTGTTCCTATATAGTCTTACTTTTAAAAGTCATATCATACTCAAGTCTACCCCAACCTTTCTTATAAACTACCCAATTGCTAATGATAGTCTTAGACATACATTTTACATTTTACATACATAAAAAGTAAAGAATCTGTCCTTATTGAATCCCTTGTAATCAGTCTTTGTTATTTACCTTATATTTCTCTTGGCCCTTCTATGTCAAATCTTCTATTAAGTTCAGGTTGTTTTTTTTTTTTTAGCAAAATTCTAGAAGTCTGGAAGTTGATCAAATGTTCATTTTTTTTCCCATTCAGGAATATGCTTAACTTTCTTGGGTATGATATTTTCTGCTGAAACCCCAATTCTTTTTCTCTTTGATATATAGCCTTCCAAGACCTGCAGTTCTTTAGTGTCTCTGCTGATAGGTCTTGTGTGATTCTAATTGTGGTACCATCTTATTTAAATTATTATTGTTTTTGTTGCTCTTAATATTTTATCCTTGAGCTAGGGGTTTCAGAATTTGACTATAGTAGTTCTATGAGTTTTCCTCATAGGATCTCTTTCAAACGGATTTTTTTTTTCTATTTCTACCTCCCCCTGCATTCTAATGCTTCAGGACAATTTTCTTTCCTTATTTCTTGTATTGTATCAAGATTCTTTTTTTTTTTTTGTCATAGCTTTCAGGTAGTACAGTTATTCTTATGTTTCCTATTAATCTGTTCTCCAGATCAGTTGTTTCCCTTATGTTTCGCTTTCTCTACTATTTTTTCATCCTTAATATTTTGCTTAATTATTTCTTGATCTTTTATAACGTTGCTGGCTTTACCTTGACCAATTCAAATTTTTGAGGAGTCATTTTCTTCCTTAAGATTCTGGATGTCCTTTCCTAATTGTTCTTTTCATAATCTTGTTGTTTTTCTTGGATTGTTCTTATTTAATATTATTTTTTTTTTAGTTTTTCCTCAATCTAATTTGATTTTTAAAGTCTTTCAAAGTTCTTCTATAAATTCTTTTTTAGCACGTGACCATTTGACATTACTCTTTGGGGTAGAAGATGATTTCTTTGCTTCAATATCATCCTCTGAAAAAGAAACCCAGTCTTTTCTATTCCCATAACAACTTTCTATGATTGCATTCTTTCTCCTTTGCCTGCACATATTTTTTTTGTAGTAATGGCTTTATTTTTGTAACCTTCATCTTCAGTTCTCCTCTCTAGTCTGGAACTAAAGTCAAATTTCCAGCTTCCTGTAAGTGCCCCAAGCTAGAGGCATCCTGCCCCACTGCTTCCACATTCACAGGGTGTGTGCTAGTTCATTCTTGCCCCTACCATTCTCTGCAGCACAGCTGGGTCTGGTGTTCCTTGTCAGCAGAGGTTCCCTCGATCTTCCCTGGTTCAGACACTCAACTCCCCTCATTGTCCCTGGGGTAAATGTTCCTGTGGCTGGGGCTGAGGCAGCCTCACAACCCAGATAACCCCCAGGGCTTGCCTCTTGTTGTTCAAGCAGTTTGCTATTTAATTTTTGTTTAAGTGGACCCTAGCCTGGAGGTGTTTACTTTTTGCAGGAACCAAACCTCTTTCAGGATTTTCTTTCAGATCTTCTCATATTGTCCCAGGAGGACCCCTATTATGCCCCTATTCTCATTTATTTTTACCTACACTTTGTTCACCCTGAAGTGCTATTTCTTCTCTTTTTTGGGAGAAAATCTTGAGACCTTATAATTTTCTGGCCTACTCCTCTATCTTCCCACAATCCTCTTTAGCAACTCATAACATTGCCCTCTATGTATACTCCTTTTTTAATGTATATTCCTTCTACCTGCCCTAACAATGATAAATTCTTAGGAGTTATAAGTATTATCTTCTCATGTAGGAATGTAAATGGTTTAACTTTATTGAATCCCTTAAGGTTTCCTCTTCCTACTTACCTTTTTATTCTTCTCTTGAGTCTTATATTTGAAAATCAAATTTCTATTCTAGTTTTTATTCTATTCAATTCTAGTCTTTTCATCAGGAATGTTTGAAAGTCATCTATTTCATTAAATACCCATTTTTTTTCAGCTGAAGGATTATACTCAATTTTGCTGGGTAAGTGATTTCTCGGTTGTAATGCTAGCCCCTTTAACATCTGCAACATCATATTCCAAGCTCTCAGATCCTCTAATGTAGAAGCTGCTAAATACTGTGTGATCCTGATTGTGGCTTCATGATATTTGAATTGTTTCTTTCTGGCTTCCTGCAGCATTTTCTCTTTGATCTAGGAGCTTTGGAATTGGGCTGTAATAGCCCTATGAGTTTTCATTTTTGATCTCCTTCAGGAGGTGATCAATAAATTCTTTCTGTTTCCATTTTACCCTCTGGTTCTAAGATATCAGGGTAGTTTTCCTTGATAAGTTCTTGAAATATAATGTTAAGGCTTTTTTTTTTAATACATGTGGTCCAATAATTATTATTATATTAAATTATTTCTCCTCAATCTGTTTTCCAGTTCAGTTGTTTTTCTAGTAAGATATTTCTTCATTTTTCATTCTTTTGATATTCTTTTATTGTTTCTTGATATCTGATGGAGTCATTAGTTCCCAACTATCTAATTCTATTTTTTAAAAAATTAATTTTTAGTGAGCTTTTGTACCTTTTTTTATTTGACCAATTCTTCCTTTTAAGGAGTTGTTTTCTTCAGTGAATGTTTGTACATTTCCCCCTCATTTTTGTGATTCTTTTACCAAGTTGTAGACTCTTTTTTTCATATTATTCTCTTGCTTCACTCTCATTTATTTTCCCAATTTTCCCTTCACCTCTATTACTTAATTTTTAAAATCCATTTTGAGATCTTCTAGGAATTCTTATTTTTCTTTCAGACTTTGGGTGCAGCTGTTTTTGACATTGTTTTCTTCCAAGTTTGTATTTTGATTTTCCCTATCACCATAGTAACTTTCTTTGGCCAGGTTCTTTCTTTGTTGTTTCTCATTTTTTCTAGACTATTTCTTTACTGTTAACTTTATGTTAAAGTTGGTCTCTGCTCCTGGGGTTTCAGGTGCAATGTCCTCAGCTTAAAGTTTTTCATGTTGTTGTTTTCAAATCTACTTGTGGAGGTTTGTAAGTTTTCAGGTTTTCCAAGTTTGTGTGATCCGAAGAAGAGGTGTGGTCATTGCTCTCCTGTCCTGCGCTGTGGTCTGTGAGTGCCCACAAGTATTCTTTTCATTTTGGAATTATGTTCAGGATCTGAGCTCCACTGTGGCTTTGAGCTCCATTCTGCTAGTACTCCTCCTTACCCTGAAATTATGAGCCGGGTCTACAACCTGGATTCCGCTATGGCAATACAACAGAGTTTTGTACCCAGTGCTAGTAAAACGTCCCCTGTAATTTCCTTCTGACAAGTTGACCAGTCCCTTTGCCATCTATGAACTGAGTGCTTTGGAAGATGCTTCCACTGATTCAGTTACCCCCAAGGCCTGCTGCTGGCTTACTGGGGCACCACCTGTGTTGGACTGCACTCCATTATCATTGCAGTGAGACAAACCTTTCCTGCTTATCTTCTAAGTTGTCAAGGGCTGGAAATTGTTTCACATTTTTCTTTTGTTGGTTCTGCTACTTCAGAATTCCTTTTGAGGTGTTATTTTGAAGTTGCTTGTAGGGTAATTTTGAACAGCTTAGCTGAGTCCCTGCCTTTCTTTCACCGTCTTGACTCTACCCTTCAAGGGCCTTTAGAGCATGTGTATTTACCCTCTCTAATAGGTTATATAAACCTGTGCAGATAGTCTCTACATGATGCGTATCCAAAACATAGAAGCCCTTTTCTGTACGTGATAGTCTAAGGTGTCATGTGGGACTAGATGCCAAAAACAAAGCAAAACAAAACAAAACAAAACAAAAAACAAAAACCTGCTGAGTAGTTGAAGAGCCAGGATGAATGGTAACATAGAATAAAGTGGGCTGAACTAAATTTGCAAACAAAATGCTTGAGCAGATGATTTGTTGCTCCCTTCCCTGAAAATTACTGACATGAAAGTAGCTGTAAGCTTCCAGATGGAGGAGGCCTTTCCCCCTAGGAAAATGTGAGTGAATTCATGCTATCTCCTCTGTTTTTTTTCCTCTTTTATATTTATAATTTCCTAATCTTAGATAAATGAATATCTTGAAATAGGAGTATTCAGGTGACTGTTGATACTGAGAGATGCATCCAAATTATCTGAAGTTCCACTGACTGTTGGAGTCCCAAGCCTATTGACAGCAACAGCTGAGCCTATTGAGCCAGCCTTGAGGACTGATATGTTTGACTCAGCCTAGCAATGGATTGACATGCCAGCTAAGGCATGGCATCCTACAAAAACCTTTCTCAGATTAGCAAGTGAGAGATTTGAAAATGATAGGGACTTTTCAAAGGGAAAGGAGGACTCTAGGGCCAGGAAGTCTTTTCTTTTCTCAGTATTAGGGAAGAAACTTTGTCTGAAGCACTTTGAGTCTATTCTTCTTGGAAATTCTGTGGGTACAGGCTATGTGTGTGTGTCTGTGTTTTGCAACTTCTCTCTGCTAAACTTTCTCATTAGCTATACATTCATAAAAATCAAATTGATATCAATTGATTAATCAGTGTTGGGAGAATCACATTGGTTAGGTGACTTAATAGCAAGAGTGAAAGAAACTCCAGCCTCAGTACCTCAAGGTCACCCAAAGAACACTGAGAGGAGAAAAAAAAGTCAGAGGACCTTTGAGGATGCAACCAGGAATGGTATGGGGGAGTTGAAAGAGTGATCTGAGAGTAGGTACTACAAGAATATTATTGCTCACACCCACTATATTCATTATTCATGGGTCAAAACTGCACTTCAAGCTGTGATTATCATAACACTAATAATAACTAATCTCTTTGTAACACTTTGTACTCCCATACTTCAATGCAGCCTTAGATTTGGAGCAAGCAGACTTTAGTTAAAATCCTACCTCTATATTAACTATGGGACTTTGGATAAATCTCTGCTTATCTGGACCTCAGTTTCCTCATCTACAAAATGAGTGGTCTTGACTAGGTGACCAATGATATTCATCTGTGATATCTCTCCTAGCTTTAAGCCTATTCTCTTTGAATAGGATCTATGTATCTTTATCACTGTCTGCCTGATTTGGCAGGGCATGTTGTGAATGTTGAAAAATGTAATGGTGAAAAAAAATATGACTCTCAAGGGGTTCCTGTATTTAAATTTATTTAATATTAGTATACCATAAAATGTGTTCAATTAAAACTTGTACAGTTTGTAATTTGCTTCATGGCGGTGTTACTTGAATATACTTTTAGATAGGTGGATTAGTAAATAATTCAACAAACTCACAGCTGCATTAGACCTCTTAATATTCCTGTTAGTTTAAGGTCAACTTTACTAAATTATTTAGCTGACTCTGTGGATTATGACATTACTGAGAGAGCCAACATAATGTAGTTCCCACTTAAGTAGGCTACATTTTATGGCAAATGAAGGGGCCAAACCACAAAATTGGATATGGTGTATTTAGGTGCTGGAGGGAGAGCAGAGAGAGAGCTAGTGGCTCTTATACAAGTTTTCAATAATCCTATTTTTGTTTCATGTAATATGTCCACAAATGAATAAATTTAGAAGTCGTTTTCCTCCACATCCAAGCAAATAGCAATGAGCACACAGCTCAGTGTATAAAAGTGTACTACAATTAAGAGTTGGGTTCAAGTCACTTCCCCTCAAAGGACAGTTTCTACATCCCCAAAATAAACAAGTTGAATTTGAAGGTCCCTAACGTCACTAAATTTATGTTTCTTCAATTTTCTGGAGGAACATTGAGCACACAATACAATGATTTTAACCTCCTGAAGTAGCATCAAATCTGACTTCATGGTTTCCTCTGGGTCTTGTAATACAAATGACTATGGGATAGGGCATATATGCAACATTTGTAAAAGACTGTATAAATGAATAAGAGTGAGTCACCCTTCCCCTACCCACTCCAGTAGATTTAGTTGTCAAAGAACATAAAGTGGTCAAAAGATATGAACAGGTTATTTTTAAAAGAAGGAACAAAAATTATGAACAACAAAATGTTTTTAAAAAAAATTCGAAATTTCTGCGAACAATAGGAATGTAAATTTAAACAATTTTGATATTCCATGTAACAGAAAAGAACAAAAATGACAAATATTGCAAAGGACAGCAAAATGAGAATCCTATTACACTACTGATGAAGTTATAAAAGGTCCAACCTTTTCAGAAAACAATTTGAATTATATAATGAATTTTATTTAATGTACACTCCCTTGGATTTTACTTATGAAATCCCCAGAAAGTTTTGGTCAAGAAAAGTACATATGTGTATAATACATACATGCATGTGTGTAGATATATATGTACACATATATACATATGTTTCTTATATGTAATATTTCATTTTCAACCTCCATGCCTTTATACTGGCTCCCCCATATGACTAGAATGCTTGTTTTTTTATCCTTGCTGCAAATTATTGTAACCCCTAACTCCCTTCAAAGCTCAGCAATTAAAAAAACTGGAAAAAAATAGATATTCATTGATCAGAGGATTACATCCTTTCTCTTGACTAATTTATCCTTTCATTGCTACCAGATTCAAAATGCACAGTTCTGACCATGTTGCTGTATAACTAAGTTAGGTAATTTAAAGTGTGGTAGGGTATTGAAGTGCCTACCTCCCCACCAAATCTTTCTTCCGCCAAAACACATTCACACTAGAACTTTTTATGCAATGTTGTTTTATAATATAGCTAGATCAGTTTTTAGCCTTATCTTGACCAAATTCGGGTCTCCATAACTTTACCTGGTCTTCCCTATGTTATGCCATCTTCATAGATCATCATTTTTACCTTCTCCACTGGAAAATTTGATTATATCCTTGGAATGACTGTGAACCTCCATAGGCCAACTTGGGTCTGATCTTTTTTAAAATTTATTGTATTTTTAATTTATGGAATAAAACAAGCATTTCCATAATATAGCATAATAAACCATATGATTGCATATGAAACTGTAAATATGATATGTGCAACTTGCTATTCCTTTCAAATACATAATTAAATCATTATTTAAATTTCTTTTTTCCTTCCCCCCCACCGCCCAAAGATGGCTACCATTAGACACAAATAGGTATATGTCTGTGTGTATATATGTATATATACACACACACATACATATTTGTGTGTGTATATATGTATATATACACACACACATACATATGTGTGTGCATGTAAAAATTATTCTATACATCCTTCTGTTTATCAATTCTTTCTCTGCATGCAGATAGCATCTTTCTTCATGTGTTTTTTTTAGTTAATTTGGGTATTTATAAGTCAAAATAACTTATTTGCTCAAAGTCATTCTAAAAACAATGTTACTGTTACTGTATACTATGTTCTCTTGGTTTTGCTCATTTCACTCTTCATCATTTTCTATCACTCCATGATTTTCTAAGATCAATGAGCTCATCATTATAGCATGGAGTATTCCATCACCATCATATACCACAGTTTTTCAACCATTCCACAGTTAATGAGCATCCCTGCAATTTCCAGTTCTTTGCCACCACAAAAAGAGCTGTTATAAACATTTAGAACGTATAAGTTCTTTTCCTTTTTCCCTGATCATCTTTGGAAATAAACCTAGTAGTGGTATAACTGGGTCAACGGATATAGGCAATTAAATAACTTTTTGGGCGTAATCCCAGATTATTCTCCAGAATGATTGGGACTGTTCACAATTCCACAAACAATGAATTAGTGTCCCAATTTTTCCACTTCCTCTCCAACATTTATTGCTGATCTTGGGTCTCCACATGACTTCCTAGGAACCTCCACATCAGTGTTATAAAATTCAAATAGAAACAGATCACTGCCACATGTTGACTTAGAAAACAACAAATTAATATTTGTATTGTAGTGTATTTTTATTTATTTTGTCAAACAATTTCCAATTACATGTTCATCTGGTTCTGGCAGTACTCAGAGTTTTGCAGGCTACTTCAAATCCAGTCTCAGACACTTAGCTGTGTGATTCTGGGTAAGTCACTTAACTCCTCCTTGACTCAGTTTCCTTATCTGTACAATGGGAATAAAAATAGTACTTATCTCCCAGGGTTGTTGTGAGAATCAGATGAGATAACTGTGAGGTGCTTAATATAGTGCCTGACCCATAGTAAGTGTTATATGAATGTTTGGTATTACTAAGAGTATAATATAGTGGAAATAAGTAACTCATTGGAATTTTAGTTGGAAGACCTAATTTCAATCCAAGTTCTTCAGTTAGTGGATTGACTTCTTTTTCTTTCTTAGCTTCTGTTTTTCATCAGGTCTGTTGGGAGGATAAAATGAGACAATACATATATAACCTTCTCCCTTAAAATCCTTTGTCAGTGCTTCATTGACTATTGTTTTTCCAGGCAAATACAACTTCTGCTGATTCTACCAATCAACCAACAAGTATTTTTATGTTCCATACAACAGAGGTGGGGAACCTGCAACCTCGAGGCCACATGTGGCCTTTTAGGTCCTTGGATGTTGCTTTTTTACTGCATCCAAGTTTTATAGAACAAGTCCTTTTATTAAGGGGATTTGTTCTGTGAAGTTTGGATTCAGTCAAATGGCCACATTTGAGGGCCTAGGAGGCCACATGTGGTTCAAAGCCACAGGTTCACCATTCTTGTTCCTGTAGGCACTGGGGATACAAAGACAAAAGCCCTTAAAGGGCTTACGTTCTATTGAGGTTGAAAAATGTGTACTTAAATATATAAAATCGGTATGTTTATAAAGTAATGGGATGATTTTGGGGAAAGCTGGGAAATCAGTAAAGAATTCAGGTAGAAGTCATGTCACGATTAAGCTGAAAAAAAAAAGGGGATTCTGAGAGATGACTGTGAAGGGTGAGTATATGTTCTCCCAACAGGAGAGGAAGTACAAGGGCACAGGAATGAGAGCTGGGAAGTATGGGTTTAGCAATGTGCCATATCCTTCTTATTCAAATACTGATGTTGCGAGCTTTGAAGAGTTTTCTGATCAGACATTTGCCTGCAAGTTTCTTTTGTTTAAGCCACAGTAGTTCACAGATATCATTGTTTATGTCATAGAATGGATGTAATCTGCAACAGTGAAGACACTGCCCTTGTGGATGAAATCAGAAATCACAAAATATATAAAGTGCTATAACAACCATAAATAGCATGGAAATATAAGCTCATTATTATCTGTACACTAAATTACATAAAAGGCTCATAAACCAATTGATCTGAGTCTTCAATTAACCAGATATTTTGTCTGTCTTCTAGAAGAAAGAGGCAAATTACAACAAAACAAGCTCATATCTGGAATATAATATTAAATTCCATTCATCAAACATTTATTTCTTCATATAATCACTCTGGTATATACAAAAATAAATAAGTTATATTTTTCACCCTATGGTATATAAAAAGATGAGTAAGTTATATTCTCATCCTTTTGGATATTAGAGTATAGTAGAGGGACATTAAAATTAATAAGTCATTAAAATCCCACTGGAACGCATGCAAATCAACATCTAGGAGGTGTTTGGGATCCAAAGTCACAAGGAAAAAACAACAACAACAACTTCTCCCTCAATGAGTTTGCATCCTACAAATACATAATGTTAATTTCTTTTTAAAAATATTTATATATCCATAGTATCTTGTGTCTTTATCACACATTCAGTCCAATGCACACTTTTTTTTATAATCAGGATTGATTTTTAATATTATGATGTTGAAGTCTTCATGGTCCATCCTTACTCATTAAAGTTATAATATATTTGAAAAGAAGAGACAAGGCTAAACAATTTTAGAAGGATTTTCAATAGCAAGGGTTGAAATGAGAAGGGTTTTCTGGTTAAGCCTCACTTAACCAGTAATTTCAGTTGTTTAAACACTCCTTTCCCCGATTTCACAAGTATTCTTGCTAATCAAGCTCTTTTTTTCCTATGTTAATTATGAAGATTTAGTATGGATAGACAGCTGGTCTTGAAATCAGTAATACCTGATTTCAAGCCTTACCTGTGTATGACTCTGGAAATGTCAATTAACTACTCAGTGCCCCTGGAAATTATCTAAAACTATAAATTGTAATAAGATTCCTAATTGACTTGGTAAGGGTTTCTTCACCTGAGGACTTCTAAACCTGAATGAAATTATGGTTATCTTAACTAATAGGAAGATACTTAAATATAAATATTTTATTTTTACAAAACAGCATGGATTAGATTCTATTCAAGGCCTCTTTCAGCTCTAAATAGAAGATCCTATGCTTTTTTTTTTTTACAAATACAAGAGATTTACTTATTTAGTTTGGAACAAGATATTCACAGAATAAAACTGCTTAGAAAACACAGTATATTCCAGCAAGGGCCACTGGGAAATCATTCAACTATAGTACATGTCTTCTTTATCTTTGTATTCCCTTCAATACCAAGTATATAACATTTTCTTTACTGGCTTTAAAAATATTATTAAATTTTTCAATAATTTTTCAATAATTCAATTTTTAGATGTAAACAATTAAATATATTCAACAAAAATATTGTTTTTTTTCTCTTTTTTGGTAAGGCGATTGAGGTTAAGTGACTTGCCCAGAGTCACACAGATAGTGAGTGTTATGTGTCTGAGGCTGGATTTGAACTCAGGTCCTCTTGACTCCAGGGCTGGTGCTCTAGCTCCTGTGCTACCTGGTTTCCCCAACAAAAAATTTATTAAGCAATGTTTCTAAGGCACTGTGCTAGATATTTAGAAAAAAGGATTTCTGGTTAAACAAGTTGGTATGATGGTGAGGATGATCAAATATGGACCAAATCATCTTAGTTTACCATGTAATTTGTACTTCACCTTACCCTCTCCAAAATGACTCCATATGTATGAAGCAAATTTATCTTTTTTTTCTTTTAATGCAAATTGATGTTAGCTTTCTAACATCATGGCCAGCATTATTTATATCATGACTGGATCTGAATTCACTCTTGTGTGAAACAGCTTATGTGTTAAGCACAACTAATTAAAAAAATAAAATTGTAAGTCAGTGTTGCTTGTCAGAACCCAGTCATCATCTTGCTGCTTAGAATTAAGGATAGTCTACTAGACATTAATTTATCATATATATATTACTTTATCAGATTAGGCTTCCATCTATCAGATAATAGCTCTATGTCTAATAATCATATTTTAGGATTAGAACTAAAAGAAACCTTAGAGATTACTTTATCTAACATCCTCCTTTTGTAGATGCAGAAATGCAGGTCCAAAGAGAAAAAATAATTTGTTCAAGGTCAAACAGTTGGAATGAAAATTGCAGAGTTGGCTCAGATTCTTAAAATCTAGCCTGCTTGCATTAGTGACATAAATACTTAGCTTCCCTAAGAGTCTGGCCAATATGGTAGACCTTTAATAAATCTTGTCTTTGCCTGAAAGAAGACGTGGGTTGGATTCAATCAGGTAGGACCCACCTGTCATGATTTTGGGGTCCAGAACCCCTAAACCTCTAAACCTCACCACCACCACACACACCCCAAATTCCTAATATTTTGTATTGACATACCTTCTCTGAATATTTGAACTGCATAATATAAAATACATAGGATTGTAATTATATTGAAATACAGATATTGATGTGTATATATTTAAAATAACTCTCAGATTATAAGTTAAGATTTTTTTTCCTTTTTGGTGAGGCAATCGGGGTGAAGTGGGTTGCTCAGGGTCACACAGCTAGTAAGTGTCAAGTATCTGGTCTGAGACTGGATTTGAATTCTGGTCCTCCTGACTCCTAGGCCAGAGCTCTATCCACTGTACCACCTAGCTGCCCCTAAGAATTCTTTTTTAATTAGTACCAGAACCATCCCCACCCCCAGCCTGGATGCTTGCCCGCCCCAAAATAACCAGGACTGGGGCATTTCCCCAGGGTTTGAAGAGCTGAACTACACAGGCAGGAAGAAATACATGGGAAGGACCAGGGCACTTGCTACAGACCCCACGTGCCACGCAAAGGCAAGAGGGCAGAAGTGCACCTATGGCCAGGGAGAGTTCACTGCCATAAGAGTCAAGAGCAGTATAAATAGCTCTGCAGAAAGGGGCAGAATTCTACTGAGAACTGGCCCTGGAAAAGAAAAGTAGGGGAATGAAGAAGAAAAGAAGACTGCAAGCTGATTTGCCCTGAAGGTGTTACAAGTTGTGGACTTCAGAGCAGTACAAGAGTCAAGGAGCAGAAGCTGAGCAGCAGAAACAGGGAGCAGGAGACCCGGCCCCAGGACCTGTTCTATTTCTGAAGACCTATTGAAGAAAGCATCTGATGTGAAAGTATCCGGCGGTATTCTAAAGGAACTTGATCTGGGAATGTGTTCCTAAAAACACGGAGGATGCAAACCTAATTCTACTATCAGGAAGGAATGACTCCCTCCCAGGACCCACCTGACACAGCAAAAAGTGCATGTGTGTCCTTTAATGAATTAATTAGAGGATCTTCAGACTTTCTTGAGGAAAAGACCAGACCTGAACAGAAAATTTGGCTTTGAAATGTAAGAATCAGAAGAACCCTAAGTAGGGAATGCTATCGGGCTTAAGAATATTTATTTTTTTGGCCACTTGAAAGAGATCCCAGGATGAAAACTCTTAGCCAAGTTTTAAGCTCCCTTGAAAGGAGAAAATAAAAAAGCAATACGAAAAAAAAATTGTAGCTCTATGGTATTTAATAAGGATAATGCCAAGACCTAGCAGCTTTTACCCACATTAAAAAACAGTAGGGCTTTGCCCAGCAAAGCTGAGTATAAACCTGAATAGGGAAAAAAACGAAGTTAATGATCTGAAAGATTGCCATTTGTAACAAAAGACCAGAACTCGATGGAGAATTGGACATCTTAGACCCAGGAGAATCAAGGATTGGACTGGCACCACTTCTGAAGCCAACAAAGAAATACACATACCAGAAGATGGGTGAAGGTTTCCCAATGGCAGGCCCTAATAGGGGCAGCCAAGGTGTTTATGGTTTAAAATTCCTATGATCTATGACCCCAAGAAATATCTCCATGGAAAACAGCCCTGTTGGAGAGACAGTACAGAATGGACTTTGACAAGGTCACTCCTTGAACTGCAGAGGGCAAGAACAAAAGCTTTGGTGTTATCTTTGCTCTTTTGCTAATCCTTACTTCTTGCTTGATTGAGCCCTGGCCGTCAAGCAAGGTAACTTTAGTTCAGGCCTGCACAACATGTAGCTGCAAAAGGATTTCAGGCGGCTCACAAAAAGTGTAAAGAATGTAAAGAGAGTAAAGACATAACAAATGTTTTGTCTGTACAGTTTCACCGGCCTTCCACTAGTCACTTTTATGCCAGTTGTGTAAATTGGCAGGTAGGTTGCCACTGCGTACTCTGTTGTTTGTCATGTGACCCTTGGCAACCAGTCTGTCTCTAGTCTGAGAGTGCCAGAGTCATATCTATGTATTTTTGGTCATTGAACAGGGACAGAGTAAGTGCAACCACATACCAACACGGCTGATGCCTGCTATGCAATGAGCAGCAACAATGTGAGGGCTTCTGTCCCTTCCTCACTGAGTGGCAGCTTTCTAAGTGAGCTGTCAAAAACCTATCTGAAGCCTGAAGAAGTTTAGCCTATTTTAATTTTGGTCCCTACCTACTGCCAAGTTGTACAGGTCTGCCTTAATTCCTCTTAAAGAGAGGTATATCTCAGATATACATACATACATACATAAATATATATATATATATATATACATATATATACACACACACACACATATATATACATACATATAGATAGATGAAAGATATAGATATAGATATAGATATAAAAGAAAGAAAAGAAAAGAAAAGAAAAGAAAAGAAAAGAAAAGAAAAGAAAAGAAAAGAAAAGAAAAGAAAAGAAAAGAAAAGAAAAGAAAAGAAAAGAAAAGAAAATGGCAGAGTTGGAGTCCAACTGAGCCTTTTGAATTCTAAATCTCTACCCTCTTCACTTTGGGGAGGGTAATTAAACAAATTTAATACTTTTTTTTTGCCTGTACTACACTACCTCCAGTTATACTGAGGAATGTGATGGGGGAGGTCATGGTTACCCTTTATGAGAGTGAACTCAGAAATTATAAAAGAAACTCATTCTGAGTGCCAAACTACACTTCTAATCCAAGTTTACTTAAATGCTCATTTTCTTTGAGGAGTTGCAATCTGCAAATTTATCTCAACATTAAAAAATAAAAACCTATTTCAGTATTCAGCGTGCACTAACTCTTGGGAGCAATTTGCTTTGTAAACTTAGGGCCTATGATTTGATGCAAGGTCTTACTGACCTATCTTGACCACCAAAGATTTTAGTATACATGGGTTAGGTTCAAAATAAAATTTCTTTTACTGGTGGGTTCCAAAATGATTGTTTCAAAGAAGCAGTGAATTGTACTTCCCAAATCTGAACTCTTAATCTTATTTAGATGAAGTATTCTGGAATTTCTTTTTTTTTTTTTTTGGACTGAAAATGCAATACAGCAGAAAGAATACTGTATTTAGAACACAGTTACCTGGGTTTTAATCTGGAACTTTCTAAAAACTACCTCACTGAACTAGGGTGATTTATCTCTCCAAGCCTCGATTTCCTTAATTATAAAATGCATATGGTGACACTTGCATTTTATCTACCTTGCATCATATGTACCATTTATTATGTATAATGCTACATAAATGTGAAATTTGAAATATTCCAACATTATTCCTTGGATTACTTTTTCATTTATATGAACTATCAGTACTTGAATGGGACCTTAGGGGTCCTTTATTTCAATATTTCTCAAATTATGAGCTGTGGACTCTCTGAGGACCTCCATGACTCTTCTAGAGAGTCTACACAGTCAAAACTAATTTCATATAATAATATTAAGACATTTTAAGTTCTAATATGGTAAATGTCAATAGATATAACTCATGTAAACATGAGCTCTTTGGAGTCTTCAATAATTTTTTAGAGTATATGAACACGTAGGTGGCACAGTGGAAACTCTGGCCTTGGATTCAGGAGGACCTTAGTTCAAATCTGGCCTCAGACAAAAGTTTAAAGATTTTTTTAGACCTGAGATAAGAGAAGAATAGCAAGAAAGAGATTTCATAATTTATAGAGCTGTGAACTCCATTTGTGCAAATGCTTGTTTTTATTCTCCTGGGAGTTGTTAGATGTGAGATTTCTAATGATTCCCAACGTTAACTTCATCAGTGTTGGATTGCATTTTTTTTTGTGAGGCAATTGGGGTTAAGTGACTTTGCTTTTTTATATGAGTTAATTTTCTTCATTCTTATCTCCTTTTCCTCTTCTCCCAGTGCATTTTCTTTCTAATTCATCCTGGTTTTTTAGATCATCCTAACATAATGGACCCACTCCAATGTCCTCTGTCTAGGTAGAATCTTCTAACTACCATAACGATGATAAAGTTTTTAGAAATTAAATATATGAGTTTGAATAGTTTGACCTTATTGAATCTCTTATGATTTCTGTTTCACATTTATCCTTTTATACTTCTCTTGAGTCTTGTATTTGAAAGTCAACTTTTCTATTCATCTCTAGCATTTTCATTAGGAGTACTTGAAAGTCTCCTATTGCATTAAATATCTCTTTTTTCCCCCATAAAGGATCATACTCAGTTTTGCTGGGTAGGTTATTTTTGATCATAATCCTAGCTCCTTTGACTTCTGGAATATCATATTCTAAGCTTTTTATTTCTTTAATGTGGTAACTGTTAAATCTTGTGTTATTCTAACGCTGTCTCCATGGTACTTGAATTGTTTCTTTCTGGCTGCTTGAAGTATTTTCCCTTTGACCTGGGAGTTCTGGAACTTGGCCATAATATTTCTGAGAATTTTTATTTTTGGGATATTGTTCAGGAGGTAATTAATGGATTATTTTGATTTTTAAACCTCTGGTCCTAGAATATAAGGACAGTTTTCCTTTATTATTTTTTAAAATATGATGTATAGACTCCTTATTTGCTCATGGCTTTCAGGTAATCCAATAATTCTTCAATTGCCTTTCCTTGATCTATTTTCCAGGTTAGTTGCTTTTCAGACGGAATATTTCATATTTTCTTTTCTTTTAATTTTTTTTGACTTTATTTTATTGTTTCAAAATGTCTCATGGCATAATTAGCTCCCATTTGGCCAGTTCTAATTTTTAAAGAATTTCTTTAGTGATTTTTTGTAATTCCCCCCCCCCATTTGGCCAATTCTGTTTTTGAGCTGTTATTTTAGGTGCCACTTTTATCAAGCTGTTTATTGTATTTTCCTAATTTTCTTGTGTTATGCTAAGTTCTTTTCCCAATTTTTTCCCTCACCAATTTTAAAATAATTTGAGCTGTTTAGGAATTACTGTTGGGCTTAGATCCATTTATATTTTTTCTTTGAGACTTTTCTTGTAGCTGTTTTGACATCATTGTCTTCTGGATTAGTTTTTGAAGACTTCATGAAGTCTGTCATTTTTTTCAAAAGTATAATACAAAACTATACTTTGAGGGTCCAGGAAATTTAGAAATAAGGTCTAAACTGAACTCTGTAGCCATGATCTCTAGCCTTTTTTTACTGCTTAGGCAGAATAGTTATGACAATCTTATTTCTTTCTAATTTTACATTAGTTAATATAGAAACTCTTGTTCTTCTACATGACCAAGCATTTGTGCCTAAGGACATTCTTCCATTGTGTGTTCCCATATTTGACATACCATATGTGAACAACTATGGGAGGGAGAGGAGAGAGAATTAGTACTAATTGGTTCTATTGTAGCACCAAAAATTGTTAAAATGTTTCTTAATAGCCCCTAAATATTATGCCTACCTTTAACTCATACTATAAATGTAAAATCTACTTAACTTTCCACTCTTTTTACTATTACATGTATCTATATATCTATATCTATATCTATCTATCTATCTTTCTATCTATCTAATCTATCTATATATACTTATTACAATGGATTATATATACATTAATATCATAGTCAATACCCTCTGTTTCTTTAACATTGTAAATTCTAAATCTTGGGTCAGTTGTTTTTCCTATGAAATATTTTGCATTTTCTTATATTTTTTTTCATTCTTTTGATTTTGTTTTATTATTTCTTAATGCTACATGAGTTATTAGCTTCCACTTGGCCAATTCTGATTTTCAAGGAATTTTTTTTCTTCAGGGAGTTTTTTTGTTATTTTTTCATTTTCCACCCTATTTCTTAATTTAGAACTTTATGTTAAATTTGGACTCTGTTTCTTCGGTGGCTGGGGGAGGGGCACTGTCTCAAGCTTCAGTCTTTTTAAACTGCTGTTTTTAGAGCTACTTTTGGGAGGTTGAAGGTTTTGGTGCTTCCAAGCTGGTGTCATGTGGGGAGAGGTGTGGTCACTCTTTTCTTGGTCTGCATTCTGGTCCTTACCCATGAAAGGCCCTAATCTTTTGGGACTGTGATCAATACTGCTCCTCTGTCACATCCTATCTTGGTACTAGGAGTGATATTTCCTTGGCACTTCCACTCCTTTTTGATGGAAAATGTTTCTCTCTGCCCTGGAAGTATGAACCAGAAGTGGGTATAAGCAAAGGTTTTACCAAGGTTGATTTCTGCATCTAGTCCTAGCATAGGAGTACTGTATAATCTGTTTCTGACCAGTTGCTAAGTCCACTTACCTAATCTGGTTTGAGACTACCCAAAGCTGCTGCTCCTTTTGTCACCACCACCTAGTGTTACCACTTATATTTCATCCATGTAGGCTCTTGGCCTCCCTAGATTGTCTCATTCTGAACTTTTGTTGGCTTTGCCACTAAAAAGTTTGATTTGAAGCATTATTTTAAAATTATTTGGAAGGCAATTTTGGGAAAGCTCACTTGAGCACTTTCTCTATTCTGCCATCTTGGCTCTGCTCACCAACTGGTATATTTTTAAGAAGGTATACATATGCTGGCTTTGTGATAAAGCCAGCTCTGCTGTTTTCTTCTGGAATGTACGTAAAAGACTAAAAAGACACCACTAATTGGTACAATTAGAAAATCCACTCTTAGGAAAATTGAACCAATTCTCTGTGAATGTAAGAGAGATCAACATCATTTTTGTGGTTGACAATCACATGAGAACTCCCCTCTCTTCATTAATAAGTGAAACTGTCTTATTAGCATATGATCTCTCATTGCTCATCCCGTTGTAGCTCAGAATTTCTTTTTAAGAGTATTTTATTTTTTTTAATTATATGGAAAGACATTTTTTAACATTTATTTTCACAAAATTTCAAGTTCCAAATTTTTCTCCCTCCCCTCTCCTCTTCCTGAAACAGCAAGCACTTTGACATAAGTTTTATATGTGTAATGATGTACGACATATTTCTATAATAGTTATGTTGTTAAAGAAGAAACAGACCAAAAGGAAAATAAAACTAAAAAAGTGAAAATCGTATGCTTTGTTCTGTATTTATCTTTCCTCTCTTCTTCCTTTGGATGTGTAAAGCATTTTTCATCATGATTCTTTTTTAATTGTCTTGGATCATTGTATTGCTGAGAAAAGCTAAGTCATTCATAGCTGATCATGACACAATGTTGCTGTTACTGTGTACAATGTTTTTTGGTCTTTCTCATTTCACTTTGCATCAGTTCATGTAAGTCTTTCCAGGCTTTTCTGAGATTTACTTGTTCATAATTTCTTATTGCACAATAATATATTATAAATATTATAATATAATGTTATATTTATAAATATTATAAATTATATAAAAATTACATTATAGATATTATAATGTTATTTTATATTCATGTACTACAATTCATTCAGCCATTTTGCGATTGATGGGTACCCTCTCAGTTTCCATTTTTTCCCACAACAAAAAAGAGCTGCTACCAATATTTTCATGCATGTAAGTCCTTTTCCATTTTTGTGATCTCTTTGGGATATAGATCTAGTAGTGGTATTGCTGGATTAAATAATATATGCAGTTTGGTTGCCCTTTGGGCATAGTTCTTTATTGTTCTCCAGAATGGCTGGATCAGTTCACAACTCCATGAATACTACATTAGTGTTCCAATTTTCCAAATTCTCTTCAACATTTTTTCCTTTTCCATTGTATTAGCCAATCTGATAGATATGAGGCGGTACTTCAGAGTTATTTTAATTTGCATTTTTCTAATCAAAAGTGATTTAGAGCATTTTTTCATACCACTACAGATAGCTTTAATTTCTTCATCTGAAAACTGCCTGTTTATATGCTTTGACCATTTATCAATAGGGGAATGGCTTGTATTCTTATAAATTTGATGCAATTCTTTATATATTTAAGAAATGGGACCTTTAAGAGACAATGCTGTAAAGATTGTTTTCCCAGCTTTCTGCTTTCCTTCTAAGCTTAAATGCATTGATTTTGTCTATACAAAACCTTTTTCATTTAATATAGTAAAAATTATTTATTTTACATTTTGGAATGCTCTCTTTCTCTTATTTGATCATGAATTCTTCCTTTCTTCATGGATCTGACTGGTAAACTATTCCTAGCTTTCCTAATTTGTTTATGGTATGTTTTCAATATTGCTTATACTTCATGTCTAAATCATGCACCCATTTTGACCTTTTTTTGTTATGTGTTGTAAATTATTGCTCTATACCTAATTTCTGCCATATTATTTCACAGTTTACCCAGGATTTTTTTTTAAATAAGATAATAAGTTCTTATCCCAGAGGCTGGGTCTTTAAGTTTACCAAACACTAGGTCATTATGGTCATTTACTACTGTGTCTTGTTTGCCTAATCTATTCCACTTGATCCACCACTCTGTTTCTTAGCCACAACCAGATTGTTTTGATGATTACATTATAATGTAGTTTGAGCTCTGGAATGGCTAGCCACCTTCCTTTGCTTTTTTTTTTCAATAATTCCCTTGATATTCTCAACATTTTGTTTTTCTAGATGCATTTTGTTGTTGTTTTTTTATTCCTAGCTCTATAAAATGTTATTTTTTGTTTGTTTGGTATGGCACTGAATAAGTAAGTTAGTTTAGGCAGAATTGTCATTTTTAGCATATTGGTTTGACCTACCCATGAGCAATTGATATTTTTGCAATTGTTTAGATTTGTGTGAAAAATGTTTTGTGATTGTGTTCATATAGGTCCTGGGTTTGTCTTGGTAGGTAGACTCCCAAGTATTTTATTTTGTCTACAGTTATTTTGAATAGAATTTTTCTTTCTATCTCATGCTGCTGGCCTTTTTTGGTAATATATAAAATATAAAAATATATTATATATTTATTTAGCATATATTAATATATAATAAAATCTACAACAATTATAATACATAAATATGTAAAAATGCTGATGATTTGTATTTTCTATCCTGCGACTTTGCTAAAGTTGTTGTTTCAAGTAGTTTTCTGGTTGATTCTCTAGGAGTCCTTAAGTATACCATCATATCATCTACAAAAGCAATGTTTTGTTCCTTATTGCCTATAATTACTTCAATTTCTTTTTCTTCTCTAATTTTTATTGCTAATATTTTTAGCACAGTATTGAATAATAGAGGTGGTAATGGGCATCTTTGATTCATCCCTGATGTTATTGGGAAGGCTTCTAGCTTATCTCCATTACAAATAATGCTTGCTTATGGTTTTAGGAAAATATTACTTATCATTTTAAGCTCCATTTATTCCTATGCTCTCTAGTGTTTTTAATAGCAATGGGTGTTGTATTTTGTCAAAAGCTTTTCCAGCATCTATTGAGATAATAATATGATTTCGTTT
The DNA here is from genome assembly GCF_003287225.1 of Phascolarctos cinereus. NCBI lineage: Eukaryota > Metazoa > Chordata > Mammalia > Diprotodontia > Phascolarctidae > Phascolarctos > Phascolarctos cinereus. The sequence goes on from NW_027555625.1 coordinate 187,266,764, forward strand.
TTTTTTAAATTGATATGGCCAATTATGCTGATAGTTTTCTAAATATTGAACCAACTCTGCATTCCTGGTATAAATCCCACCTGCTCATAGTGTATGATCCTGGTGATATGTTGATGTAATCTCTTTGACAATGTTTTAATTAAAAGTGTACATCAATATTTGTTAGGGAAATTGGTCCATAATTTTCTTTCTCTGTTTTTAGCTGTTTCTGGCTTAGGTATCAGCACCATATTTGCTTCATAAAAAGATTTTCATAGGACTTCTTCTTTGCCTGATTTTTCAAATAGTTTCTTTAGTATTGGAATTATTCTTTAACTGTGCAGTAAAATTCATTTGTGAACGCATTTGACCCTGGGGATTTTTTCTTAGTGAGTTCATTGATGAATTTTTTCCCAATTTTTCAGTTTTCAATTTTCCAATAATTTCAATTTTTTTCTAAGATGAGGTTATTTAGATATTTTATTTTCTCTTCTATAAATCTGGACAATTTATTTTTTTTAACCATCCACCAATTTCACTCAAATTTTAAGATTTATTGGCGTATAATTAGACAAAATATTCCCTAATAATTGTTCTAATTTCCTCTTCATTGGTGGTCAATTCATCATTTTCATCTTTGATACAAGTAATTTGGTTTTCTTCTTTATTTTTTAATCAATCTTATTATCTATCTTAGTTTTATTCTATAAAACTTGCCCTTTGTTTTTTTTTTTAAATTAACTCAGTAGTTTTCTTATTTTCAGTTTTAGTAATCTCACCTTGGTTTTCAGGATTTCTAATTTGGTGCTGAATTAGAGATTTTTAATTTGTTCTTTTTCTATTTTTTTAGTTGCTTGCCTAATTTATTGATCTACTCTTTTTCTATTTTATTGATGTGAGAATTTAGAGAAATAAATTTTTCCCAAGTACTGCTTTGGTTGCATCCCATAAATTTTGTTATGTTGTCTCATTATTGTCATTCTCTTTAATGAAATTATTGATTGTTCTATTATTTGACTAACTTATTCTTTAGCATTAAATTATTTAGTTTCTAATAATAGAAACTTGCCACTGCACTTTGTTGAATGCAATTTTTGTTGCATTATGATCTGAACAGGTTTCATTCAATATTTCTGCCTTTCTACATTTGATTTTAAGGTTTTTATGCCCTGAAACACATCATTTTTTGTAGATACTGTGTACTGCTGAGAAAAGGTATATTTTCTTTTCATTCAATTTCCTCCAGAAGTCTGTCATATCTAACTTTTCTAATTTAATTAAATTAAACTTAAATTTACTTTCTTTCTTAAATCTTTATTTTGGTTGGATTTGTCTAGTTCTGATAGGGGGAGGTTGAAGTCACCCACTAATATAGTTTTATAGTCTATTTCTTCCTGTAACTCATTTAACTTCTCCGCTAAGAATTTGGATGCTATATCACTTGGTGCATATATGTTTAGTATTGATATTACTTCATTATCCATGATATCTTTTAACAAGATATACTTTTTTTCCTTATCTCTTTTAATCATATCTATTTTTGCTTTGACTTTGTCTGAGATCATGATTGCTACCCATGCTTGTTTTTTAAACAGCTGGAGCCAAATAGCTTCTGCTCCAGCCCTTTGCCTTTACTCTGTGTGTGTCTCTCTGTTTCTAGTGTGTTTCTTGTAAACAACATATTGTAGGTTTCTGGTTTTTGATCTACTCTGTTATCTGCTTCCATTTAATGGGAGAGTTCATCCCATTCCCACTTACAGTTATTATTACTGTGTATTTCCTTCCATCCTATTTTTCTTCATGTTTGTCCTCTCTCTCCTTTCACCCTATCCTTCCTCACCAGTATTTTGCTTCTGATCACCACCTCCCCCAATCTGCTTTCCCTTCTGTCAATCCTCCTCCTATTTCCCCTTAGTGTAAAGTAGATTTTTATACCCAAGTGATTGTGTATGTCATTCCTTCTTTGAGCCAATTATTATCAGAGTAAGGTTCAATTGATACCCACCACCTACCTCCCATTTTCCCATCCAGTGTAATAGATCTTTTATATCTCTTCATGTGAAATAATTTACCCTGCTCTACCTGTCCCTTCCTTCTCCCCCCAATGTAATCCTCTTTCCCACCAATTAATTAACTTTTTTATGTCATCCACTCAAATTCACCTTATACCTGTATCCTCTTACTATGTATACTCCTAACTGTGCTATTAGTGTTACATTTCTTAAGAGTTATAAGTATCATCTTCCCATATAGTAATGTAAACGGTTTAGCCCTATTGAATCTCTTACATTTTCTCTTTCATTTTTATCTTTCTATACTTCTTTTGAGTCTTGATATTGAAAATCAAATTTTTTGTTCATCTCTGGTCTTCTCATGAAAGGGGGAAAGCTTTTTGTTTCATTGAATGACCATCTTTTTCTCTTGAAGGATGATGCTCAATTTCACTAGGTAGGTGATTCTTGGTTGTAGTCCTAGCTCCTTTGCCTTCCAGAATATCATATTCCATGACTTCTGATCCTTTAATATTGCAACTGTTAAGTCCTGTTTAATCCTGACTGTGACACCCCAATAATTGAATTGTTTCTTTCTGGCCACTTGCAGTATTTTTTCCTTGATCTGATAATTCTGAAATTGGCTATAATGTTCATTTGAGTTTTTATTTTGGGATCTCTTTCCTGAGGTGATCAGTGGATTCTTTCATTGCCTGTTTTGCTTTTTGGCTCCAAGATATCAGGGCAGTTTTCCTTGATAATTTCTTGAAGGATGCTGTCTAGACCCTCCTTTTGATTATGACTTTCAGGCAGTCCAGTGATTCTTAAATTATCTCTCCTGTACCTATTTTCCAGGTTAGTTGTTTTTCCAGTGAGATTTTTTTTCATTCTTTTGGTTTTGTTTAATTGATTATTGATGTCTCATAGAGTTATTACCTTCTATTTTCCCAATTCTAATTTTTAAGAAAATTTTTTTTCTGGTAATTTTTGTGACTACTTTTCTATCTGGTCAATTCTACTTTTTAAGGAGGTGTTCTCTTCAGTGAATTTTTTTACCTCCTTTTCCGTGTGGCTAATTCTACTTTTTAGGGAGTAGTTTCCTTTTTCCAAGCTGTTGACTCCTTTTTTCATGATTCTCTTGCATTACTCTCATTTATTATCCCAATTTTTCTTCTACCTCTCTTACTTGCTTTTTAAACTTTTGTTTTGAAATATCCCTGGGTTCTTTCTGGGCTTGAGTCCAATTCCCATGTTTCTTTGGGGCTTTATCTACAGGCATTTTGACATTGGTGTCCTCTTCTGAGTTTGTGCCTTGATCTTTCCTGTCATCATAATAACTTTCCATGCTCAGATTATTTTTTTGTTGTTGTTTGTTTTTGCTCATCTTTTCCAGCCTTTTCCTTTACTTTTAATTTTCAGCTCTGTTCCCAAATTGGAATGGCCCTGTCCCAAGCTTCTTGTGCTAGAGGCTTTAGGCCCTGCACGTTTGCCTAATCTGTCCTGATGCTGCCCAAAAGACTGTGTGTGGCCCTTATACTTGGTGCTACACTGAGGAGGTGAGGTGAGGTAGGGTCAGGGGTAGCTGACACTACCCTGGTGCAGGGTTCTGGCAGCTTACTTGGTGCTATACTGAGGCACATAGTGGGAGTGCTGTGCTTCCATCTACCTATTCTCCTGGGGCTATACTGAGGCACATGGTAGGTCCCAATATTGACATCTGGCTCTTGGCTTTGCACTGCATTGTTGCTCAAGGCCTCCTGCTGGCTTGATGAGGCAGGGCCTGCTGCTAGATTGCTGGGATGCTTCCTGTCCTGAACTATACTCCCCTTTTACCTGCATGTGACAGACTTTTCTTTCTGATCTTCCAAGTTTCTTGGGCTAGAAGATTGTTTCCCCCAATCTTTTTGCATCTTCTGCCATTCCATAATTCATTTTGGAGTGCTATTTTATAGTTGTTTGGAGGTGAAAATGGGAGGGTTCAGGTGATTTCCTGTTTACTCCACCATCTTGGCTCCCAGAAGTCCTTCCAGAATTTCTTAAATGGCTATCTGACTTACATGATGTTCTCATTCATTACTATTGGCCTGACAGTTTAAACAAAAAATCAAGAATTCCTTCCAACCTTCAGTAACAAAGCTATTCTTAGATGTTCTTAGGTTTGGAGTTCGGTGACTCTTAATGCTCCAAACAAATAAACAACTTTTAAAAAATGAGATGAAGATGTGGTTTCTGAACACGGTAAGATTTGTTGACTTGAAATAGAAAACATACTCTTCAGATGAGAATTACAATTGTATTAGATGAATTAGCATATAGATTCAAAATATCTATTTTATATTAGTTATAACTAAAGGGATCTGGCTACCTATTGTCTACATGATGACCAGTGGAATAATGTTACTTTGTTTATATTGTACCACTTTGATCCTAGGCATCTTTGTTAATTTGAATAAACTTCTGGCTACTGTTCAGAACACTAAAGGGCTAGAAACTCAAGTACATTTCAATATGCAGTTGTTTATACTACTGTGTTGTTTTCTGTATTCTGATTCAAGAGAAGGCTTTCAGTTCTAACATGCTGCTTGCTGTACTATTATAGGTGAACAACCCCCTTGACATATTGGTTTTCTGCTTTATAATGAACCAAAGACTTCAAACTAGGATAATTTTAAAATGCTTTTTGAATATTTCTAAAAGGGGGAGCAGAGAGCTTGGTCTGGTTTTATGCTCCCTATTTTTATTAACAAAACAATTTCCAAAAGTAATCTATGTTCATTTATTACAAGATATCCTTCTTCATCTACTCCTGTTGGTCTTCAAAATACACCAGTAATCACCAAATATAATTCTAGATGTAGATAATATAAGGGATTGATATGGAGGTGTGAGTACTGAGCCTGGATGTTGTCAGAAAGTTTTATTTTTTCCATTAAATCTCTTATTTGAACTCATTGGTTCATAACATTTTCCTTTCAAATAGGTAATAAATAGCAAATAAATAAACAGCAACTCACTAATTTTTGAACTGAGGATTTTGGTTAAGCAGGCTCCAATCAACTGAGTTTTTATCATAAAATTGAGCTAAATGTAATGATGTAATTAATATGTTAGCCATAACAGTATGCATTTTTTGCTTTTGTTCTTTGTTCTTTATTTATTTTAAAACTTCAATGCATCTGTGATCTCATTGGTGCATGTATTCCCTTCTAACTGTGCAGATCCAAAGTCTTTCATGCCAATTCTGTCAGCATCCTAGCCATATCCTCTTCTAAATGGAACACAAGGGATCTATATAAATTGCTATGCTGGATTTCTTTCTAGCATTCTCCTGACATAGAATGGATATGAAAATTTACTAAATTGTTAATTACTAAAATTAAATAGGTCATATCTTGGTGTGTGTTGTTTTATTTTGTTTTTGGACCAGACCTAAAATCTCATCAGTGTCAAGAGTTCCTGACAAAGATCTTCCATTAGCAAAACAGATCAGCATCTTTTCTACAATTTATAGCATTAGTTTCCTGGTGCATGGAAAGGTTAAGTGACTTGCTCAGGGTAAGGCAGAAAGATTGTGTCAGAAGCAGAACCTGACAGTAAATCTGAAAACAGACTTGATGACCACTATGCCATTCTGCTTTTCCAAGCAGACATAGATGCATTTTCTGGTCTCTTCACATTTTTTTTTTAATAGAACCATTCACAAAATCTCCTCATTCATTTCTGATTACAAATTCATGGGAAAAACTATTGTTGCTATTGACAAAACACCACATATATTATAAGAGAAATGAAACCTCTAAATTCTAGGAACGATTAGAAGCCATTTTGGCAAGCATCAGACCTCGTTATAGAGCACTTACCAGGTGCTCATGAAGAAATGTTCCTTGAGGGACAGAGAAAGAACTGGCAAAATCACTGTTTTCTTTCAAATGGCTTCATGTTTGTTTCTTTAATGTTTAATAGGAATGTGTTCATTGTTAATGCCATGTTAAAAAAAAAGTTGTACTCCATTTTTTCCCACCCAGAATGATGAAAGGAATTTTTTTTCAAATGTAAAGAACTCAAGTAAGATAATGATTCCCTGAAATGTAATAAAATCCTAAGGGTAATAAAGGCAACAATGAAACCTGGTCTAGTTTACAGTCTCTAAGAAAGGGTCATGGCAGCTTATTGGACCCCCCCCCCTCAATCCAATTAAAATGAGAAAGCTGTGTGAAGTGACTTCCTCATGTAAATTATATGAAATACAAGAGTCACAGCTGTTTCAGTGATGGGAGAACAGGGATTTTTGTGTTGGTTTGATATAGTTTTTTATCTAATAGGTCTTGCAGCTTTTCTTATAATTAGAAATATTCTCACCCAAACTGAGAATTTGGGTCTTTTCCTGGAATATAAAGCTAAGGTTCCAACCAGGTGCAAGACAGGTTCAATGATTTCTTGAGTACTCTTCTAGAGCTATGGCTTTATTGACTTGTGAAGATTTATTAGTATTTTTGCTATCATTTTCAATGTTGAAGGAATGTGATGACAGTCTGGTGGATACATTAGCATTTTGGTAAAGCATTATTTATTCTGCTATGAAATCTAGTACAAGTGATCCTATTAATTAGACAAAATGCATTCCTGGAAACTGTGATTTTAAAGCAGACCATCATAAGTTAAAATATTGATTGTGTCCACCCTATTATCTTTATCAGATAAGCAACATTGGTGATAACACCAAATGATGAGGCAAATAATACTAATAATGACAGCTGACATTTGCATTCTATTTAAAAGTTTTCAAAGTGTTTTACATGTGGTTTCATATTTTAATCACCCAATAGCTCTTTGAGGCTAGTACCAAAGTTACTTTTATAACCTTTTGTTATATGAGGAAATTGAGACTCAGAAAAGTTATGTGAACTGTACATGTTAGCAGAAGATCCCCCTAACTACTAGTTCCCCACTTCCCTAACTACTTTTTTTTATAACTACTTTCAATTTATTTTTCACTTATTATCATCTTTATGCTTAATCTGCATACATTTATATAGTGGATAGATTTCCATACTGCCACCTCAATGCATTGTAATAAGTTCAAGGCTGTAATGAAGTTCAAAATGTATAACTGGCCTGTGATCACTTAGGTGAGATGAATATTTTTAATTGGGTCAAATAGTAATCGGCTAGTCAAACAAGTTCTGGGGACTTTAAGTAGTAGTGGATTGTTAATATTTCCTGAATCAATAGGTAAGTAGGTAAGCTTCAGGAGGTTTCAGGTTTGAGGAAGCTTTAATGAGTCAGACTCAGTATCATAGTGCATCAAGGATGAGGAAGTGAACGTGAAGATATTGTTTTCTCTCTACCAAGGACCATTTGAAAGACTGGATCAATAGGAGATAATGCATCTAGCTAGGAGCAGTGAGAGATACAACAAAAACAAACAGTGTCAGAGTTGGTTGAACTACAGTCATTTGAGGGATAAAGCAGCCTTAAGTCACACTCCAATGGGGGCTTCTGAAACCTTATTTCTGTAGGGTTACCTTTGGAACAGCAAAGGAAAATTAATCAATCACTCTCTAGTACTTGGAGAATTGGCCTGGAGGGGATGCTACAGATAAATATGTACATCTCATATAGAAATTGTTTCATTCTTTTCATTTGCATGATCACTTCCTGGCTCACAGTAGGCATTTAATAAATGCTCATTGATTGGTTGATGATGCTAAATTTAGTATTAATTGTAGTTTTAAATATCATCAGGCTTCACCAAAATTGATTTTGGCCTGCAAAATATCACTATTCACTAATACTTCCAATTCTATCAATTGCCACTTCTCTTGGATCTGAGATACCAAATGAAGGAGAGAAATTTTTACTTTTACAAATAAAGTTATTTTTATTCAATACCGTAAGTACCTGAGAGAAAAGTGAAATTTTTAAGCATTATTGTAAACAACTGATCTAATAGATTATTATCTTAAATTTACTTGACTGACAAAATTGCAAAACTGAAAATTGCCATGTCAGTGAAAATAGCTGAAGCAGTTATTATATCTAGCAAATCTCAGAATCAGTATATATGTATCATATAAATGTATTTGTGTGTGTGTGTATATACACAGATATAGTTGTCATTGTTGAGTCGTGTCTGACTCTTTGTGACCCCATTTGTGATTTTCTTGGCAAAGATACTGAAGTGGTTTTCCATTTCCTTTTCCAGATCATTTTACAGATGAGGAAACTGAGGCAAACAGGGCTACATGACTTGCCCAGGGTTACACAGATTTGAGGCCAGATTTGAACTCTGGAAGAGTAGTTTTCATGACTCCGGGCCTAGTGCTGTATCCACTGTGTCACCTAGTTTACACACACACACACACACACACACACCACACACACACACACATACACACACATATTTTAAATTCATACATAAGTGCTCAATTTCATGGACTTTGTAAATTTCAATTTCAAGGAATATGTAGATGGAAGAATTGTATAATTTTGACTCATTCTTAGCTTTATGGAATTTTTGAGTTGAATAATGATAAATTAGATTTCTCACCCAATTTTGTGGTTTTTTTGAGCAAAAGAGGTATGTTTAGAGAAAGTTTTTCCTTCCTCTTCAGATTAACTCATAGAATCTCTGTCACAGATATGCATAAATCATGGATCAAATGTACTGGCACACTCTGAAAAAGCATTCTCATTGGTCCATGCACTGACAACCATGGGAAGAATCAGTGGTACCATTTCTTGAGGCTGTGCATACATACCTTTAAATTACTTCTATACACCTCTGTGATATTAATGGCATCAGTTTCCAAATATTGAGGCAGATTAGATATTTGTGATTAGCCTAGTTCCCTGAAATCAGCCTGAAACAGGAAATGACAGTAAAGAGAGAGAAGGAAAAATCACATATTTCTCATATTTAGTAAGCATTATTAAAGTTGAAGAGCTCTGAAACTTTCCCTGATTTTTACCAGATGGAAATGATCCCTCCATCCTGACATTTTCCTAGAACACTTTGTCCAGAATTTTGGCCTCATTAATCCTTACTTTTTATTTTATTTATGTGTGCTATATATGTTGCATTCTTCAAAACACACACAACACACACACTCCTGTAGATTGTAAGCAAATTGAGATTATGATTTTGTCATTTCTATCTCTGTTTCCTCAGGTTCTAGCGTGTATCTCATACATAGTAGATATTTAATAAGTATTTGCTGAATTTAATTAAAACTTGAACTATATAATTGCAAGTGATACCCAATGTAGCATTTTCCAGTGTATAAATTTAAATTTTCCCATTGTAGCACATCACTCTTTCCATATGATGTGACAAATATCAAAATTTAGAACTATTTTTTTTTATTTAGGATTTCATTGATTTGGGAAACTTCCAGGGAGGACATTCTTTATAACAATGAAGATTATCACCTGGCTTCAGTTACTTGCCTTGGATTCCATTGATAGTATACATCAGAGGTGGGACAGACAAGAGAAATACTGAGCATGTTACACATTTTTGAGAAGTTTTTAGTATTTGAGAATTCCTTTGGCTAGTTTATTATATTCCACAATAATGTCTCATTTTAGGCACATGGTTTGAATCCCTTTTAGGTTCTTGGAAGGAGGAAAAAATAAAATAAATTATGTTGTTTTTCTTGTGTCATTATAATATAGTGTTACTGACTGACATTTGATGTAAGAAAATATTTGGTTTTTTTTTTTGATACCTTGTGTTATCCACTTATTTTTAACTAGTTCACCTTGGGAACACACATATTTAGAAGTTACATAGTAGAATATATAATAAAAATCTTTCTTGCTCTTCTTTTTTTAGCATTGTAGTGACAATAGGAGAGTTAGGTGGATTTGAAATTGGTTAAATGCCAATTGGGCAGCATGTCACCATGGAGTGTCCCAGGGATTTGTGCTCGAGTATAGTGCTGAAATTTTTTTTAACATCAACCATTTGGACAAAGGTATAGATGACATGCTTATCAAATTTGTTAATGACACTGAGCTAAGAGGGATAGCTAATTCACTGGGTGAAAATAGAGTTCCAAAAGATCTCAATATGCTAGAAAATGAGGGCAAATCAAATAAGATGTAATTTAAAAGTGACTAATGTAAAGTCTCATACTTGGGTTAAAATATTCAACTTCAAAGACTAAGGTGATGATGTCACATACAGAAAGCTGTATTTTTTTTTCTTTTTTGGTGAGGTGATTGGAGTTAAGTGACTTGCCCAGAGTCACACAGCTGGTGAGTACTTATGTGAGGCTGGATTTGAACTCAGATCCCCCTGACTCCAGGGCCGGTGCTCTATCCAATGTGCCACCCAGCTGCTCCATAGAAAGCTGTGTTTTGAGAATAGAAACAGTTCTAGGAGTTTGATTGGACTCCAAATTCCATGTGAATCAACAGTGTTGGTATGGTAGCCAATGCATTCTAGGGTTGCATTAAGAGAGGTGCAGTATTCAAACATAAAGTCCTATTATATACTGCCTTGATCAGACCTTCATTTATCAGGTCTTGTGTTCAGATTGTCCAGAAAGATATTAACATGCTGGAGAATATATAAATTAGAACAATCAGAATGGATGAAGGACCTAGATTTCTTGGCATGTAATGATTGGAAGAAAAAGAGATGTTCAGCCTAAAGAAGGGAAAGTGTGTGTGTGTGTGTGTGTGTGTGTGTAGGGGCAACATAATTATCTTTAAATACATAAAGAGCTATTATGTGGAAAAAGGATTATTCTTATTCTATGTGATTCCATATACAAAATTAGGAGCAATGGGTCAAAGCTGCAAAGAGGCAATTTTGGCAAGAGATGCAGAAGTATCTCCTAACAATTAGAGTTATCCAACACTGCTGCTTTAGGAGTTAGTGGGTTTTCCTGCATTGGAGATATTCAGACAAAGGCAATTTGAACACCAGAAGCTGAGCATGGTTTAGAAAGGATTCTTTTCTAAATATTGGTGGAACAAGATAGCTTTCTAGCTTCTTTCAAGCTGTCATGTTTAAAGCCACTTGAAATGATATTTGACCACTTCAGAATGGCAGTAGTTCATGTAACCACCTTCAGTCCTTGACAGCTATATCCCTAATATACATATATGTAGACAGTGCTCCACCACACCCAGCAGTGAGGTTGCTATAAGTGTATTTCAGGACATCAAACTTTGCATGCTGGTATACTCCCCTCTGAGCTGTGCTCGTCTGTTGTCTGTATAACTTGCTGCAAGGCTGGTGATGTCAATTTTCTTTGGTCTTTGAGTCCCTATCACCAATCACAGTAGCTTGTATATAAGAGGTACTTAATAAATGTTGGTTGGATTAGAAGCATTAAACATTTTCAGGCCATTTATAAGCATTAACCTGACTATTAGTATTCCAAACATGATATTTTTTGCCCAGTAAAGTGGACATATTCCTGAATATGTTCAAAAGTGACCCCTCAATGATTTCAAAATTACATTACCACCAGCATGGGTTTAGTTTCTCTATGTAATAGTTCTGATCAGTCTTCAGAACATCTTAACTACTATTTCAATACACTCACCTTGGAAATATGTATGCTTAAGCCCAAACTTGGTAGTTCCACTGTCACTGATGATAAAAAAAAATGAGTTCCTATAGAAATGCTGCTAGATTTGTTTCATTTTTAATCTATTTTTATCCAAACTGTTTTGGGGAGGATGTTGAAAATTCTTCCTATTTTAACTAATTATTCTTACTACTAGAACCCAAGCTAAACAAGTGAGTTATTTCTACATAACAGGAAAACAAATGCTTTAATTATCATTTAAATTTAGATCCCCATTACGCAAACCCCCAGTGAAATTCTTTGAGTTATGGCTTTGCTTTCTAAAATTACCTTGTATCTGTTCTGTATATGTCTTATATATGTTTATCAATACACATATTTTCACCCCTATTAGAATGTCAGTTCCTTGAGAGAAAAAGCTGTTTTCACACCACTTTATTTATCACTGAGTCTGCACCATAGTAAGTCCATAATAAAAAGTTGTTGCTAGCCGTCTTGATTAAAGCACTTTGGCAACCTTAGAATGTTAAGTAATTATGCTTGATTGTTGTTACTATTACCTAGCACATGTCAGTTTTCAGATACAGAGGGATTCCTAAAAAGAGTCACAACAGTATTGACAGAAATAGGAGGGGGCTTAGCTAGAGCAGAAGTATCCTGTCAAAATACAAACCTTTCAGATTTCACTTTTTTTTTTCCAGATTACCACATTGATTCTTACCTACTCACAACCTCTGTTATCCTCAATTTCCTCATCTATAAAATGGGGTAATAGGGTAATTGATAGCTGTAGGACCTAGCTTATGGGAGTATTGTGAAGATCTAATTGAGATAAGCGTGCATAGTGCTTTACTAACTTAAAGAATACTGTGTAATAATGCCATTTTCAGTATCTTTTTAATGTTGACTTTTTTCTATAATTTTATAAAATTACAATCATTGAACACAAAAATCCTTCCAAAATGAAAATTATTAGAGACTGAATGAGAAATGGAAACACAGTGAAGTTAAGGAGACAATATGTAAAGGAAATTGATTTGCAGGAGATAGTTCAATGATGAAAAACCAGGATGGCAAAGGCACTTGATTCTACCTTGCATGAAGATCATTTGAAGGAACTGAAAATATTTATCTTGGGAGATTTCAGGGGATCTCAGGAGGTTAGCTGTCTCAAGTTCTACAATTTTTAAAGGTTGGCCATGTGGGGAAAGGATTGGACTTTTACCATTTGGCTGCAGAACCAGGAGCAATTAGTTGAAGTTGTAAAAATATAAATTAAGACTTGAAATAAGTGGTGGGGAAACTAAGACTTCCCCAAAATTAGAACTGTTGAAAAATGGAATGGGTGCCTTCTGAGACAGTGAGTTCCCCCTCCCTGAAGATCTTCAAGCAGAGGGCAGGATATGTTTTAGTGGGGATTCCTTTCAAGTTTGGGTTGAACTACTAATCATTGAAGCCCTAACTTTTTAATTCTGTGCTGTGATATTGTGAAAAAGTATTGTTCAGGGTATTTCTATTAGTATTGATCTGTATTTCTCTTTTTATCTATATCTAAAGCTCTGTCTGTATCATTATTTCCCATTCAGCTACACTTCTCTGGACTTTGTTATGCATTCGAGAATCTCATTGTCCTGCAAGATATTATCAAGTCTGCAACTTAAAATTTCTCAGTACCCTCTGCCTCTGGGTCCCCTCCCTCCCACTATCTGGAAAAGGTGGAGTGTGGAGAGTGGGAAACTTGTCTCAGATCCTCCATTTAAGTGGGAGGGCATCTCATCATTTTCCACATTTCTACATGGCTACACTCCTTTGAACTTCATCAACACACTCTCCCTCTTTTCAGATTCTTTTTATGTGTTGTCTTCTGCAATAGATTATGAGCTCCCTGAAGGCAAGGACTTCTTGTTGCCTTTCTCTGTACTCCCAGTGCTAAGTACAGTGCCTGGTACATAGTAGGTGTTAAATAAATGTTTTTTGACTTATGTGTACAGCATCAACATCTATAGTATCTATATATTTGCCTCACACAAGCCCTTCTCCTCCCTCTCTTCTTCTTTTTTCTTTCTAGTACTCCTCCTCTTCTTCCTCTTCTTCCTCCTCCTCTTGTTCTTATTCTTCTCATTCTTGTTCTTGTTCTCATGCTCACTCTTGTTCTTTTTGTTTTTATTCTTCTCGTTCTTGTTCCTCTTCCATTTGTCCTACACAGTTTTCAATTTTGATTTCTTGAAATATAGCTCTGAAAAACAGTCTTGATTAAAGCCTATTGCATTTTTAATGGAGTTACTTGATTATGCTTTTAAATTAAAATCATTCTAGTTTTTACTGAATGGCAAATAATAGTCTCAGCCCAAGCCTCTGTGGCTCAATGGTTTTGATGGCTTAGAATGAGTGTAAATAGTAATCCTTTTCTGTTCTGGCCAGAAACTCTGGGGGTCTTTCCCTCCCAGATTAATATCTTTGGGTTGGTAAATTGGTCTCTCTCTTTTTTTTTTTTCTCAATTCTTACCTAGCCCTTAGTTGTTGAATGGGCATGGCCTCAGACAACCTGAGACCTGTGAAAGAAATTAGAAAAACAAAAGTCTACCACTGTACCCTGGGGCATTGCCAGTCATACTTACCTTTGTCTTACCACTGGAATTTAATTACTCTGGAGGATACTGTGAGGCTGGTGACTTTCTGCATGTCTGTCTTATTTAAATCCAATTCATGTGCAAGTCAAAATGTTGTGCTTATGACATCATTAATCCTCTTTGAGAATGAAGAGTGAACAACAATCACTTATATCTCTATAACAATAAAGAACTACTTCTAGGCTCAAGGTGCTGGGACACTTTTTCCTCCCTTTTCCTTAAGATATTCCCTTTCTCTGAGCCAACTCATGTGGCCCAAACAGGGTTTAAGTCTTGGTATCCAGAATCATAATAAGAGGCAATATAGAATTGATTTTGCCCTAAGCTTTAGCTTATTGACCATCCACCTTGATGAACTGGAGAAATTTATTTGAAACATAAATTTAGATTCACATCTGGAGTATAACCCCAAAGCAGAATTTAAAATGCATTCAATGTGCAGTATAAATTAGAGATGGGAAATATATTTATTTTATATACACAAAGGAAATATTAACCCACAAAATCATCTTGTCGGTATGCATTGACAAAACGAATTATAATTGGATTTGGGGGGCAAATAGGTGGCATTGTAGATAGGGTACCAACCCTGGATTCAGGAGAACCTGAGTTTAAATCCAGCCTTAGACACATAACACTTACTAGCTGTGTGACCCTGGGTAAGTCACTTAACCCGTTGCCTAGCCAAAAAATAATTATAATAAGATTCAGTAACTTAATGTATCTACTTTTATAATCTCCAGGGAAGCTGATATTTAAATCTCATCGGGAAAAAAAAAGAGTTTGCAAGAATGCTAATTAAGCATTTTACATTTCATCTTAGCTCTGCACTCCCAAACAACTGGTATATATGTCCTCTGACAAAATGGCAAGGCTTAGACCAATCCTCTTCTAAGTACCTATCTTATCAAACACATAAGCTTTCCTTGCTATCCTCCAGCTTCACTCACTGGGCCCAGGACCTCCAGATTCTCTAACTCACAAGGTCACATCTCAGCCTACACACACTCACTTCAAAAATGATGTGTAATTACATACTCAGTAAAAGAAACACAAGGGAAAAAAGACAAGTAGGAGCCCAGGAACAAGTTCACCTATTTGAGTAATGATCCACTGGAGGATGTTGGTAGATTAAGAAAAAAAGGGCATACCTCAAACCTTCATGCAGAATCTAGAGACAGAATACATCATTTGCCACATGGGATAGCTCATATGTAAGAGACCCTGTGCCAGGAGCTATCTCTCTTGATAAAGCTTTCTCTGAGTTCCTAGCTTCTCTAGACAATGTAGAGGTTATAACGCGCACTGCTTGACCAATAAAATCCATGTCTCTAGCTAGAGGCAATAGAATTCATCATTACATTAGTGAGTTTGAAATGGCCCTATTATAGGGAAATAAGCTGGAGTGAAATTCAGTTACTGTAGATTATAAAGCATCATTTACAGTGTATGTATGTATATATATATATACACACACACACACACACACACACACACACACAAACACACTATAGTGGTAGGCAAGATAGAATAATAGTGGGTGGAGATTTGGACCTGAAGTCAAGAAGACCTACATTTAAATTCTGGCCTAGGTATTTACTATATATGTGACCTTTAGCAAGTTTCTTAACCTCTCTAATATTTCTATTAGAGATATAGTTTTAAAATTATGAAAGTTGATATAGATATAAAGGCTGATACTATAAGCAAACTGGGAGAGCAAGGAATAGTTTACATGTCAGATTCATAGGGAACAGAAGAATCCATGACCAAATAGGAGATAGAGAACATTATGAAATGCAAAATGGATAATTTTGATTACATTAAATTGAAAAGTTTTTGCACAAACAAAGCCAATGCAACCAAGATTAGAAGTAAAGTAGAAAATTGGGAAAGAATTTTTACAACCAGTGTCTCTCATAAGGGCCTCATTTCTAAAATACAGAGAAAATTAAGTCAAATTTATAAGAATACAAGTCATTCCCCAATTGACAAATGGTCAAAGGATATGAACAGGCAGTTCTCAGATGAAGAAATTAAAGCCATTTATAGTCATATGAAAAAATGCTCTAAATCACTACTGATTAGAGAAATGTAAATCAAAACAACTCTAAGGCACATCACACCTATCATATTGGTTAACAAGACAAAACAAAAAAATTTATAAATGTTGGAGAAGATATGGGAAAATTGGAACACTAAAGCATTGTTGGTGGAGTTGTGAAATGATCCAACCGTTTTGGAGAGCAATTTGGAACTATGCCCAGAGGGTTATAAAAATGTGCATATCCTTTGACCCAGCAATAGCACTTCTAAGACTGTATCCCAAAGAGATCATGCAAGTTGGAAAAGCACCCACATGTACAAAAATATTTATAGCAGCTCTTTTTGTGGTGGCCAAGAATTGGAAATTGAGAGGATGTTCATCAATTGGGTAATGGCTGAACAAGTTGTGGTATATGAATGTAATGGAATACTATTGTGCTGTAAGAAATGATGAGCAGGAAGACTTCAGAAAAAAAACTAGAAAGACTTGTATGGACTGAGGCTGAGTGAAGTAAGCAGAACCAGGAGAACATTGTACACAGTAACAGCCATGTTGTACAATGACTAATATTGATAGACTTGGCCCTCCTTAACAATTCAAGGATCTAAGACATCTGCAAAGGTCTTATGATGGAAAATGCTATCCATATCCAAAGAAAGAACTATGGAGTTTGAATGCAGAATGAAGCATAATATTTGCTCTTTTTTTCTTCTGTTTGTTTTGTTTTCTCTTTCTTGTGGTTCCTCCTATTGGTTCTAATTCTTCCTTACAACATCACTAATGTGAAAATATGTTTAATAGGAATGTATATGTATAGCCTATATCAGATTGCATGCTGTCTTGGGGAGGGATGCTGGGAGGGAAGGGGAGAAAAATTTAAAACTCAAAAGCTTGTGGAAGTGATGATAAACCAAAATAAACTAATAAAAATAAAATGATGAGGGCAAGGGAAGATGATGATGGATGACCTAGATGTTGCATTGGTGTCTTCAAGATGTAAAGATTAAATAAGTAAAGTTTCCACCAGCCTCTTTTCCACAAACTTTTAGGAGGTCTACATCTGGGTGCTTGAACTGCATCCAAGCAGCCATTAAGTTAGGGCCACTTCTATAGAATGTTGCTGGGTTAATTGGATTTGGGGAGAACTGTGGTCATGCAAACTATGTGTGTAATAGTTTTAAAAATATTCTTTCTCCTTTTTTCCTCTCTATGAGTAAAGAACAATGTATGATTTCACCATGGTGCTTAATCAACTTCATTGTTTTTTCATTTTCAAATAATTAGAGTCCAGTGAAACATAGACAAAGGAAAGAGGATATTTTTTTTCCTTGTGAGTGGGGGTTGAACCAATTATCTAACTAAATAAACTACATAGATAATGTTCCCATATTAAAATATGAATGCTATTATATATAAAAGGATAGAAATAGGGGATAAAGGAAGACAATTCTCTGAGAAAACTAGAGTAGTTGTTTCTTCAAGTACCCTCTGGTGTTTAGTAGAGTGTATAACCACCACTGTGAGAGTAAGAATGTTAATGTCTTTCCTTAGTTTTGAACAGGACAAGGCAAGTAGCCAGCAGCACACTCTTATGGCTACATTATTTTCTAGTATTGGAACGATCTTCGCATATTGATCACAAAGTCTTACTGTTTTATTGTACATCATGATGAATGAAATATTCATCACATAGGACAACATTTGAAGAAATTTTGGGGAAATATCAAAAGGTTTACTCAATATTCAATTAACATGGTTAAAGATGGACCTATTATCTGATAGTCTTCATTTCTATTAGCAGTAAGAGGAAGAGTATTTCTTCTTATTTTTAATATTTTATCCCCCCCAGTTACATGTAAAAACAATTTTAAATGTTCTTGATTTTTAAGTTTTGAGTCCCAAATTCTCTCCCTCCCTCCTTGAGACAGTAAGCAATATGATATAAATTAAACATATGCAATCATGTAAAGCATATTTCCATATTAATCATTTTGGGGAAGAAAAATTGAACCAAAAAAAGAATTAAAGAAAGTGAAAAACAGCATGTTTCAATCTATAGTCAATCACCATCAATTCTTTCTCTGGATGTAGATAACATTTTTCCTAATAAGTCCTTTGGGGTTGTCTTGGATCATCACATTGCTGAGAATAACTAAGTCATTCACAATTTTTCATTGTACAATATTGTTGTTACTGTGTACAATGTTCTCCAGGTTGTTCTCACTTCTCTCAGCATCAGTTCATATAAATCTTTCCAGGTTTTTCTGAAGTCTGCCTGTTCATCATTTCTTATAGCACAATAGTATTCCATTACAATTATATACCACAACTTGTTCAGTTATTCTTCAATTTATGGGCATCCCCTCAATTTCCAATTCTTTGTCACCACAAAAAGAGCTGCTATACATACTCTTGTACAAATAGGTCCTTTTTAAAAAATCTCTTTTGGCATACAGACTTCACATTGGTTTTTCTGGGTCAAGGGGTATGCAGAATTTTATAGCCCTTTGGGTGTAGTTTCAAATTGCTCTCCCGAATTATTGAATCAGTTCACAACTCTACCAACAATGTATTAGTGTCCCAATTTTCCCACATCCCCTCCAACATTTATCATTTCCATTTTTTGTCATATTAGCCAATCTTACAGATGTGAAATGGAGGAAGAATATTTCATCCCTGTGTCTAATCACTCTGCTCATGAACTGCATGGGGACCCATTTATCTCTAGAACTTCTTCAAGAGGCATATCATGAGAAAATCAGTGAGGACTCGATACATAATTAACTTTCATATCTTATATAGAAGCTGCTGGCCATTGTATTTCATTTTTTCCCTGAAAACAAGCAAAAAAACCATATTAATGAGAAAAATAAACTACAGACTGGACAGGGAAGGTTTTATTTTTTTTTTCCTGTACTAAGGAACCTCATGCTTGGTATATTGCAATAGTTGCATATGTTGCTCTCAAGCAGTTCTACCTGTTCCAATGTCAATCTCTTTTCTCCTAGCATCCTTGCAGCTTTGAAATCAAGCAGAAATATCTTGCACCATTGATATCAGTGTCAATTATTGTATATTGTGAATCATGACTTACAGTAGCTTCAAATTAATTTCCTCTGACATATTGGCTTGGAAATGTACAGTAAAGGGAAAATTATGAATCTGATGAAAGTCCGACTAATGCCAGGAATAACCAAGGTTTTTCTTTCTTTCTTTCTCTTTCTTCAAAATGGAGAAACAGGAATATTTCACTGTGTAAATAATAGATAAAGAATGAAAAAGAATAAATGATCATAATCCAGCAATAATCCCCTTAGGAGGAAATAAAACCCGATAAGTCCAATTTGTGTAGAAAGATCCATTAGGCAGGAAGTTAGTAAGCCAGAATCTGTCCTATGACTCTGAAGGGAATAAGTTAATGTTGGGGCTAGATGCCTCAAATAAAAACTTCGGAAGGAAGGAAGGCAGGAATTTCTGCATTTCATTGTTTAGCATTAGGAGTCCAATTTTTAAAAATGCTTTATCTTAGATAAATTTTTCTACCCATGAAGTAGCCATGACAGGCCATTGTGAGTATTTCACAACAGCCTCCTTTGTAAGACTACTGACTGCTTTCATGATAACTTCTCTTTGCAGAGAGCTAAAGACTTTTAGGGGAGAGGAAGAGGAGCTACATCCTGATGTAACTTTTTGTCACACAATTTGGATTAACTTTACAATGTTAAGTTTCAGATATTAGCTGATTTTGTGATACAGAACACCACAAAATATTGATTAAGATTTTTTTATTTGAAAAAAATAAGGTCGGGTCTGGGCATTCATGATCTTTTTTTTTTTGCCATTGTGACATTTTCAAATCACTTCTCTATGTTATACAATAAGATTATGAGATTCTTATATATTAAAAAGAACAACTATAAAACTTTTTTAAATTAATGGAAGAAAACAAAAACAAGCAAAGCACAAATAGAGCATTTTTGCACTACCTCATTAAATGGAGTATATATGTATATATACAAACATATGTATGTGCATATATATATTACTGTTATTCAGTCATTTTTTAGTCATGTGTGATTCTTCATGACTCCATTTTGAGTTTTCTTAATAAATATACTGTAGTGGTTTGCCATTTCCTTCTGTAACTAATTTTACAGATGAGGAAACTGAGGTAAACAGGGTGAGGTGACTTTCTCAGGGTCAGACAGCTAGTAAGTATCTGAGGACAGACTTTAAATCAGGAAGATGGGTCTTTCTGACTTGAGGCTCAGCACTCTAACTACTATGCAACCTAACTGCTGCTATATAAACATATAATTATTTGCAAAAATGACATAGCAGAAATTAGTTTCTTTTTTAAACTTTTCTTAATCCTGAACTTAAGAAGTAAAACAAATATTTCCATAACAAAGTAAAATAGAAAAAAAGAGGACTATACATGAAACTGTAAATCTGTTATGCATAACTTGCTTTTCCTTTTAAACATATAATAAAGTTATCATGTAATTTTTTCTCCCCACTCCGATGGCTACCATTAGACACACATATGTATATATGTATGTATATGCATATATATGTATATATATGCATATATGTGCTTATATATGTAAATCCATACTTTATATACTTCTATTTATCAGTTCTTTCTCTGTATGCAGATAGCATCTTCATTCTTCTTTTGTAGTTGAGTATGAGGTATGTTGGTCAAAATAACATGGTTGCTCAAAGTTATAAAACAACATTGATATAACTATATACAAGGTTCCTTTGCTTCTACTTATTTTGCTCTTCATTCTTTCGTGCAAATCTTCTCCATGGTTTTATTTAAATCACCAAGATGATCATTTCTTATAGCACAGTTGAATTACACCATGATCATATACCACAACTTGTTTAGCCATTCCCCAAATGATAATGATCTCCACAAAGAAATTCAGTTTCTTTAGAAATTCTTTCTTGTTTTACTTTATATTTTGGAATGATTGTGTCTCTTTTTTAAAATTTAATAATAACAATAATTTGCAAAGAGCTTTTGATAATTAAATGTTACAGCTTTTTATTTTTTTAGGCTATTCTGGAAATATGTTTCATCTGATGAAGTCTGAATCCAGATTGAAGTATACTATATTTCACTTTACATTTTTCATGTTTTTTTCTTGGTCTGTGTTTTCTTTCATAACATAATTAATATGGAAATATATTTTGCATGATTGCACATGTATAACCCATATCACATTGCTTACCATCTCAGGGAGGGTGGAGGAGAGAAATGGAGGGAGATAATTTGGAACTCAAAGTTAAAAAAAGAATATGAAAAATTGTGTATACATTTAATTAGGGAAAAATAAAATATCATTTTAAAAAGGAATGTGGGGGAGGGGCAGAGGGAAGATGGGTGAGTAAAAGCAGTGACTTGCTTGAGTTCTCCCCCAAACCTCTCCAAATACCTGTAAAAATGACTCTAAACAAATTCTAGGAGAAGAACCCACAAAAAGACAGAGTGAAACAAATTTCTAGCCCAAGACAACCTGAATAGTTGATTGAAAAGGTGTATTGCACTGGGCTGGGGAGAGGAATGCAGTTCAGCATGTTTGCACAGGCAAAGACCTGGCCTCAGCAAACCTGGAGCAGGCCTCAGAGGACCGAATCAGGGGCAGATGTGGCAGTTTCTGGACTTTTCACAATGCAAAAGACAACTTAGAAAATCAGTAGCATAAGTCTGTGACCACATTGACAGAGAAGCTCAGTCCCAGCCCCAGCCCCAGTACAGCCCCGTGGTGATGGCTGCTTCCAGAGCTCAGCCCACAGACCAAGGAGAAATTGAGTGGCTGATCAGAGGAGGATTGCAGAGATCTCTTTACTGGTGCTGAGGCAGGATTCTCTTGCTTTACCCATGCTTGTATCTGGGTCAAAGTTCTGGGTGGCAGTCTTAGGGAAAGGAAGAGTGCTGGCATGGTGGAGCTTGTAGTGGCGGTAAGGATGGAATCCTCTTCCAAGTTCCAAGGCAGAAAAAGCACTTGTGGTTACTCATAGACCAGAGCACAGACCAGGAAAGGAGTAAACACCTCACCCTTGATCGTACCACCTTGGAAGAACTGGAAATATACAGGTCCCTAGAAGTATCTCAGAAAGTAGCTGCACAAAACCCTCAAAGTGTGGGACAGTACATTCTCCATGCTGGAAGCAGACCCTTATCTTAACAAAGAGTTTATAACTCAAGTAATTGGCTGGGATCATGAGCAAACTGTGCAAAAAAAAGTCAGACCATAGAATCTTTCTTTGATGACAAAGAAGATCAAACCATGCAACCAGAAGACAGGAAAGTCAAAGCTCCTACATCCAAAGCCTCCAAAAATATGAATTGGTCCCAGCCCATGGAAGAGCCCTAAAATGATTTTGAAAGCCAAGTAAGAGAAGTAGAGGAAAAATTGGGAAGAAAAACAGGAGTGATGCAAGAAAATCATGAAAAATGAGTCAACAGCTTACTAAAAGAGACTCAAAAAATACTGAAGAAAATAACACCTAAAAAATAGCCTAACACAAATGACAAAAGAGGTCCAAAAAGCCAATGAAGAGAAGAATACCTTCAAAAGCAGAATTGGTCAAATGGAAAAGGAAGTCCAAAAGCTCACTGAAGAAAATACTTCCTTAAAAATTAGTGTGGAGCAAATGGAAGCTAATGATTTTATGAGATATCAAGAAACTATAAAACAAAATCAAAAGAATAAAAAGAAAACCAATGTGAAATATCTCATTGGAAAAACAACTGACCTGGAAAATAGATCCAGGAGAGAGAATTTAAAAATTATTGGACTATCTGAAAGCCATGATAAAAAAAAAAGAGCCTAGACATCATCATTCAAGAAATTATCAAGGAAAAGTGCCCTGATATAGTAGAACCAGAAGGCAAAATAGACATTGAAAGAATCCACCAATCACCTCCTGAAATAAATCCCCAAAAGAAAACTCCTAGGAATATTGTAGCCAAATGCCAGATTCCCCAAATCAAGGAGAAAATATTGCAAGCAGCCAGAAAGAAGCAATTCAAGTGTTGTGGAAACACAACGAAGATAACACAAGATTTAGCAGCTTCTACATTAAGGAACCAGAGGCCTTGGAATATGATATTCCAGAGGTCAAAGGAGATAGAATTACAACCAAGAATCACCTACTCAGCAAAACTGAGTTTAATCCTTCAGGGTAAAAAATGGTCATTCAATGAAATAGGGGACTCTCAAGCATTCCTGAGGAAAAGACCAGAGTTGAATATAAAATTTGACTTTCAAATACAAGACTCAAGTGAAACATGGAAGAAGTAAACAAGAAAGCAATCATAAGGGACTCATTAAAGTTGAACTGTTTACATCCTTACATGGAAAGATGATATTTGTAACTCATGAGACCTTTGTCAGTATTAGGGTAGTTGGAGGGAAAAATTATATGTATGTGTGTATAGATAGATAGATAAACAGATAGATAGATAGAGAGATAGAGAGATAGATAGATAGAGAGATAGATAGATAGATAGATAGATACATACATACATACATACATACATACATACATACATACATACATACACAGACAGATAAATAGATTGCACAGAATGAGTTGAAGATGATGGAGTGATATCTGGAGAATAAAATTAAGGGGTGAGAGAGGATTATAGTGGAAGAAAGAAAAAAGGAGAGGTAGAATGAGGTAAATAATCTCACATAAAATAGACAAGAAAAGGCTTTTATAGTGGAGAGGAAGTGGGGGAAAGTGAGAAGAAATGAGTGAATCTTATTCTCATCGGATTTGGCTTAAGGAGGAATAGTATACACACTCAATTGGGTATGGAAATCTATCTAACCCTACAGAAAAGTAGGGGGGCAAAGGGATAAGAGAGCAGGGGGATGATAGAGGGGAGGGCAGATTGGGAGAAGGGGTAATCAGAAGCAAACACTTCTGAGGAGGGACAGGGTCAAAAGAGAGACTAGAGTAATGGGTGGGTATAGGATTAAGGGAAATATATTTAGTTTTCACAACATGACTACTATGGAAGTATTTTGCATGACTACACATGTATTGAGTTACTTGCCTTCTTAATGAGGGTGGGTGGAAAGGGAGGAAGGGAGAAAATTTGGAACCCAAAGTCTTAAAAACAAATGTCAAAAACTGTTTTCATATGCAACTGGGAAATAAGATATATAGGCAATGGGGTATAGAAATCTGTCCTGCCCTACATGAAAATAGAAGAGGAAGGGTATAAGAGAATGGGGGGAGGATATAGAAGGGAGGGCAGATTAGGGGAAGGGGTATTCAGAATGCATGCCATCTTGGGGTGGGGGAGGGGTGAGATGGAGAGAAAAGTTGAAACTCAAAATCTTGTGGAAGTGAATGTTAAAAACTACAAATAAAACAAGGAATGAAGAAAAAAATTTTAAAAATTAAAAAATAAAAAGGAATACCTTTAATGTTTTTTTTTAAATTTGTTTTTTTGGTAGAAGAAAGATCATCTTCTAGATGTGCCCCAATGAATTAGTTGATTGTGTTTGTCATTTAACCTTAATCCTGCTTATATTCTTCATCTGTAAGATTATGGACTGATCATCAAGTCAATTCTAATTCTAGCAAGACCTGATCTTACCCAAACATGAAACTCCCAGTGTGGAAGCTTCTTTCACCAATAATTATCAGCAACTTGCCTGTTATTTATAGTCTTAGAAAGTTCTCTGAATCACTGAGAAGCTAAATGAGATTCCTAGGTCCACACAATTGGTATGTATCAGAGGCTGGACAGAAACCCCTCTTCCTGACTATAAAATTTACCTTCAACTCACTATGCTATGCTGGTTCTCTTTTACTCCTTAATAAAATCTTGGATCTTTTTTTTTTTTATTCTAATGCCTATGATTATCTGAAGAATAAATTTTATGCAAGATTTTAAAGTTAATTTCCAGATTTCATGTAATTGAAGTGCTTTTTATAAAATACAATAATCCTTTTAATGTGCTAATCTTGATTTTTGAGGAGATAGGTATTGAACCATCCTTGGTCTGAGTTCACTTTTAAGTGGTTTCTTTCTTTATAGTGTTTATGGATTCAAACTAAGTCTTTGTAATAAAGGTCATTTTTGATATCAACTTGGCTTGCATAAGTATTACACCTGTAGTCATAGACAATGAATTGCCTTTAATACTTAACACATGCAGTATGCACCAAATAACATTGCTTCTGAATACTAAGAGGAAAAAATAAATGAATTGCATGAAGAAATAGGAAGCAAAATTATAATGAAGGGATCTTTACCCTTATAAGACTTAGATATTTAAAAAATATAAACAAGGAAAAAGTTAAGAATCTGAATAGGATTTTAGACACAAATATGCATGCATATCTATATACACATATGCCTACATATATGCACACATATACACACATACACACATGCACACACTATATATGCATGCACATATATATACATATATATGTATACATATATATATATATATATATATATATATATATATATATATATATATATACACATACCTACATACACACACACACACATATATGTATATGTATATCCTCTGGAGATGATTGAATGGAAGGAGGAAGAATTATACATATTAGCTATATATTACATCTTTACAAAATCATGTGTTAGGACACAAAAACTCTACAGACAAATGCAGAAAAGCAGAACTGTTTTATAAATCCTCATTGAATATAATGCAAATTTTGTTAAAGTGCTATTGAAAAAATATTAAAAAGCAACTGGAGAACAAATCCTAATCCTAAAGAACTGGTGAGTCAAAGAATAATTCATAGAAATGATAGACAATTTAATTAGATATAATGACATTAAGACAACATTCCAAAAATTTAGGAACACTTAAAACAGTATTTAGGGAAAATTTTAAATCCTGAAATGCTCTTATTTTCTTTAAATAAAGAACAGATCAATAAATTGTGAATGCAGCTAAACTACTAGAAAACCAACAAATGAAAACCTCAATTAAACCAAAACTGAAATTCTGAAAATCAAAGAAGAGATTAATGAAGTTAAAAACACACAAAAGTGTATTAATAAATAAAACTCGTCACTGCTTTTGAAACAATAAAATTGATAATTAAATAAATGTGATTAAAGAGAAGAAATGGTGAAGCCATATTATCAGTTTTAAAAATAGAAAAACATAAATTTCACAAGAAACCAAGATAAAATAAAAGTTATTAGAAACTATTTTGTCCAAATAAGTACCAATATGCTTAACAAATGAAATTAAGGAAATGAATATTTTAAAACACATAAAATACCCAAATTAACACAATAAAAAAGAATTAAAACAATCAAATTACAGAGGAAGAATTTGGATATGATATGTTACCTTTGAAATGAAAAATTGTAGTGATAGAAAAATTCACAAGTTAATCTAACATTAAAACAGCTAATTACAGCATTATATAATTTATATGTAAAAATAGCAAAAATAGAAGATCCCATCAAATTCTTTCTATGATGTAAAGATGGTTCTGTTATATAAACCAGATATAGTTAAAACATAAAAAGAAAATTATAGACCAATATCTCCATTAAAAATGATGCAAAAATTCTTAATAAAATATTCACAGAGAGACTAAAACACCATATAAAAAGGATCATACACTCAACTCAGGTTGGATTTATATCAATAATTCATGGGTGATTTAATATTCAAAAATTATAAACTTTTAAAACTATATTGAAAGTGAAAAAAGTATAATTATATCAAAAGACACACAATTTTGAACAAGCATATCACCAAATTTTGTTAAAAACTTTAGAAAAATAGAAATAGACTTTTCCTTAAAATAATGTCTATATCAAACCAAGAGCTGCCATTACATATAAATGTTTCCAATAAAATCAGTAGTGAATTCTATTTGACTTAGTACTAGAAATCCTGATTATAACAATACATTAGGAAAAAAAGAAATTTAGGTAATAAGCATAGTTAAAGAAGCAAAAATATCATATTTTGCAAATGTCATGTTAATATGTAGTGCTAAATCATGAATTAAATTTATTGAAACAAAAACTAGCAAACTTCTAGGATAAAAAATAAGTTATAAATCAAAAGTATTAGTATATAATTTCAATAAAACCCAGCAGCAAGCGATTACAAAGCAAAATTCCATTTAAAATAACTACAGAATGTATAAAATACTTGGGTGTCTACCTACCAAGATACATAGAAAGACTATATAAACACAACTGCAAATTTCTCTTTAAAAGACATTGACAGACTAGATAATTGAAATAATGCTATTTGCTCAAGGATAGCATGAATCAATAAATAATAATAATAATAATAATAATATTTCTTAATTTAATTTATGCATTAATTGCCACAACAATCAAACCACCAATTTACCTTGCAGAACTACAAAAATAAATAGGAAAATTCATATGGAGACAAAAAGATCAAGAATCATGAGGGAAATAATAAAAAGAAATGTGAATGAATGGTGCCTAGCAGTGTCATATCTCAAACTGTACTACGAAGTGGTAAATCTCAAAAAAAATTGTTAGTGGTTAAAAAATAGAGATCAACTAATAGAAGAGATTCAGTATACAAAATGCAGAAGCAGATATATCTAGCACCCTAGAATTCAATGAACACAAAGATCTTAGCTGTTAGGTTAAGAACTCACTTTTTTTGTGACAAAAATTGCTAGGAAAATTGGACAGCAGTATGGAAAAAATTAGATTCAGACCATCACCTAACATCCTATCCCAAGTTAACCTCCAAATCCATGTGGGACTTAGATACAAAAGGTCACATCATAAACAAATTAGAGAAATATGGGAAAAATTAGCTGTCAAATCTATGAATAGAAGACAAATTCATGACCAAACAAGGGATAGGAAGGATCATAGAAAACAAAGTGGGCAATTTTTATTATACAAAACTTTAAAAAATTTTTGCATAAAGAAATCTAATAATCTTAAAATTTATGTGAAAAAGTTAACTTGGAAAAATCTTTGCAGCAAGTTTCTCAGATAAAGGTCTCTTTTCCTAACCCCCAATCCCCACTAAATAGGGAACTAACACAAATCACAGGTAAATTGATAGTATCTGTGAACCTGTGAATAGATATCACCATTCCAGAAAGTAATTTGGAATTATAAATGAGAAAGCTACTGTATAGTGAATGACCTTTCATATAGCTATTTTTAACTTACTACTATGCATATTTACTTCAAGAAAGTTATTTCTCTTTTCTTTTTTCCCCCAGTGAAGTGGCAAATAGGAAAGAAAGAAAATAAATTTCTGTTAAATTAAAAAAATAAAATATTTAGGAGAGGTGCATGCTACTGATGTGGAATGTGCATGTTCTTTCCCCCTACCCATATATTTCACTTAGCTTGTATAACAAAGGCATACATAAAATAATATATTTAAACAAATCATAAAATATATTAAAATGCAGACATATTAAATTCTGTGCCATGATAATAAACAGAATTATGAAAGGCAAAGTTGATGATAAAGTACATACAGAACTGTACAGTAAAGTTAAAAGTGTGTAGTATTTGTCCCTTCCACACCCATTGCACCTAGCTTTTATCACTAGGAGTTGGCTACACAACATTTTTTTATGAAGCTGTCAAGAAATATTTAGACAGTGGCTGTCTTTTTATTCCTCTTATATCTGATGATAACAAGCATATTACTTTTTCAAAATTCTTTATGTAAGGTCAAATATGTGTAATATGAACTTAGATAAAGCAAAACTGTCTGCATTATTTCCTTTGATCTTCACCACAAGCCTGTGAAGTAGGTGCTATAATTATAGCCATTTTACAAATGAAGAAACTGAGGTAAGCACAGTTTTTTTAAGCGACTTGCTTAGAGTCACATAACTAGTAAGTGTCTGAGGACAGATTTGAACTTAAGTCTTCCTGATTCTAGGCCCAGAATTTTATCCATTATGCCGCTTAGCTACATGAAGCATTTCTTGATACATTTCTCAAGACTACAATATATTAAAAAAAATCTTTTAGAATCTTTCAATTTCTTTTATTAATTGAAGGTGATAAAAACCTTATCTTGTCTCATTTTCAAAATCATAAATTATACATAAACCATTTTTAAATTTTATTGTTACTTCTTGCAACTATCATAGTAATTTCCTAGTACACCACTGAGCTCTCCTTTGTAATCATGAAAAAAAAAATTATACAAAACCACTTCATACAGCCACCACAGGTGATGGTATATGCAGCATTCTATATCCATAGTCCCCTACCTTTCTGTGAATAAGTGACAGGTATGTCATGGAATCTATTCTTCCACACCAGCACTGGTCCTTACAATTAATTAGATATGAACAGCTGTTCTTGATTTTTTTAAGAGAAAAAATATTTTTTAAAAAGAGAAAGTATATTTATCTAGTGATTCCAGAGGCTCAGTGAATTAAATGGAACTAGAAGGAAACAAAAATGATCTAAACAAACCCCTTTAGAGACAGGATGGAGTAGTGAATAGAGCACCTGAGTAGTAATAAAAAAAAATCTCAACCTCTGAAACTTATTCACTGTATGATATGAAGTCATAGAGTCTTAAAGACTGTTTCTTTACTTGTAAAATAGAGCTAATATCACCTATCCCACAGCTTCTTGAAAACCTTCAAAGACTACATAAAAGTTCTCTGTGACTTTTCAGGAGCCTTTGCTGCATTTTGTGGGAAATAAGAGTCTGTTCACATTAAATAGAGCTACATGTGGAGCCTTATAAGGGAAGTGAACTATGGAAAAAGTGTCTCTGGGAGAGTGAGCCTGAGGTATGCATCCAGAAGGAAAAAGATGTAAATGACCTATTATTGAATGCCTGGAGGAGACAGGCTTTATAATGGATCTACTATCCCTAGGTATAGGTCTCATAGTCTACATATTTGAAGTTAATTTCTAATATGACTATTTCGGCTTAACTCACTCATTAGAATTCTCTGAATTCTTAGTTTATATCTATGGGTTTTGAAGAAATCCCAAAGGTGAAAAGCTTGAGGAAAGGATTACTGATCTTGAAAAATAAATTAATGAATGTGTTGAGCTACCTGTCACGTCAAAAACTGAATTGGGAATAATAAAGTGTTAAAAAATTTTGACTTAGAAAGTAGAATGGTGAAGGAATGAAAACATTCAAGAAGTGCTTACTATATGCAAAGCACCATAACACGTGTGAGGATATGAATAGAAAAGATAAGACAGTCCCTGATCCTCAAGCAATGCAGATTCAAATAGAGGGAGACCAAACTTATGGGAGGTTTTGGTTGTAGGGTTCCTAGAGTATAATGGCAAGACAGATGGTAATATGTCTTCCTTAGTGTTATTTCCACTGACAAAACTATATCAATTTCTGATACTGAACCATTTGACAGTTCAAGGTCTTTGTCAACAAGAGCTTTCTTCTCCTCTATTTCAGTAGCTGTGATCAGGTCAGGGGAGTAGCACTTGAATTGGTAGTTGCCTGGTCATGAGTACTGATCATCCTGGAATTCTTGGGCATAGAATCCAGATGCCTTCGTTAGGATCTGATGGAACAGTTGACATGGTGGCATGAAATAACTTATTCCAACAATAGCCTTAAAATTTTTTCTGGATAACCACTTCCTTGAAGGGTAAAAGGTGAGGAGATTCTGGTGCTTTTGCTCCACCATAATGCTTTTCTGCCATGATCTTAAAGTTTAGCTATTTCTCCATGGAACAGAAATAGGCCCCCAAGGCCAAAACCTCCTTGGCCCAGCTGGAAGGTGATACCTCGTTCCAGGGCTTCTGATACCTCCAGAGCTTCCAGGAATATGTTCTTTTCTCTACCTGTGTCCCTCAGGGACAAATCTTAATGTATGTATGGTGAGAAGCCCAGGCCAAATGGGGATTCTGATATAATCTTTACCACCACAGCCACCAGTCCTGAGGATTGGCTCAGGCCTAGAGGAGCTGAAACAGTAAGGAATCTAGAAAAATAGCAAAGCTAAAGTCCAACTGCCATACAGGATAGATACCAATGAAGCTGTATTGGGGGCAAAAAAAATAAAAATAAGCAATATCAACCACAAAAACTGGATTGCGCTTCCTACGAAAGAAAGGGAAAGGTGAAATCAGGAAATTCAGCAGAGTGACAAAGCCTTCCCACCTTACTCTCTGTTTTTCTGAACAATGCAAAATTATTAGCAAAGACAAACAATCTAGTTGTATTCAGAGCATGATTGGAAGCTATGATGAAATGAATAACTTAAAGAATACAGATCTTTACAAAAACTTGTTGAAATCCTAAAGTCTATCATGCCATCAGCAGGAGAAGAGCCATACAAAGTTTCTATAGTGAACAAAGACGTGTTAGTCATTATCAGAAAAGCAAACAGACTCCTGTAGGACCAGCACCTAATACTTCTTCCCAGTCACAGAAACGGTATTCACATTTACAGTAGATACAATTGCCAATGAATCAGGGGACGCAGCACTAACTGTGGTGGTGATCAGAGGTATGACTATGAATTATAGAATAATAATAAAAATGGTGGCTGTGGTAGCCATAAAAAAGAGCCAAAATAGATCAGGATACTTTAAATCCCATTCTTTAAACCCTAGAAAGCAAATTGATTTATTTTCAGTTATGTTCTAGTCATTCCATAGAAATGATCGTGATCCCAAAGAGCAAATTTCAAGTCACCATAGGACCTTGATGAAATTTGTGACTCCTTTCCTATATTCCTTTATTTTCACACAGATAGCATTTTTAGCTTTATATTTCTAGTCAGTATTTTCTACCTTTATTGATATCAAAGTAAAGCTCAGTGTTGCAGAAACCTACTTTCTATTAAAATCCCACTGTTGAATTGGAGTCCATGGAACCAAAAACAACTTCTGAGCACTGTACAGAAAATGTCATAGCAACAAAAAAAACCCAAATTTAAGTTAAATGGAAGACAATGAAAAAAAGTAAAACCTTCAAATTTGCAAGTGATATTAAGCACTTCCAAGTAATGAGATACCAAAAATAGAGTACAAATAAATACATAAATAGGCAGATCTATAAACAAATAAAGATAAATAAGTAAATAAACAACCCAATTCTGAGAATAGGCTATCAGAGAGGAAAGAATCCCTAGGGATTATCTAGCTCAACTCCTCAAATTTCAAATGAAAAAAAAAATGAGGTCCAGAAAGTTAAGTGACTCACACAGGGTCACATGGTTCTTCCAATACTGTGAGAAATTATTTGTTCTGTCTCCTAATACAATGTTCTTTCTACTGCTCCATGCTATTTTGGGCCGAGATTAGGAATGTGAGTAGAAAAAAATAGGAATGAATGAATGTCTACTGGATATGAATAGTGTTTAGATTCAGTGTAAATAAAGAGCAAAATATTATTTTGTAATATATATGTGTATATATGTATATATGCATCATATACATATATGCATATATATATATATATGTGTGTGTGTGATTATACTCACATATATGTGTGCATATGCACACTTAGCTATGAAGGAACAGTCCTAACCTGGAAAGGATCCAAAAACATTTTTTGGACTTTCCTCTAAAGACATTTGCCCTATGTATTACATGTGGGTTGGTTGTGGTTGGGCCAGGGTGAGATAAATTAGATGTAATAGCCAAAATATGGCTTCCTATCATTAATTCCTGATGTGACTGGGAAATTCTCTTCTCCATGTCTTAGTTTCCTCAACTGTAAAATGAAACTGTTAGCTCTCCAAAGACACTTTCAGTTTTAACAATAGATAGATAGTTAGATAGACAGACAGACAGAGTATTTATTAAGAACTTTCTACGTGCTAAGGATTGTACGGAGAACTGAGGATATAAAGACAAATAGGCAAGACAATCTTTGCCCTCAAGGAGTTTGGATTCTGTTAAGGAAGAAAATGCTTAACAAGGATACAGAAAAGAAAAGGAAGACAGTAGCATCCATATAGCCTTTGTGAGGAGTTCTACTTCTTGGTAAGATATGATGCAAGCTCATCTTGCAGATTTGGGAGTCCCAATGATAGAGTCCAAGGTTTTAATGAGATAGGAGATAAAGATTATGACCTGAATTTAGGTAGCATGATGCTTTAAGTTTTTTCAAAGCACTTTGTGTATTTGATTTAATTTAATCCTCATAATTACCCTGTGAGGTAGATACTTTTGTTATCCCCTTTTGACAGATAGGGAAACTGAGGCTGAGGAAGGTTTCAAATTTGCCCAGGATATCATTGCTATAAGTGTCTTAAGCAGGATCTAATCCCAGGTTTTTCTGATTCTACGTCTGGTACTCTATCCACTGGTGACAGGCTTCCTCTAACACACAATGATGCTATAATTTTATTGTGAGGAAACATAACAACCACACTAGTAATAATTATTGGCTTATATAAAGCTTTAAGGTTTGCAAATTGATTTACATGTATTAAGTCATTTGATCCTCATGACAACACTTTGAACTGAGTACTACAGGTAATGCAGAGTGCCCCCAAAATCTTAGTGTGGTTTAAGCTTTAACAATGGAAATGATAGAATTTAAGAATACTTGAAATGACCAAACAAATTATGCTGGGTCCATATTTGGAATATGGTTCATAGATGTGCCTGATTTATCTATCACATCAACAAAATAAAAAGGCAGAGACTAGGCAATTTATATAAGGTCAGAGAGGACCAATCTGAAGTAAAATTGTCAAGTAGTCCCAAATGTTCCCCTCCTCTCCCTCCCTCCCTCCTTCTCTTGCTTCTGTCCTATCCTTCCATCCTTCCTCCTTGTTCTGTCCCTTCTTGAAACCAATCCTATGTCCCATTCCTGACAGTCCCAGCCAACTTAATTACTGATAACCCAAGAAAAGTTAGTCTTCTTTTCCTCTTCAAATTAGCATGCAATTACTTGTTTGTTCTAATCTTATATACACCCAATAGATTGTAAGCTTCTTGAAGAAAGGGAATATTTTGTCTTTATATGTTCAGCATCTTGTACATACTAGGCATTTAATAAATATTTATTGAATGAATTGAAGATAAAGATTTTAGATATACTCCATCCTAAGGATGTTTTAATTGTGTACTCTTGAAAATCATAAGTAGGTCAGGACTCCAAGGCATTGATATTGCAAGGTTAAAACCACAGATGGATTTGAAATTAGGAGCTCCTGTCCTGTTTCTTCTCAAGTCATAATTCTTTTGAGGGTAATTAGTACTTAAAACATTGGCCTGGGGGACAGACTACAAATAAAAATTGTCTTTGTAGTGTGACAAAATAAAATCAGAAAATAAACATGAGTAGATTCTCCTAAATCATGAAATAAATGAACAACATAACAGTTTTTTTCACTATTTTCTGCCTATGTACCATGGTTGTGGGCTTCCCAAGATTCTAATATGGAGGTGCCCTGTGTCCCCTATCCATGTAGGTGAGTGTAGCCTCCTTTGATTCTGTGGAAACAGCAAGGCTATTTCTTTAAAAACTGGAGAGACTGAGACAATCTTTCTTTCTGGCTGTACTCTTTCCTGCTACTTCCAGAAAGTGAAGATCACTGTTCACCCACAGTGCCCATGCCATGAAATGAATCAATAAGATTCATTCACTTATTTCCTCTGCTCCTTCTTTCATCCCACCTCCAAAACTAGGCCTAGGGGATGTTTATCTTGTTCTGTTTTGCTTCTCCTTCTCAGTTTCAGGTGATGACCAGTAGTTAGAGCCATGGCAACTTTGGAACCAGGATTCCAGGTAGAATGTTACAGCCAGCCAGACCACCATGGAAGCCCCAATTTGCCAGGGTGTCTTGGGACTTGAACATGAGGAGGGTTTTGGACTTGCAACTTGAAACTGTACTCTGTTGGAACTATGCTAAGGAATGAACCTAAATCTTTCCTCAAAGATTGAATTGAAAGGAAGGGAGATGCATTAAGTTCCATGTGTTGAGGAATAAGTTTGCATACTTGTGATTATACATTTTTGAAATGAATATTTCTTCATAAAATCTAATTCAATGTTAATATTTAAGTGGGGCTGAGATACAGGGGACAGCCTGCACAACTGGGGGAACTACAATGGTAAATCTGTAGCCATTTGTAGAGAGGCTAAATAATCCCAAACCCCTTTAAGAATACCTGAGAGAACAGTGAAATAGAACATACTTGGCCTTCAGGTTGTGAGGGCCATGGTAGTTAATGTTACACCTATGAAATATTGGAAAAGAGAAACTCTGGGTCTCAGTTTCATCATCTGTAAAATGAAGAGATTAGTCAAACAGATCAAAAAATTGGTTAGACTTGGTCAAAGTGATTGGTCACAAAGATTTAATATTTCTGACTACAATATCCTCAAAAGAAAAATATTATCACTACATGCACCTAGTGAAATATGAAAGAAATAAACATTAGACCAATAAAAATAAAGAGTGATTACTGTGTTACCTATAGGGAAAAAATGTAGAAAACTTGTGGTTATTACAAGGATCAATACAGGATAAATATCAAAGTAAGTTCATGAGTTTAGATAAATTAATGGATGATAAATATATTAAACAATTTCTTGAAAAGAGGCATAGTATAATAACATTATGTTGCATTTTTATGTCAATTTAAGATTTGTAAAGCTCTTTACATACATAATCTTTGTTTCTAAAAACAACATTGTGAGTTAGATGCTATTATTATCATCCCATTTTGCATATGAGGAAACCGAAGCTTAGAGTGGTTAAGCAATTTATTTTTGTTTGTGCAGCTAGTAAGTGTTGGAGTTGAGAGTTGAACCCGGTTCTCCTCCTCCTCCTCCTCTCCTCCTCCTCCTCCTCCTCCTCCTCCTCCTCCTCCTTCCTTTCCTTCTCCTTCTCCTTCTCCTTCTCCTTCTCCTTCTCCTTCTCCTTCTCCTTCTCCTTCTCCTTCTCCTTCTCCCTCTCCTTCTTCTTCTTCTTCTTCTTCTTCTTCTTCTTCTTCTTCTTCTTCTTCTTCTTCTTCTTCTTCTTCTTTTCTTCTTCTTCTCCTCCTTCTTCTTCTTCTCCTCCTCCTCCTCCTCTCAATGAATTTGGCACTTATTAGCTGAGTTATAAAGGACAGTTCTCTCAGCCTTTCTCATCCTCATTTACCTCATCTGTAAAATAAGGGAGTTGAACTAAGATGGTCTCTGAGGTGTCTTCTAGCTCTAAATATATTAACCAATTATCCAGAAAGTAATGATGATCTTAGAAAATTAAGATACAAATATTTGATTATTGTCAAGATCATTTTCCACTGTAAATTTATGATACAGATCAACCCTTGCACTTTCCTCATCATTTCTCCAGTCATAGTAATGCCTCAGCATCATCTGAAGCTGATATTGGCAAAAGAACTACTCATCTTTTCTCCATGAGTCTCCCACATTTCTAATTTCTCCATCATGATGTGTTATTTCATCATTTCTCAAACATCCCAAGAAAGGAAATAACTATCTCACCATTACTCTTCATATCACGATACAAGTTTAGATAGACCACAAGCTGACCTAAGGGAAGAGTTATGGGACAGAAGAAGTTATATTTTATTTATGTACGTATGTATGTATGTATGTATGTATGCATGCATGTGTGTATGTATGTATCTATCAATCTATCATCTCTCATTAATTTATCTATTTCAGTCTCAATCTCTCTTTCTTCTGTATAGATACAAATATTTCTATCTTTGGCATAGGTTCTCCTGACATATTAGTAGATGCATGCATGCATGTATGTGCACACACATGATTTCACTGTTGTATGGAATGCCTAGTGAGGAATATTAACTTCCAAAGTAAATCAGCAAAAATTCTCAACTAAGAATCTTGGAAAGTTGCTTGGGCCACTGCATAGTTGTGACATACACCCAGCATGTGTCAGAGGTTAGACTTGAATATAGTTTTTCCTGACTCAATGACCTTGCTATACTATCTCTCCTGGTAATAAATGGTTAATGCACTCTAGTTTGGATATATTTTTATCCCTTGTAAGGACTTTAGATTTTTGTGAGAAGGCTTTTTTCTCCCTATAAATCAACAAATGAGCAAAAAAGGTGGACTGAAAACTTCCCCATTACCCTGAGTAATTCAGAGAACTTCCTTCTCAGAATTCTGGGCAGCCAAACAGACAGGAGTTAGATTAGCTCAGTTGTAATCATTTCCTCTGTATGATTTGGAAAACACTCAGTGTTCTTATTTCCTGTGGCTTTCCACTGACTTTTATTTAAGACAAGTTAAGGAGAGAGATATAAAGATCATTGATTTGAAGTCCAAAACCAAGAGATTGACCCCTTATTTTAAATGATTAAATTTAAAAGCAATAAGATAACAGAAGGTGGATCTGTTCTTAGTATTTTCATGAGCTTTGATCAATTTTAAAACTGTTTCAGGCAGAAGTTAGGGTTCAAATATAATTCATATTGCCCCAGATTATGGGAAAATTAGTTTAAGCTTATTTTTTTCTCAGCATGAGTCAAGGTCTTACAATAATTTTAGAAACATAGGATGTTAGAACAGGAAGGGATTTTAAGGATCATCTTTTCCAATTTCTTCATGTTATAGAGAAGGAAACTAAGACCCTAAGATGACTTGCCTAAGGTCACGTTGATTGATTGTAACAGGGCCAGGATTGTATCTCAGTTCTATGGAGTTCTACTTCCTTCCTCCCTTGTCAATCTGCTATCTGAATAGTTAGTTGGCTAGCTAATAGACTCAACACAGACTGGGGCACAAGTCAGAAATTTCTTTGGGATGCAACATGGTACAGTGGAAAGAGTCTTGGATATGGAGGTAGAATTTATGTGTTCTAATTCGGGCTCTGCCACTGAGTGCTTGAGTGAAATTGGGGAAATCACTTAACCAACCTGGACTTCAATTTCCTCATTAGTAAAATGAAGACATTAGACTATATACCATCTGAAGTTACATCCAGCTGTTAATCTATGGTCCAATAATTATTTCTACTAATAATATAGTAATGATGTAGTAATGACTCTCAAAATAGTTCACATAATTCTAATAAATAAGTGAATTTAATGGTAAACATTTTCTTCACAAATTCATAGACTCAGACTCCATGACTCAGCCAATCAGCATTTATTAATTGCTCACTACATGTCAGACCCTGTTCTGAGAACTGGGCAAACAAAAAACAAAGGTGAAACAGCACTGATAGCTCTTAAACTCGGTTGGAGAACCCCTCTGCTTCTATGAAATTTCATTTCTCATTGTTTGTACCTCTCTTTACACCTGGCTATAATGAACTCACACACACACACACACACACACACACACACACACACACACACACACACCCCATCATATTCAAGACCTTCTCCTCTCCATAGCATATTGGGTAGTTCCTTTGTGGCAAACTCTCAGAATGTTATGATAAAAGTTTTACAATAACAGAAGGAATAAAAGGGCTAAAATTCTTTGGAAGCATACCCACACTGAAGAGATCATAGATCCACTGAGGCATTACAATACAGATATGCAGAGATTATATGTATTGAAAACTGGTGAATAAAACAAGATTTGGAAAGATAAATCAAATTTATGGCCACAGAATATAATAGAATTAAACAGTAAGAAAGGACTTTAAAGCTCACTTAGAGACCTTTGGATTATAATCTTATTTGTGTACATGTGTTCCAATAGAATGAAACTTCTTTGAGGACAGATTGTTTGGTTTTTGTCTTTGTGTTCCCAGTATGTAGTATAGTTCCCTGAATATAGCAGGTACTTTATTAGTAAATGCTTGCTGAATTTAGTTGAACCTCTTCCTTATTTACAGACAGGGAAAGAGAGCCCCAGGAAGGTCAAGGAACTTGTGTGGGTCACAGGGAATATTAATGTTAGAACTGGCACTAGATTTCAAGCCAGTTCTCCAGATATCTAGCCTAGGACTCTTTCTAATATATTATACTATTTGACCTTTGAAATTATAGTTGGAAATGACAACAAAAATCATAATATATTTCGATCTATGGTGCATTGTTTCATGAGTAAACATTTCTCTCAAATACAAATAGGTAAATTTGACAGGGGTATTTATAAAAGGTATCACAGCAGAGAAATTCAGTTGCCAAGAAATGTTCCAAACCAAAGCTAAAATGTCTTTTCATAAATTATGAGTAATAGAATGAAAAATAAAGACTTGCTGCTTTCAATGTGAGCTTGACATGACAGACTCGATTGCTTAATGTTTTCTTTTGCCTTTGGTTGCCCAACTATAAGATTAGGGTGAAGTGTGATATTTCGTATAGCTCTTTCCCTCTCCAGAGTATAGTCTCCATAAATACTTTCTGATGATGAGGTTACAAGGAGCACTGTTCATTGTTTCTATATAACAAGTGTGGACATTTCCCCCTGGGGAGGCCTTTAGATGGTTTTCTTACAAATACAAAACCAGCCAAACATCTGGGCAGCAAATGCCCAGAAATTTTCACATACGTGCATGGAATGGTTGGTCTGTAGTATGAGCCATATGACAGCTCCTTCAGTCAGGATGGGTCAGTGTTGGCCTTACCAGACCAAAATCCACCCCCAACCCCACAATTTAGGAATGGTTGAGTCTGTGCTTGACTCTCTTAATTAAACATTGAATATGTTTTTTTCCCTCAAAAGTTACTCCAGCAAAAAAAAAACATTTCTCTATTTTTATAGAGATTTATGTATCACCTATTTGCAACCTTAGAGCAGCAAACATATGTCTCTAAGTAGTTCCACAAGGAAAACTCCCATATTAATGAAGCTGACTGTCTGAGGACTTGGGTCATGAGATTTCTTGATTTGACAACTGAATTATAAAAAAAAACCTATAAATTTCTTGCATCTCTAATTTTGTAACATTCCTGTCATTTGATAACAATTTGGTCATACTGATGCTATTTTGACTATATGCCAAACAAGGGTAAAGGATTTAGAATCCTTAAAGGTTCCATTTCTCTAGCATTTCTTCCTCTGAATTAAGACTGCAGAGAAGAATGGGAATACAATATCTATAAAAAAATCAACCACCTAGTTTAACCAGAGATTCCTCCATCCTCATTGAGCATTCAATAAGTATTTATTGAGCACTTACTAAGTACAAAAGAAGTATATAGGAACACAGGACTTTAGAACTACAAAGGACTTCAGTTCATGGAACTCATTTTTTATTTTTTGCCTTTGTATCCCTAGGGCTTTGCGCATAGTGAGCACTTAATATTTTTGTCTGAAATTAAGTTGAATTTTATCCTCTGTTACATATTCTTTGTTTCACATCTGTGACTACTGGCTTCCTCATCTACTTTCAAGACTCAAATCAAATCCTCCCTTTTGCAGGAGACCTTCCCATTGTTCATGCTTTCCCTCTGATATACAATATCACACACACACACACACACACACACACACAGAGACAGAGATTGAGAGACAGAGAGAGTTGCTGCATATTGTCTCCCTTTTTAAAATGTGAGCTCCTTTAGGTCAGGGACTATGTTTTTGCTTTGCTTTGTATACCTAGAGTTTAGCCCTGAGATTAGCACATTGTTATCACTGTTGTTGTTCAATGTCTGATTCTTCACCAGAGTAAGGTTCAAGTGATGGCCATCACACACCCTCCCATTTTTCCTTCCACTCTAATTGTTTTTTCCACACCTCCTCATGTGAAATAATTTAACCACCACAGCTGCCCATGATTCAGTCTC
Organism: Phascolarctos cinereus; assembly: GCF_003287225.1. Lineage (NCBI taxonomy): Eukaryota > Metazoa > Chordata > Mammalia > Diprotodontia > Phascolarctidae > Phascolarctos > Phascolarctos cinereus. Next base: position 187,307,659 of record NW_027555625.1, read on the forward strand.
CTGAGGCCTGCTCCATATTTGTCTTTGTGGCCCATGTTGAATTGCAATTCTCTCCCTACCCAGGACAACAGTATTGGCTCAAAGAGGGAATAATATACACAATCAATTGGATATAGAAATCTATCTTACCCTACAGGAAAGGAGGAAGGGAGGAGATTAAGTAAAGGGAGGGGAAACTGATGGAAGAGAAGGCAGACCACTGGAGGCAGTAGGCAGAAGCAACACACTGTTGAGGTGGGAAAGGGTGAAAGAAGAGAGAAGACAAACAGGAAGAAAAAATAGGATGGAGGGAAATACACAGTTCATAATCATAACTGTGAATATGAATGGGATGAACACTCCCATAAAATGGTAGCAGATAGCAGAGTGGATGAAAAACCAGAATCCTACAATATGTTGTTTACCAGAAAAACACACTTGAAGCAGAGAGACACACAGTGTAAAGGTAAGGGGCTGGAGCAGAATCTATTTGGCCCAGCTGACATTAAAAAAAAAAGAAGGGGAGAAGGGGTAGTGATCCTGATCTCAAACAAAATAAAAGTAAAAATAGACCTAATTAAAAAGAGAAGGAAGGAAACTGCACCTTGTAAAAAGTACCATAGATAACGAAGTAATATCAATACTAAACATGTATGCACCAAGTGGTATAGCATCCAAATTCTTTTTTTTTGTTGTTGGCAAGTGACTTGCCCAGGGTCACACAGCTAGTAAATGTCAAGTATCTGAGGTTGGATTTGAACTCAGGTCCTCCTTCCTCCAGGGCCTGTGCTCTATCCACTGCGCCACCTAGGTGCCCCATATAGCATCCAAATTCTTAAGGGAAAAGTTAAGTGAGTCACAGGTTCATGACCAAACAAGAGAGAGAGAAGCATTACAAAATGTAGAATAGATAATTTTGATTGGATTAAATTTTTTTAAAAAATTGCACAAAGAAGACCAATGCAACCAAGATTAAAAGGAAAGCAGAAAGCTGGAAAACAATCTTTATAGCAAGTGTCTCTGATAAATGCCTCATTTCTCAAGAATATAAAGAACTGAGTGAAATTTATAAGAACACAAGCCAGTCCCCAGTTGATAAATGGTCA